>NC_091294.1:46543188-46595688 GCF_038502225.1 Cherax quadricarinatus | reverse complement strand
CAATAGTTTTACATGATTCCGTTAAGTAATTTACACTGGCCACAGATAATATTATATAGTCGGACTTGCTGATTGCAACTACTTAATAAGGAAGTTCGCAATATGATATTAAGTGATATCGGCTCAAAATAATGCACAAGTTGACGAGGCGTAACAACCCCCCCTCCCCATCACCCACGACCGCAGGTCGTAATAAGAATTTCAGGTGGGAGCTGTCTGGGTTGATGTCTTATGGGCGAATCACTCTATATACACCTAGGACTCGTCTCACCTTAATGCTTCCAACCAGAGGGGACAAGTGGAATCAGTAGCCAGGTCAACACATACTGTAGGAACAAACAAGATAAAGTTAATTTGGAACATATATATATTCCCTGCTTTCTTTTGTGTGTCCTTTAGGGGCAAGAAAGGGTGCCTGCAATCACGTTATCCTTGCCCTTTATATAATTTATAGAAATTGAATAGGGTTGAATTCGTAATGCCCATCTCAAGATGTGGGCATTCTTTGATTTCATGGAGTTAATGAATGCTAACGAGTTATGGTCAGAATGAGAGGAAGATCCTACATACACGTCAAAGTGTTCTAGAGACACCACCAATGCTAATGCCTCTTTTTTAATTGTTGAATAGTTGGCGTTTCTTCAATTTAGATGAAAAGTAAGACAGAGTATGTAGTAACTGAGAGGGAGGTTCTTGTTGCAGTAACACGGCACCTAACGTGTAAGCACTCGCGTCAATCTGGAGATGAAAGGGTTAGGAGAACTCAGGGCTTCGCAACATGGGAGAGGCTGAAAGTAGTCTTCTTAACTGATTGAAAGTTATTTCACACTCAAGGGACCAGGTGAATTTTGCCTTAAGACTTGTGGCTTCGGTTAAAGGAAATGCAGTTTGAGCAAAATTAGGACAAAAACGGCGATAATAGCTGACTATTCTTTAGAATCTTTGCACTGCTTTACGGTCTGTCGGTACAGGGAATTCGACAAGGGACTTTGGTTTCTAGAGGCGCTACCTCGCCCTGACCAATCCGGAATCCTAAATATTTAACTTTGGCTTGTCCGAATTCACACTTAGACAAGTTGATTGTGAAATTGTACTGGTCCATGAGTTCGAATAAGGCTTGGAGTTGCCTCATGTGTTGATCCCAACTATCACTAAAAATCACCAGATCATCCGGATAAGCTTCAACTCCCTTCAGGTCTTTAGTCATTTGATTCATTAGACGCTGTAAGGCTGAACTTGCGTTACAGAGTCCGAAGGGCATGACTCTGTAATTATATAGGCCGCTTCGTACCATAAAAGCCTATATTTCCTTCGCCTTAGATGAGAAGGGTACCTGGTATTATCCACTTAACAAATCCAACTTGCTTATGTATTTGGCTCAAGCCACTTGATCTATTAAATCGTCGATTTGTGGAATAGGGAATCCATCAGGAATAGTAAGGGAGTTAACTTTCCTGAAGTCGGTGCACATTGTTTGGTCCCATCGGGTTTAGGCACCAGGATGCACAGTGAGGCCCATGGACTTAGACTGGGTTCAGCTAACCCATTTGAGAGTAACCACTCCACTTCTTTTTCTAAATCAGCTTGCTTCAGAGGGCCCACATGGTAGGGGGGCTGCTTAATTGGAGTGTCCATTCCAAGATTTATTTCGTGAAATCAGAGCTTTTATTTCCTGTTTCTTTTCCGACTCTAAAGACACTAACAGAGTCTCTGAATTCTGTAATGCTTCTGAATTTTTCAAGAGTATTGGAATTCCTAATTCTTTGTCTCCTGACTGGGATGTTTCTTCCTTCCGATAAGGCAAACATACAGTGATGGGAGAAAGCGGGGAAATGTAAGCTTTAATTTGGTTTGGGTGACAAGTCCATTTCGAGTTTCTTCTCTTGGGTATTTTTATCACATAATTTACGTCGTTCACTCTTCTTACAACCTCCAATGGACCTTCAAACTTCAGTTGACAAGGCTGACCTGGAGAGAATCATAGAACCAGTACCTGATCTCCAGGCTCGAATGTCTGGAGTTTTGATCCTCGGTCATACCGATGTTTCATTTTAATTTGGGCTTGTTTCAAGTTTTCGGCGGCCAGTGCTCGAGCTACTGAGAGACTATTCTTGATAGCCTCAGGGAAGGACATAAAGGCGCAGCTGGTTTCATCCGTCTAGGCTTCTTTGAGCATCAACATAAGTTTTATAACTCGGTGCCCAAAAATGAGTTCAAATGGTGCAAATCCTAATCTCTCATACACACTCGGAGGGCGAACAATAGGAGTGACATCACATCGTCCCAATGTTCCTGAAATTGCTGGCAATATTTTCTAATCATAACTTTTAAGGTTCTGTGAAGCTTTTCAACACCTTGTGATTGTGGGTGATAGACTGGAGTGAGCTTTGATTTCATTCCTAAATAATTATTTCGTTCTTTGAAATTATTTAGAAGTGAAATTGGTTCCTTTTTCGGACTGTATTTTTTTAGTTAAGGAAACCGAACTGAGAAAAAAATGTAAGTAAGGCATTAATTTTCTTAAAGGGAATGGCCTCGGGATACCTCGTAACCGTATCTACTATGGTGAAAAGATATTTGTTTCCTTTCTTCGTTTTTGGAAGTGGTCCGACACAGTCGATTACTAACCGGAAGAATGGTTCTCCACTCACTGAAATTGGAATGAGGGGAGCTAAAGAAGGATTGTGTGAGGGTTTGCCAATTAAGTGACATGTGGGACAACTTTTCACGTATTGCTTTATCTTTTCCTGCATTTTGGGCCACGACAAATGTTTAGCAATTTTGGCAGACGTCTTCTTTTGCCCAAGAAGGCCCCCAATGGAGCTATTATGAGCCATTTCACAGACTAAGGTAACACAATTAAAGGTTTGCCACCGGAACTTCTTTTTTCTTTCAGCAATTCCTTGTCCCAAAAGAAACATAGTGTCAACTTACTTGCTTCTTCCACAGAGACAGTGTTTTTCCGAATACTATCCAGAGAGGGGTCGGAGTTTTGCTCTCCCATGAGGACTTTCCGATCTGGAAGGATCCTGTCAGATGAGGGAAAGGTCACAACACTTGTCACCTCCTCGGGAGGTGATGCATCAGCTGGGGTTAATCACTAAATTTCCTAATTCCCCATCGACACTATCAGTCGGAAGAGGCGTCTACACCATTAAGGTTAGACATGGTAGTGGACACCACGCTCAAAGGAAACAATAAGGGTCCCTCCTTATGGGCCTCTACTGCATAATGATCCTCAGTTCCATTTTCCATGACTACTGGCTCCATACTTATGCCTATCCTTTCAAGAATTTCCTACTAATAAGTCAACGCCTTTTATAGGAAACTTCATTGGAGAAATTCCGCCAGATACCCAATCTTCAAAAAATGGGGTTATCAAGAAAACTTTATGCAGAGGTACTCTCAAAGAGGTGCCTCCAAAGGCTTCTAACAGCACATCTAGTCCACTGTAGGAACTCTTAGGGAGATTCAATAGTCCTTCCTGAAGCACGATTAGATAAGAACCTGTGTCTCGAAAGGAGTTTACCTCGGTTAATAGTTGATCAGTAATTCCCACTTTACTTGAAAAGAAATGAGGGTTCATGGCTCGGGATACATCTGAAGCAGTAGGTGATGATGCAGAGAGTCAGGTAGCGGGCAGTTTCCCTTGGTTTTTCGTTTTTCCTTTGCAATTTTCCAGAGTCGCTGTTGCGTTGAGAATTGTAGATGAGTTGAGAGGGAAGGCCGTGTATTCGGTTGTTTCCTAGGTCATTTCTACGTTTGAAACACTGAGACAGTTTGTGTCCCTCCTTCGCTCAATAAGAGCATTTCACTCTCGGTGAAGGTGGTTGAGACTAAGTATAATTCTTTCCTGGTAATTTTCTGGTTTCCCTGAAGGTCTCTTCTACTCGGGAGAGATATGGTTCTGAGCATTCGGTAAGGGGATCACCTAGCAACGTTGTTGTACCTTTGTGTCTGCTCGGGACAAGTCTTCGAGACACCTCTAAATTATCCGCTAGAGCCGCAGTTTTTTCCAGAAAACGTTTTGGATGATATATAAGATGTTTCTTTAATTCCCTAGGGAGATTTGCATGAAAATCCTGTAACAGAATTAGCAATGTCAGATCCTCTAAAGAGTGGACATCAGCAGCTCTAGACCAACGATCTAGGGCAGTTACCCTGTCTCGGGCGTATTCAACATATGATTGACCAGGCCGATGTTTCATCGAACGAAAAGCTATTTGGTAATTCACGGGGAGCAGATCATAAGAACTCAATATGGTTCTCTTCATCACCCCGTACTGTGTACATTGCTGGTATGGAAGGGAGGCCATGCAGGTTTGAGCCTTGCCTTTCAACGCAGTATGAATCAAGGTGGCCCTTTTTTTTGGGGGGGGGGCAATTCGTGGCTTGGGTTTGATTTTAAAAAATCTCGAAGAAAATGTCTACATTATTTTCATCGAATTTAGGCATCTTAAGAGCAGCTTTATGTAAATCAAACCTGGTAAGAAGCATATCGTCCAAGTCTCCTTCATTCTTCGCACGTCTTAATTTTTTTAGCTTGAACTCTTCCTCAGTGAGGCGTTTTTTAGCTGACTCGGCTCTAGCTTTCGACTCAGGTCCTTCAGGACCCTTTGGCGTAGAAGTTGGGGAGAATTTGACACGAGGAAGGGAAATTTGTGTCCCTTCCTGCTTATTCTCTTCAGACGTTTCTGACGCATCAAGGTGCATTTCGAGAAGGCTAGACTCTAAGTCTACTTCTTCCCAGGAAGGTGTGTCAGCAGCGATTCTATACTTGATCAAAGATCCAAGGGTAGGTGCAGTGTAGTGCCTACCATACGGTACATTTAATTGTCTGGCTATTCGCCAACAAATTTGCAAAGCTAAGGTCTCTAGTGACTCTTCTGTTAAATTACTTAATAGATCTGATCCTAGGTCCCTTTTTAAAGTTCTGTTAACTTTCGTTTATTTTATGGTGGGTTTGTTTAGCTACCGGGCAGGCACCCATTTATTGGTGTCTTATCCTCTTTTCACTTTACAGGGTGTCGAGATACAATAAGTTGATAAATTTCTAACTACTTTTCATAGGAAGTCAAGAATGACAAGAAAAATTTATGGCCTTTAATATTATATTGTTCCTTAGAACTTATTACTTTGAAGTTATTAATTTTCATCTCGTATTTTACGAGAGCAAGAATATTTACAGAGTACTTTGTACAGGACCTTAAGGTTTCAGTTCCATTCACACGAATAAAGTTACAAGTAATCACCCGGAGATTTCTAGCACACCGGTGAATATATCAAATATTTGACTTGGGACATAATTTACAGATAAGTCCCCTACGAGCACCTTCTTAAGTATGATCCGAGGGAATACGGCTCTGTTACAACAGAGGACTTCCAGGCAATGCACCTCGGGCCGTAGAGCAGCTGCTGCTACCATTAGTGCGGAGGGGTGACCTGACATAAGGTCGGATGTCACGTGACATACTTAGGGGTAGCTCCAGTTAGCTAGTGAAACTTGCACTGTTACACCTAACATAAGATTTTAAAACCATTAAGAATATACAATAATTTTACATGATTCCGTTAAGTAATTTACATTGGCCACAGATAATATTGTACAGTCGGACTTACTTATTGTAGTTTGCAATATGATATTAAGTGATATCGGCTCAAAATAATGCATAAGTTGAACAGTCGTAACAATACACATACATATATATAAAAAAGGAGAAGAGAAAAAAAAAGAAGTCAGGAGGTTACATGCAATATAAGGGTTACGTAACAACAGAGAGGATTGTAAGTATGTAGTATAAGCTTTCCTTGTACATTATCACAAGATAGAAAAAATAACACATGTTTGTGACCTTAATTTTCTTAGTGCTTAATAAAAACATTGGTGACTAGCTATCTTGCAATGACAATGAAATAAGTCACTCTGCCCGACTTACTTGGGCCATCCTAGGCAACTCAGACGTTACTATGTATATATGTATGTATGTATGTATGTATGTATGTATGTATGTATGTATGTATGTATGTATGTATGTATGTATGTTTGGGTGTTTGTGCAGCTGTACGTAGTTGAACCTGTACCCCAACAAACTCACACACATGTTACCATTACAACTGTTATCATGTCCACACACCGCACATTGTCACTTTGAATACACTTCTACTCCTACTGACTTAACATATATATAAATCATAATAACTATTAGGTCTCTTATCTACCTCATTTAACTTTTATAATGTAATATTATCGATAAGGTACCAGAGAACCCCAGTGGAAATAAGTCTGACTTTTTCTGGGTTATCCTAGCTTCTCTACACATATGCTGTTATTTTTGTATGATAATCTATGTAATTGTATTAGTGTATACCTGAATGTACTTACTCAATATCTGAGAAATACCGACGGTATGACTAGCTTTCTTGTCCATGACTAGCAGGTGTGGGTAGGGAATCAGCTGATGTTCTTTACTCCAGCCAGACGACCATTGTCAGAGCCATCTGTCGCTGCCACTGCAACAAAGCCTTTTTGTAGCTGAGAGCCAAAAATCATAGGTTAAACTTGTCTTCACCAGTTCTGTCGTGCCTAGAAGCATCAACCGGGTTAGCACACGTTTTTTACATGGGTTAAACTGAGGCGGTGAGAGGCAGCAGAGCACTGAATTTGAGTTGCTGAAGAGAGGAAGAAGGTGGAGGGGGGGGGGTTGTGGGTATTGGTGGCACTTGGGAGGGATGGTTAGGTGTTCTTTGTAGAATGAGCTAGCTTGGGTTCTAATATTTTCCGCTCCATCTCTACGGTTCGACGAGTCAGACGAAGAGGTTAGTTAGTTGTGATGGCAGGAACACTTATTCTGTCTTAATATAGCAACTACCAGCGCACTGTTGCCAGCTGGCTACCCACCTTTCTCGTACGTTCCTCAGCCACGTTAGGCCTACGTTGGCACTGATGCTCGCACACTTTCCTGGATCAGCGAAATCCGCCTTTATTCCATACTATGGTAGAGGCGATGAGTTGAGGATACAGAATGGGGGATGAAGGAGGCACAGTCACCAGTTAAAGAGGTTAGAATTAAACGAAGAACTGAACCCTGTATGACTACTGCGATATTAGATAATATGAAGCTCAGAGATCAGTTGCTAAAAAGATTTAAAACAAACAGACAGGATATTGCAGCACTAAATGAATTCCAAAGGTGAGGAACAGAGTGCAGAGACTTATAAAAGGAGCAAAGGCAAAGCACTATTGCTCAAAAATTGAAGAGTATAAGCATAACCCCAGAAAACCCTGGCAACAACTAAAACATATGGACAACATAAGAACATAAGAACGATGGAACACTGCAGAAGGCCTACTGGCCCATGCGAGGCAGGTCCAAGTCTCCTACCGGCTTAAGCCAATGCACCCAACCTAGTCAGGTCAGGTCACATTGACTTAAGGGAGGAACACGGCAACCGACCTGGTAGCACAAGCTATCAGGTCTAACTCACACCCACCCACATCCACTCATGTATTTATCCAACCTATTTTTAAAGCTACACAACGTTCTGGCCTCTATAACTGTACTTGGGAGTTTGTTCCACTCATCCACAACTCTATTACCAAACCAGTACTTTCCTATATCCTTCCTGAATCTGAATTTTTCCAACTTAAAACCATTGCTGCGAGTCCTGTCTAGGCTAGATATTTTCAGCACACTATTTACATCCCCTTTATTTATTCCTGTCTTCCATTTATACACCTCAATCATATCCCCCCTAATTCTACGTCTTTCTAGAGAGTGCAGATTCAGGGCCCTTAGTCTATCCTCACAGGGAAGGTTTCTGATACATGGGATCAACTTTGTCATCCTCCTTTGTACATTTTCCAGAGAATTTATATCCATTCTGTAATAAGGTGACCAAAACTGTGCAGCATAATCTAAATGAGGCCTAACCAAGGATGTATAGAGTTGAAGAACAACCTGAGGACTCCTATTATTTATGCTTCTTGATATGAAGCCAAGGATTCTATTAGCTTTATTGCGAACACTTATGCACTGTTGTCTTGGTTTCAGATTACTGCTAACCAGAACTCCTAAATCTTTTTCGCAATCCGTAATATTAAGATCTACATTATTTAGTTTATATGTGGCATGGTTATTGTCCTGTCCAACATTTAGAACTTTGCATTTGTCTATATTAAACTGCATCTGCCACTTCTCCGACCACTGCATCAGTCTATTCAAATCTTCCTGGAGTGCTCGAATGTCCTCGTCAGAATGAATTCGACGGCCTATTTTGGTGTCATCGGCAAACTTGCCGATGTCGCTCTTTATGCCCTCATCTATGTCGTTTATGTAGATAGTGAACAGCAGGGGGCCCAACACTGACCCCTGTGGAACACCGCTCGTGACACTTCCCCACTCTGATTTCTCCCCATTTATGCAAACTCTCTGCTGCCTATTTGTCAACCATGCCTCTATCCAGGAAAAAATTTCTCCTCCTATTCCATGTGCTTTAATTTTCCTCAATAGTCTCTGATGTGGGACCCTGTCAAAAGCCTTACTGAAGTCCATATACACAATATCATATTCATTACCATGATCTACCTCCTCAAATACCTTAGTGAAAAAAGTTAATAAATTCGTAAGGCAGGAACGCCCCTTTGTAAAACCATGCTGAGATTCGTTGATTAATTTATGCTTTTCAAGGTGGCTACGAACTGCCTCGGCAATTATTGATTCCATAAATTTTCCCACTATGGAGGTTAGGCTTATTGGTCTATAGTTCGAAGCTAAGGACCTGTCACCTGTTTTGAAAATAGGTATCACATTTGCCATTTTCCACTTATCTGGCACCATGCCAGTTTGTAGTGATATGTTGAAAAGATTAGCCAAAGGTGTGCTAAGCTCCTCTTTACATTCCTTTAGAACCCTTGCATACAGTTCATCAGGGCCTGGGGATTTGTTAGGTTTTAATTTATCTATTTGCCTAAGGACCATGTCACTTGTGACCCTAATAGTGCACAGTTTATTATCGTCCTGTTCTACATAATTTATCATTACTGGAATATCGCAACTTTATTCCGAAACGTTTCGCCTACACAGTAGGCTTCTTCAGTCGAGTACAGAAAGTAGGCAGGAGCAGTAGAGATGTGAAGACGATGTAATCAGAGGGACGTGACCTCTCAGGGGCTACATTCTGACTACAACTACTCTGCACCTTTCCTTCCGACAGTATTTAAGTCTCAACACTGTCGCTTGATCTTCAGTTGGTTCCAGACTTTGGAACAGAACTTCTCTAAGCTGATGGACTGACAACCTCAAATCTACGACTTCAAAAGTGATGGACTGATTACATCGTCTTCACATCTCTACTGCTCCTGCCTACTTTCTGTACTCGACTGAAGAAGCCTACTGTGTAGGCGAAACGTTTCGGAAAAAAGTTGCCTAAATGTTGCCTCTGTGTCTTACCTACCAACCTGTCGGTATTGTATACCATTTTGATATTCATTCAACAACTAAAACAGTTGGGGTATAGCCATAAATCAGTAGATAGGTCTAACATAGTACACACTATCGATAACGAGGTATGCCACGAAACATCTAAGGTGGCAAATTGTTTTAATTCCTGCTACACATCTGTTGCATCAACACTAGTAAGTAAACTACCAGCTGCATCAAATACCTTTAACACAGACTCTGATAAGTTTCAAACATACTGTACCAATAAAGGGGTAACCCCAAACAGTTGTCAACTAGTAAGTGTATCTCATGACTTTATTCAAAAAGAACTAAGCAGGTTAAACCCAACTAAGAGCACAGGCCCTGATAACATCCCGTCTAAGTTCCTAAAAGATGGTGCTTCTGAACTGTCAATCCCTATTGCTCACATAATAAATCTATCAATCACCACTAATACCGTACCGGATGGGTTCAAGGAGGCCAGAGTTACTCCTATCTTCAAGAAAAATAGTAGGTCTGATGTAAGCAACTATAGGCCTGTTAGTATACTCAGTATAATATCCAAAAATCTAGAGAGGGCGGTGTAATCTCAAGTAGTTAAGTACCTTAATGACAACATTCTCCATAGCTATCAATCAGGCTTTAGAGGATCTTACTCAACTGACACCTCCCTAATTAATCTGATGGGATACTTGAGAACTGAAATGTCAAAGGGGAACCTCATAGGTATGGTAACCTTAGACCTGCAAAAGGCCTTCGATACTGTCAACCACAATATATTATGTAAGAAACTTCAAGCTATAGGTATAGGTTCTGTAGACTGGTTTAAGTCCTACCTTAGCAACAGGAGACAAATTGTCAAAATCAACAAAACGGAATCAGAACCCCTGCCGATACCATGTGGAGTTCCCCACGGCAGTACTCTGGGCCCCTTATTATTCTTATGCTATGTTAATGACATGCCTATCAGTGTCAAGTATGCAGATGACAGTGCTGTGTTAGCGTCAGGTAAAGACCCACAAGATATAGCTAATGTTTTAACACTGGAACTGGAGTCCTGCAGCAAATGGTTAGTAGACAACAAACTATCATTACACCTCGGGAAAACTGAAGCCATTTTCTTTGGCACGAAACATAAACTGAGAAGGGTAAATAATTTTAATGTCCAGTGTAATGGGGAGTCCATCACTTTGGTTTCATCAGTAAAATATCTGGGAATCCCCTTTGACCCATGCATGTCAGGAGAATTGATAGGGAACAGTGTAGTAAAGACAGCGAATGCCACATTGAAATTCCACTATAGACAAGCACAGTGTCTACCTACTGAGGCTCGCAGGACCCTATGTCTAGCCCTTATACAGTGTCATATGGATTACGCTTGCTCTTCATGGTACTCTGCCTTGACAAAAACACTGAAAGAAAGACTGCAAATCACCCAGAACAAAATGGTAAGATTCATCCTGGGGCTGGGACCAAGAGAGCATGTAGGTTAGGATGAATTACAGCAGTTGGATATGCTGAATGTTGAAGACAGAGTAAAACAACTGAAGCTAAATCATGTTTATAAAATTGCTCACAGATAGTGTCCAGAATATCTTACCTATAATTTTGTCAAGGTTGGGAACCAAAGCAATCATAGTACTAGGGGGAGAGAGCACAACTTTGTAGTACCCACAGTCAGTGGACAGGCTTCAAACACCTTTTATTGTACAGCAATAAAGGAATGGAACAGACTACCCGCACATGTCAAAGCCAGTCATAGCATGAATCAGTTCAAGAGGAGAGCCAAAAGGTGTCTGATGAATGTAGCTACAGAAAGGGAGGGGAATGATTTTTTTATTTTTTTAGCTAACACTGGTGTAATTTTACCTAATTCCAAGTAATGACCCTCGTATTGTAGATAGTCTTAATGACCTTCGTGTAGTAGATAGTCTTTTTATTATGATAATGAGATGTTATCTTCACTATAGAATAATAAGAAAATATTATAACCTTTGTATTATAATAATAAGGTAAAAGGACCCCAATGGAAATAAGTCACTCTGTCGGACTTTTTTGGGTTATCCTAGGTTCTCTACACATATGCTGCTATGTATGATAATCTATGTAACTGTATTTGTGTATACCTGAATAAACTTACTTACCTCTCTTCGATACGGGTGAAAGTCTGAAGCAGGTGGTATAGTGCCTCTCTTAAGGTCATTCACTAGGCCACACTTCTCTGGAGAGTTACCACACACTGCAATACTCGTGCAAATAGTTACTACAAACCTGCAACACTAAACACCTCTAGCACACGTGCATTCGAATGACAGACGAATTTTGACTCTCTGCACAAACAAATCACCACAAACTTACAATGTTTAGAGATGAACCTCTGGCATGTCACACTTAAAAGCAGTATCTGGTAGCCAAAAAAGTTGCCACGTACTGAAATGCTCGTTAAAGTGTTCTTAACCACCCTTGTTTTGTTCCAACTACGCAGCATTCATACCAGAAACACTCAATGCACAGAAGAATAAAAAATACATCTTCCTCAGTTCTAGAAATACCACTATTTGTACCAGCAGACTGTCTCTTTGAATTAGTCTGGCAGGTTTCAGTCAGGCCTGAGTTACCAACTCACGTGGGACTGCTGACTCGTCTTTTTTTCTCGGATTGGTAAAGGCGATGAGCTGTGTAGAAATCAGAGGCATGAGTGCTGGTGGACTAGCAAAATTCGCCCCTACACAGTACGTCGTTAGAGGCGAATGGCTGAGTTCATAAGCAATGAAGAGGGGAAGCAGAGGCCTGTGAGAGTCACTTCAAACGGAAAACTATTTCCAGTGTTTCACAAAGTATATCACTAGTCACAACTCACACATAAAAGTTCTCACAATACTGTAGCTGCGATCCAACTGTATGAGTTTTTATGATGACTTATCAGTCAGGTGAAATATGTAGGCCTGCAAAATAGTAGGCGTAGGCCCAGTTACCCCCAGTACACGTCTGCACCCGTCAGCTACTCAGCCGATACTCCATTGCCCCCGTATCAACCCTATCATATGCCTTTCCAAATCTATAAATGCCAAAAAAAAACTCTTTACCCTTATCCAAATTCTGTTCACCTATATGTTTCACTGTAAACACTTGGTCTACACCCCCCCTACCCTTCCTAAAGCTTCCTTGTTCATCTGCTATCGTACTCTCCGTCTTACTCTTAATTCTATCAACAATAACTACCATACACTTGACCTGGTATACTCAACAGACTTATTCCTTTATAATTTTTATATTCTGCTTTGTTCCCCTTTCCTTTATGCATGCTCTCTACCAATCCCTAGGTACCTTACCCTCTTCCATACACTTATTAAATAAAAACACTAGCCACTCCAAAACTATATCCCCACCTCCTTTTAACATTTCAATCTGTATTCCTTCATTCCCAGCTGCTTTACCCTCTTTCGTTCTACCCACTGCCTCACGAACTTCCCCCACACTAACAACTGGTTCTTCCTCACTCCTATAAGATGTTATTCCTCCTTGCTCTATACATGAAATCACAGCTTCCCTATCTTTATCAACATTTAACAATTCCTCAAAATATTCCCTCAGTCTTCCCAATATCTCTTACTCTCCATTTAATAACTCTCCTCTACTATTTTTAACTATCAAATCAATTCGTTCTCTAGGCTTTCTCAACTTATTAATTTCACTCCAAAACGTTTTTTAATTTTCGACAAAATTTGTTCATAATATCTCACCCACTCTCTCATTTGCTCTCTTTTTACATTGCTTCACCACTCTCTTAACCTCTCTTTTGCTCTCCATGTACTCCTCCCTCCTTGCATCACTTCTTTGGAAGCTCTTATATGCTATTGTTTTCCTCTTTTACTGTTCTCTTTACATCATTCCACAAATCGCTCTTCCCTCCCTCACATATTTTACTGTAACCACAAACTTCTGCTGAACACTCTAAAACTACGTTCTTAAACTTACCCCATACATCTTTTACCCCATTGCCTATACTCTCACTAGCCCAGCTATCCTCCAATAGTTGTTTATATCTTACCCTAACTGCTTTCTCCTATAGTTTACAAACCTTCACCTCTCTCTTAGTTGCTGCTTCCATTTTCCTTTTATCCCATCTACCTTTTACTTTCACTGTAGCTACAACTAAAAAGTGATTTGGTATATCTGTGGCCCCTCTATAAACATGTTCATCCTGAAATCTACCCAACAGTCTTTTATCTACCAATACGTAGTCCAACAAAGTACAGTCATTATGCCATATATCATGTCTTGTATACTTATTTATGCTCTTTTTCTTAAAATATTATTTTACTTATAACCAAAAGCCTTTCTATACAAAGTTCAGTCAAAGGTTCACCATTGCCATTTACACCTGGCACTCCAAATTTATCTACCACTCTCTAAACGTTTCTCCTACTTTAGCATTTAGGTCCCCTACCACAATTACTCTCTCACCTGGTTAACATCTCCCAAATCTCCCTCTCTCCTCTACACTCCTCTCTACTCCAGGTGCATACACACTTGTTATAACCCACTTTTCGCATCCGACACTTATTTTAATCCATTTAATCTGTGAAATTATACATTTATATTCCCTCTTCTCTTTCCATAACTGATCCTTTAACATTATTTTTAACCCTTCCTGACTAAGCTGTAACTCTCAGATACTCCTAACTTAATCTCATTTGTTTCTGCACACTGAAACTCCCGTACCCCCTTCAGTTTTGTTTTGCTTAGGGATTGGACATCAAACTTCTTTTCATTCATAACATTAGCAATCATTTCTTTCGTGTCATCCGCACTACTTCCACGCACATTCAAACGTTTCAGTTTTATAAAGTTTTTCTTTTTCTCGTTTTAGTAGTGCATACAGGAGAAGGGTTACTAGCCCCTTGCTCCCAGCATTTTAGTCGCCTCCTATGACACGCATTTATTACGGAGGAAAGCTTCTTTTCCACTTCCCCATGGAGAATAAAGGAAATAAAGAAGGACAAACATTATTAAGATAAAAGAAGAGAAACCTAGATATGTGTATGTATATATATATATATATATATATATATATATATATATATATATATATATATATATATATATATATATATATATATATATATATATACATACATATATATATATATATATATATATATATATATATATATATATATATATATATATATATATATATATATATATATATATACACATACATATATATATATATATATATATATATATATATATATATATATATATATATATATATATATATATATATATATATATATATATATATATATTTATATATATATATATATATATATATATATATATATGTGTGTGTGTGTGTGTGTGTGTGTGTGTGTGTGTGTGTGTGTGTGTGTGTGTGTGTGTGTGTGTGTATGTGCATACCTGTGTATGTGACCTAAGTTTAACTAGAAGTAGCAGGAAGAAATAAGACAGATGAGCTAAAATTACTTGCAAGTGTAGGTAATATAGATATTATTGGTATAACAGAGACCTAGTTCAACCTGAAAGATAGAGAAATGCCTTCTGAATGCAACATACAGGGTTATAAACTATTCCACACTGATAAGGTCAAGAGGAAGGGTGGTGGTGTGGCGATGTATGTCAGAGAAAATTTAAATTGTTGTCTTATACATGATATAAGATTAGAAACATCGAACACAGAATCGGTTTGGCTACAGTTTCTCGAGGGACGTGACAAATTAATTTTGGGTGTGATTTATAGGCCCCCAAACCTTGATAGGGAGTGCAGTAAGCTGTTATGGGACGAAATTCATAAGGCATCTAGATACGAAAATGTTGTGATAATGGGAGATTTTAACTTTAGACAAATTGATTGGAACAATATGACAGGAAATCTTGAGTCTAGTGACTTTCTTGATACGGTTCAGGATTGCTTTTTAGAACAGGTTGTGAAAGAACCAACTATAGGAAACAATCTGCTTGACTTGGTTCTTGCCAACAAAGATTCACTAATTAATAATCTTGAGGTTAATGATGAGCTTGGGGAAAGTGATCACAAATCACTTAGTTTCAATATATCATGGAATTACCCAGATAACTGCAATCAAATCTCTGTCCCAGATTTTCGCTTGGCCGACTTCATAAGAACATAAGAACATAAGAACGAAGAAACACTGCAGAAGGCCTACTGGCCCATGCGAGGCAGGTCCAAGTCCCTACCGGCTTAAGCCAATGCACCCAACCTAGTCAGGTCAGGTCACATTGACTTAAGGGAGGAACACGGCAACCGACCTGTTAGCACAAGCTATCAGGTCTAACTCACACCCACCCACATCTACTCACGTATTTATCCAACCTATTTTTAAAGCTACACAACGTTCTGGCCTCTATAACGGTACTTGGAAGTTTGTTCCACTCATCCACAACTCTATTACCAAACCAGTACTTTCCTATATCCCTCCTGAATCTGAATTTTTCCAACTTAAAACCATTGCTGCGAGTCCTGTCTAGGCTAGATATTTTCAGCACACTATTTACATCCCCTTTATTTATTCCTGTCTTCCACTTATAAACCTCAATCATATCCCCCCTAATTCTACGTCTTTCTAGAGAGTGCAGTTTCAGGGCCCTTAGTCTATCATCATAGGGAAGGTTTCTGATACATGGGATCATCTTTGTCATCCTCCTTTGTACATTTTCCAGAGAATTTATATCCATTCTGTAATACGGTGACCAAAACTGTGCAGCATAATCTAAATGAGGCCTAACCAAGGATGTATAGAGTTGAAGAACAACCTGAGGACTCCTATTATTTATGCTTCTTGATATGAAGCCAAGGATTCTATTAGCTTTATTGCGAACACTTATGCACTGTTGTCTTGGTTTCAGATTACTGCTAACCAGAACTCCTAAATCTTTTTCGCAATCCGTAATATTAAGATCTACATTATTTAGTTTATATGTGGCATGGTTATTGTCCTGTCCAACATTTAGAACTTTGCATTTGTCTATATTAAACTGCATCTGCCACTTCTCCGACCACTGCATCAGTCTATTCAAATCTTCCTGGAGTGCTCGAATGTCCTCGTCAGAATGAATTCGACGGCCTATTTTGGTGTCATCGGCAAACTAGCCGATGTCGCTCTTTATGCCCTCATCTATGTCGTTTATGTAGATTGTGAACAGCAGGGGGCCCAACACTGACCCCTGTGGAACACCGCTCGTGACGCTTCCCCACTCTGATTTCTCCCCATTTATGCAAACTCTCTGCTGCCTATTTGTCAACCATGCCTCTATCCAGGAAAAAATTTCTCCTCCTATTCCATGTGCTTTAATTTTCCTCAATAGTCTCTGATGTGGGACCCTGTCAAAAGCCTTACTGAAGTCCATAAACACAATATCATATTCATTACCATGATCTACCTCCTCAAATACCTTAGTGAAAAAAGTTAATAAATTCGTAAGGCAGGAACGCCCCTTTGTAAAACCATGCTGAGATTCGTTGATTAATTTATGCTTTTCAAGGTGGCTACGAACTGCCTCGGCAATTATTGATTCCACAAATTTTCCCACTATGGAGGTTAGGCTTATTGGTCTATAGTTCGAAGCTAAGGACCTGTCACCTGTTTTGAAAATAGGTATCACATTTGCCATTTTCCACTTATCTGGCACCATGCCAGTTTGTAGTGATATGTTGAAAAGATTAGCCAAAGGTGCGCTAAGCTCCTCTTTACATTCCTTTAGAACCCTTGCATACAGTTCATCAGGGCCTGGGGATTTGTTAGGTTTTAATTTATCTATTTGCCTAAGGACCATGTCACTTGTGACCCTAATAGTGCACAGTTTATTATCGTCCTGTTCTACATAATTTATCATTACTGGAATATCGCTGGTATCCTCCTGTGTAAAAACTGAGAGGAAGTATGTGTTAAAAATTCTACACATTTCCTTATCACTGTCAGTGAGCTGACCCGAGGAACTTTTGAGTGGGCCTATCTTGTCCCTGATCTTACTTCTGTATACCTGAAAGAATCCTTTTGGGTTAGTCTTCGATTCTCTTGCAACTTTAACCTCATAATCTCTTTTTGTTTTTCTAATTCCCTTTTTTATTTCTCTCTTTAACTGAATATATCGATTTCTTAATTGCCCCTCTCCTCTTTTGATTTGCCTATATATGCCTCTCTTTTGACCAATCAGATATTTTAATCTATTGTTCATCCATTTAGGATCATTTTTGTTTGATCTGATTTCCCTATTTGGAACATAATTTGACTGAGCAGCTAGAACTATGCCCTGGAAAGCATCATATCGGCAACCATCACCACCTACCTGACCCCTAGTCAGGTCATTCCAGTTCAGCCCACCTAAGTAATTTTTCAGTCCTATGAAATCAGCCAAGCGAAAGTCAGGGACGGAGACTTGATTGCCATTATTAGGGGAATTCCATGATATGTTAAAACTGAGTGATCTGTGATCACTCTCCCCAAGCTCATCATTAACCTCAAGATTATTAATTAGTGTTTCCCTACTGGCAAGAACCAAGTCAAGGAGGTTATTTCCCCTAGTTGGCTCTGTCACAAACTGTTTTAAAAAACAATCCTGGATCGTATCAAGAAAGTCACCCGACTCTAAATTTCCTGTCAAATTGCTCCAGTCAATCTGTCTATAGTTGAAATCTCCCATTAGCACAACATTTTCGTATGTAGATGCCTTACGAATTTCGTCCCATAGAAGTTTACTGCACTCCCTATCAAGATTTGGGGCCCTGTAAATCACACCCAAAATTAGTTTTTCTCGGCCCTCGAGAAGCTGTAACCAAACAGATTCAGTGGCTGACGCTTCTAATTTAATATCTTGTCTAACACAACAATTTAAATTGTCTCTGACATACATCGCTACTCCACCACCTTTCCTGTTGACCCTGTCAGTGTGGAATAATTTATAGCCTTGTATGTGACATTCAGAGGGCATCTCTCTATCTTTCAAATTGAGCCAGGTCTCTGTTATAGCAATAATATCTATGTTTCCTGCACTTGCAATTAATCTTAGCTCATCTATCTTATTTCTAACACTCCTGCTATTAGTATAGTAAACCTTAAGGGAGCTAGTCCCTTGCTGCCCTCTGCTGTCCCCCTTTGTTTGCTGACCTGTTCTATTGTCTTTATTTATAACTTCATGCTGAATGCCTTTTATACATTTACTGTTTCCAACCCTAGTGTTGCAACCTGCTTGTTTCCCACACACACCCATACCTCTATCTTCCATCAGTTTAAAATCATAGGCATTTCACCAATGGCCTTCTCAATCGAGTCTGCAAGTGCTACCACCCCTGCCCCAGAGAGATGAACCCCATCCCTTGCATACATATCATGTTTGCCATAAAAGTTGTTCCAGTTGTCAATGAATGGGATTGCAAGTTCCTTGCAGTATCTGTCTAGCCAGCAATTTACACCAATTGCCCTAGACAACCATTCATTTCCTACTCCCCTTCTAGGCAAGATGCTACATATGATTGGGATCCCTCCCTTAGACTTAATGAAATCTATAGCTGACCTGTACTTATCTAGCAGCTCTTCTCTCCTACCCTTCCCAATATCATTTCCACCAGCACTGAGACAGATAATGGGCTTGTTCCCATTACCTGACATGATATTATCCAGTCTGTTGACAATGTCCCCAACACCAGCTCCAGGGAAGCACACTCTATCTCTCATCTTCTTATTCCTATTACAAAAAGCACGGTCAACATATCTTACCTGAGAGTCACCAACCACAAGAATGCGCTTACCTTCATTAGCAGGGGCAGTAGTACCCTTACCTTCACTGGCCACTGAAGTACATTCATCCTGGAGAACAGAGAAGCGATTTCCTACCTTCAGATCTTCACTCTTAACTTTCCTTACTCTGATGCGCCTCCCATTACTGTGAACAACTCGCCACTTGTAGCAGGTGCTGGGCTGCACCTCACTGCTGGTAGCCGTTGCTACCTCCCCACCTACAGCCTCCTCACAGTGAGAGACAGCCTGCACCTCACTGCTAGAAGCCTCATTCCCCACATCTCCAACCACCTCACACTCTCTCCCAGGCCCATTGAGGTGGACCTTCAGCCTCCTAATCTCCTCCTGGAGAAGCAAGACCTCCTCCTTCAACTCTCCAACCTCAGTTTTTAAAACACTGCAGAAGCAAGCCATGCTTTGTAACCGTCCACGCTAATCCCCAAAGCAGCTCAGGGTCTGTGACCTCACGTGACGACTGACCACATGGGACAGAAAAATTACTTGGGTGGGCTAAATTGGGATGTCCTGACTATGGGTCAGGTAGGTGATCTTGGTTGCCAATATGACGTTTTTCAGAGCATAGTTCTAGCTGCCCAGACAACTTTTGTTCGGAGTAGGGAAATTAGGTCTAACAAAAATGATTCCAAATGGATGAACAATAGATTAAAACATCTCATTGGTCAAAAGAGAGGCATATATAGGCGTATCAGAAGAGGGGATGGGCAGTTAAGAAATCAATATATTCAATTAAAGAGAGAAATAAAAAATTGAATAAGAAAATCAAAAAAGGATTATGAGGCTAAGATCGCAAGGGATTCAAAGACTAACCCAAAAGGGTTCTTTCAGGTATACAGAAGTAAGATTAGGGACAAGATTGGCCCACTTAAGAGTAACTCTGGTCAGATCACTGACAGTGATAAGGATATGTGTGAAATTCTAAATACCTACTTCCTCTCAGTTTTCACCCAGGAAAATACTAGCGACATTCCTGAAATAATAGATTACGTAGAACAGGATGATAATGAACTATGTACGATTGCGGTAACTAGTGACATGGTTCTCAGACAAATAGAGAAACTAAAACCTAACAAATCCCCAGGCCCTGATGAACTGTTTGCAAGGGTGTTAAAGGAATGTAAAGAGGAACTTAGCATACCTTTGGCTAATCTTTTTAACATATCACTACAAACTGGCATAGTGCCTGATAAGTGGAAAATGACAAATGTAATACCTATTTACAAGGCAGGTGACAGGTCCTTGGCTTCGAACTATAGACCAATAAGCCTTACCTCCATAGTGGGAAAATATGTGGAATCAATAATTGCCGAAGCAATTCGTAGCCATCTTGACAGGCACAGATTGATTAATGATTTTCAATACGGTTTTACAAAGGGGCGTTCCTGTCTGACGAATTTACTAACTTTTTTCCACTAAGGTGTTTGAGGAGGTAGATCATGGTATTGAGTATGATATTGTGTATATGGGCTTCAGTAAGGCTTTCGATATAGTTCCACACCAGAGGCTATTGAGGAACCTTAGGGCACACGGAATAGGAGAAATTTTTTCCTGGGTAGAGGCATGGCTGACAAATAGACAGCAGAGAGTTTGCATAAATGGGGAGAAATCATAATGGGGGCACGTCACAAGCGGTGTTCCTCAGGGGTCAGTGTTGGGCCCGTTGTTGTTCACAATTTACATAAACGACATAGATGAGGGAATAAATAGCGACATAAGCAAATTTGCTGATGACACCAAAATAGTCCGTCCAATTCATTCTAATGAGGACATTAGAGCACTCCAGGATGATTTGAATAGACTGACGCAATGGTCGGAGAAGTGGCAGATGCAGTTTAATATTGACAAATGCAAAGTTCTAAATGTTGGACAGTTAAATATGGCGAAACGTCTACAATAAAGATACCCAGATGTTGCACATGTGTCTTACTCTCATCTTGTCGGTATTATATACCATTCGTACACTCATTCTAATGAGGACATTAGAGCACTCCTGGATGATTTGAATAGACTGACGCAATGGTCGGAGAAGTGGCAGATGCAGTTTAATATTGACAAATGCAAAGTTCTAAATGTTGGACAGTTAAATAACCATGCCACATATAAACTAAATAATGTAGATCTTGATACTACCAATTGCGAAAAGGATTTAGGAGTTTTGGTTAGCAGTAATCTAAAACCAAGACAACAGTGCATTAGTGTTCGCAATAAAGCTAACAGAATTCTTGGCTTCATATCTAGAAGTATAAATAATAGAAGTCCTCAGGTTGTTCTTCAACTCTATATATCCTCGGTTAGGCCTCATTTAGTTTATGCTGCTTAGTTCTGGTCACCGTATTACAGAATGGATATAAATGTTCTGAAAAACTTTCAAAGGAGGATGACAAAGATGATCCCACATATCAGAAATCTTCCCTATGAGGATAGACTGAGGGCCGTGAATCTGCACTCTCTCGAAAGGCGTAGACTTAGGGGGGATATGATCAAGGTGTATAAATGGAAAACAGGAATAAATAAAGGGGATGTAAACAGTGTGCTGAAAATTTCCAGCCAAGACAGGACTCGCAGCAATGGTTTCAAGTTGGAAAAATTCAGATTCAGGAAGGATATAGGAAAGCACTGGTTTAGTAATAGAGTTGTGGATGAGTAGAACAAGCTCCCGAGTACAGTTATTGAGGCTAGAACGTGTAGTTTTAAAAATAGGTTAGATAAATACATGAATGGGTGTGGGTGGGTGTGAGTTGGACCTGACTAGCTTGTGTTGCTGGGTCTGGTACAGTGCTCCATCCTTGAGTGGGGATGACCAGACTGGGTGGGTCATTGGGATAATCTGGGGGGTGGGTCATTGGTCTAATTCGGGGGGGAGGGTGCATGGACCTGCTCCGCATGGGTCAGTAGGCCTGTTGCAGTGTTCCTTCTTTCTTATGTTCTTATGTTCTTATATACCAGCGTGTTTATGCGAGAGAGAAAAGGGACACCAGCAATCCTACTATCATGTAAAACAGTTACAGGTTTCTGTTTCACACTCACTTGGCAGGACGGTAGTAGCTCCCTGGGCGGTTGCTGTCTACCAACCTACTACCTAACAGGCCAAGAGACCAGCGGCCTCGGAGGCATCACTTTACGGTCTCGGGACCAGGTCAAGACAGGCGGAAGGTCGATGCCCGAGGCGGAAATAGTTAATAGAAACTTTGTCTATTCCCAGACGTCGTAAAGGGAACAGAAAATTCCCTTGACAAATTATTGTGACCGGTGCGGTATTGTGTTTGTGGGGAAGGGGCGGGGGATGGGGGACTCTGCTTGGGAGCTGGGGCTGTTTTGGAGCGGGAGCTGTTTTGGGACGGGGACAGTTTTGGAGCGGGAGCTGTTTTGGGACGGGGACTGTTTTGAGATAGGGGCTGTTTTGGAACCGGGGTCGGTTTTGAGAAGGAGGCTGTTTGGGAGAGGACTGTTTTGGGGCGGGGGTTGTTTTGGGAAGAGGGCTTTTGGGGCTGGGGGAGAGAGAAGAGGGGTAGGGGAAGAGGGGTGGGGAAATGAGGGGTGTTAGGGGATGTGAAGGTTGATAAAGGGGATGGGAGAATTTAAAGGGAAGGTGTCGAAAGCTGCAAATTGAGGGAGGAAGATGTAGGTGATGCAAGGATGGGAGGGAGAGGTGGTGTGACATTATTAGTATTATTAGTATTAGTGGTAGTAGTAATATTAGTAACAGTAGTGGTAGTAGTAATATTAGTAACAGTAGTGGTAGTAGTAATATTAGTAACAGTAGTGGTAGTAGTAATATTAGTAACAGTAGTGGTAGTAGTAATATTAGTAACAGTAGTGGTAGTAGTAATATTAGTAACAGTAGTGGTAGTAGTAATATTAGTAACAGTAGTGGTAGTAGTAATATTAGTAACAGTAGTGGTAGTAGTAATATTAGTAACAGTAGTGGTAGTAGTAATATTAGTAACAGTAGTGGTAGTAGTAATATTAGTAACAGTAGTAGTAGTAGTAATAGTAACAGTAGTGGTAGTAGTAATAGTAACAGTAGTAGTAGTCGTAGCAGCAGCAGCAGCGATATTAATATTATTATTATTATTATTATTATCATTGTCTTTAGTATTGTTATTATTATTATTGGCAGTAGTAGTAGTAGCAGCAGCAGCAATAGCAATATTATTATTATTATTATTATTATTATTATTATTATTATTATTATTATCATCATCATCATCATCATTGGTATTGTTATCATTATTCTTAACAGTAGTAGTAGCAGCAATAGTAGTAATATAGTATTATTATTATAATAATTATTATTATTACATTATTATATTATTAGTAGTAGTACAAGTATTAGTATTATAATTATTTTTATAATTATTATTATTACTATTATAATTATTTCTGGAGAAATGAGAGTCAATTAGGTGTATTTTAAAGAAGGGGAGTAGTGCCTCCAGTTCTTCAGATCAAGAGCGCACTCGCCATTGAAGGGAGTGACTGGAGAAGTCAAAGTCTATGAAAGGTAGATCACACTGAAGGATGATACAGCTGGTCAGTATATCTTTGCAATTTTGTTTAACTGTGTCCACAGTTGACTGTGGCCTCACAGTTGGTGCCCAAGACTCTTCAGTCGTTTCTAAGTTCCGTGGAATCATGGATAGGATCGAACAGTATGTTTAAGAGGGTCTGACCAACACCAACTATTAAGGTTAAGGGACTGACCACCTCTAAATGAATTCTTCCACTATCTCCCATGCTGTATTCGCCGGTATTCGACTGCTGACGTCAGCTGAGCTGGCGTTGCGTATTAATAATAAAGACAGGCAAGTGGTGCATGTGTCTTGTTTATAAATTCGGCATTACAGTAAAAAAATCATTAATATGGTGAAATGATGGAAGGTAAGCGTAAGGTGCTTACCCAGAGTGTCCAGGGAAGACGACATCCTACAGAGACAAGCCGAGGGCAAGCCAGGCTCAGGCTTCTTCCTGTTCCACACTGTTAAGTGCGATTTCCACAGGTGAAACGGTATTGACATCGAAGTGACTTGACAGCACGCGAAACTCTCAGTCTCTCAGCCATACTCGCTTACTCTCCTGGTAACATGAAAGTTCTCGTACGGACGGAAAAAGTTACGGACTGACGGACGACAGCAGATGGGGAAGCGGGATGTTAGAAAGAAGGAGCGCATGGACGGAAGGATAGACAGGCAGATGTAGGATATAAAAGATCTTTCTGAACTTCGAGAAAATGAGGAAGCTGTTCTTCTGTGAAGAAACGCAAGAGGAGTTTCAATAATTCTGGCTTGTTTTATATACCTTTTTTTTTTTCAAAAATTATTTACCCTCGTAAATTGTTTACCCTCGTAAATGGTTTACACTCATAAATTGTTTAACCTCATAAACTGCTGACAGTAATAAACTGTTTACCCTCGTAAACTGTTTACCCTCATAACGTTTCCAATGTAGCATTCACAAGATAAATTTGGATCAACACACGAGATAGAACGTTCTAACAATAACCTACAATCTCAGATAGTAAATACCATAATTAACTCAATAAGATAGTGAACTCAGTAAGATAGAGATTTCAGTAAGATAGTGAACTCAGTAAGATAGAGATCTCAGTAAGACAATGTACCCAGTAAGATAGTGAACCAAGTAAGATAGAAAACCCGGTGAGATAGTGAACCCAGAAACATAGTGAACTCAGTAAGATATTGAACTCAGTAAGATAGTGAATAAGACAGCAAACTTACAAGGAAAGAAAGAGCCTCGGTAAAAACAGAGGTTACTTTAGTGTCAGTAGAGTGAGCCTTGTATTCGACTGACACAGTAACGGCGGTCCACTTACACGTGGCTCACTGTGATTTATAAACGAGGGGAAGCATCTTAGTTCAGTTGTGCTGAAGGTGGTTCCTGAAGTGAGACTTTGAGGGAGGATCAGCAGCGAGTGCTGAAGCAAGATATGAAGGAAGGAAGAAGGAATTAAGGAAGAAAGCAAGGAACGAAGAAGAAAGGAAGTAGAGGAAGAAGAAACTAGAGGCGGAAGGAAGCGAGGACGGAATTAAAGATGCAAACAAGAATGGAAACAAAATGGAAAAAAAAATGAAGGATGCGATGAGAGTAAGCAAGCAAGCAAGGATGGTAGGAACTAAGAAAAAAAAGAAAGTAGGAAAGGAAGATAGTAATGACGGAAGGAAGCGAGAAAGAACGGAAAAGAGGAAGCAAGCAAAGACTGAAGGACGAAAGGAAGGAGGAAAAAAGTAAAGGAGAGAAAGCAAAAAAACTGAACATAAATGGAAGGAAAGACGCAAGGAAGGAAGTGAAGGAAGAAGAGGAAGGAAGAATGGAGTGAAGAAATGAATGAACGGAGGAAAATGATTGACCAAGGAAGGAGGGAAGGAGGAAAGAATGGAATCAAAAAGGGAAAGAAGGAAGGAAAGAAGGGGATGAGTAAAGAAGAAACGAAAGAAAAGGGAATGAGGAAAGAAGAACGGAAAGAAGTGAAGGAGGAAAGAGGGAAAGAGAATGAAAGGAAGGACAGAAAGAAGGATAGAAAAATAGAAGGAAAGAAAGAAAAAAGGATAGACGGAAAGAACGCCAAAAAACAGAAGGTAGGAAGAAAGGAAGGAAGGAAAAAGAATTAAATAAGGAAGAAAAGAAGGAAATAAAAGAAGAAAAATAAAAAAAAGAGAAGGAAGGTAGGAATAAAAGAAGTAAGGATTTTTTGTGTGTAATAAACTTTTGTTGTCAGTGATGTCACTGACAGTGAGTGATGTCACTGACAGTGAGTGATGTCACTGGCAGTGAGTGATGTCACTGAGAGTGAGTAATGTCACTGGCAGTGAGTTATGTCACTGGCAGTGAGTGATGTCACTGACAGTGAGTGATGTCACTGGCAGTGAGTGATGTCACTGGCAGTGAGTGATGTCACTGGCAGTGAGTGATGTCACTGGTAGTGAGTGATGTCACTGACAGTGAGTAATGTCACTGGCAGTGAGTGATGTCACTGGCAGTGAGTAATGTCACTGGCAGTGAGTGATGTCACTGGCAGTGAGTAATGTCACTGACAGTGAGTAATGTCACTGGTAGTGAGTGATGTCACTGAGAGTGAGTAATGTCACTGGCAGTGAGTGATGTCACTGACAGTGAGTGATGTCACTGGCAGTGAGTGATGTCACTGGCAGTGAGTGATGTCACTGGCAGTGAGTGATGTCACTGGCAGTGAGTGATGTCACTGGCAGTGAGTGATGTCACTGACAGTGAGTGATGTCACTGGCAGTGAGTGATGTCACTGACAGTGAGTAATGTCACTAGCAGTGAGTGATGTCACTGGCAGTGAGTGATGTCACTGGCAGTGAGTGAGATCACTGGCAGTGAGTGATGTCAATGGCAGTGAGTGATGTCACTGGCAGTGAGTGATGGCACTGACAGTGAGTGATGTCACTGAGAGTGATTAATGTCACCGGCAGTGAGTCATGTCACTGGCAGTGAGTCATGTCACTGGCAGTGAGTCATGTCACAGGCAGTGAGTGATGTCACTGACAGCGTGTAATGTCACTGGCAGTGAGTGATGTCACTGGCAGTGAGTGAGGTCACTGGCCTTGTGTAATGTCACTGGCCTTGAGTAATGTCACTGGCCTTGAGTAATGTCACTGGCCTTGAGTAATGTCACTGGCATTGAGTAATGTCACTGGCCTTGAGTAATGCCACTGGCCTTGGGTAATGTCACTGGCCTTGAATAATGTCACTGGCCTTGAGTAATGTCACTGGCACTGAGTAATGTCACTGGCAGTGAGTCATGTCACTTGCAGTGAGTAATGTCACTGGCCTTGAGTAATGTCACTGGCCTTGAGTAATGTCACTGGCCTTGAGCAATGTCACTGGCCTTGAATAATGTCACTGGCCTTGAATAATGTCACTGGCCTTGTGTAATATCACTGGCCATGAGTAATGTCACTGGCCTTGTGTAATGTCACTGGCCTTGAGTAATGTCAATGGCTTTGGGTAATGTCACTGGCCTTGAGTAATGTCACTGGCCTTGAGTAATGTCACTGGCACTGAGTAATGTCACTGGCAGTGAGCCATGTCACTTGCAGTTAGTAATGTCACTGGCCTTGAGTAATGTCACTGGCCTTGAGCAATGTCACTGGCCTTGAGTAATGTCACTGGCCTTGAGTAATGTCACTCGCCTTGAGTATTGTCACTAGCCTTGAGTAATGTCACTGCCCTTGAGTAATGTCACTGGCCTTGTGTAATGTCACTGGCACTGAGTAATGTCACTGGCCTTGAGTAATGTCACTGGCCTTGAGTAATGTCACTGGCCTTGAGTAATGTCACTGGCCTTGGGTAATGTCACTGGCTTTGAGTAATGTCACTGGCAGTGAGTAATGTCACTGGCCTTGAGTAATGTCACTGGCCTTGAGTAATGTCACTGGCCTTGAATAATGTCACTGGCCTTGAGTAATATCACTGGCCTTGAGTAATGTCACTGGCCTTGAGTAATGTCACTGGCCTTGAGTAATGTCACTGGCCTTGAGTAATGTCACTGGCCTTGTGTAATGTCACTGGCCTTGAGTAATGTCACTGGCCTTGGGTAATGTTACTGGCCTTGAGTAATGTCACTGGCCTTGAGTAATGTCACTGGCCTTGAGTAATGTCACTGGCTTGAGTAATGTCACTGGCCTTGAGTAATGTCACTGGCCTTGAGTAATGTCACTGGCCTTGAGTAATGTCACTGGCCTTGAGTAATGTCACTGGCACTGAGTAATGTCACTGGCATTGAGTAATGTCACTGGCACTGAGTAATGTCACTGGCTTTGAGTAATGTCACTGGCACTGAGTAATGTCACTGGCCTTGAGTAATGTCACTGGCACTGAGTAATGTCACTGGCCTTGAGTAATGTCACTGGCCTTGAGTAATGTCACTGGCACTGAGTAATGTCACTGGCACTGAGTAATGTCACTTTCACTGAGTAATGTCACTGGCCTTGAGTAATGTCACTGGCCTTGAGTAATGTCACTGGCACTGAGTAATGTCACTTGCACTGAGTAATGTCACTGGCCTTGAGTAATGTCATTGGCCTTGAGTAATGTCACTGTCACTGAGTAATGTCACTGGCCTTGAGTAATGTCACTGGCCTTGACTAATGTCACTGGCACTGAGTAATGTCACTGGCCTTGAGTAATGTCACTGGCCTTGAGTAATGTCACTGGCCTTGAGTAATGTCACTGGCCTTGAGTAATGTCACTGGCCTTGAGTAATGTCACTGGCCTTGAGTAATGTCACTAGCCTTGAGTAATGTCACTGGCCTTGAGTAATGTCACTGGCCTTGAGTAATGTCACTGGCCTTGAATGTCACTGGCCTTGAGTAATGTCACTGGGCTTGAGTAATGTCACTGGCCTTGAGTAATGCCACTGGCCTTGAGTAATGTCACTGGGTTGAGTAATGTCACTGGCCTTGAGTAATGTCACTGGCCTTGAGTAATGTCACTGGCCTTGAGTAATGTCACTGGCCTTGAGTAATGTCACTGGCCTTGAGTAATGTCACTGGCCTTGAGTAATGTCACTGACACTGAGTAATGTCACTGGCACTGAGTAATGTCACTGGCCTTGAGTAATGTCACTGGCCTTGTGTAATGTCACTGGCCTTGAGTAATGTCACTGGCCTTGGGTAATGTCACTGGCCTTGAGTAATGTCACTGGCCTTGAGTAACGTCACTGGCACTGAGTAATGTCACTGGCAGTGAGTCATGTCACTTGCAGTGAGTAATGTCACTGGCCTTGAGTAATGTCACTGGCCCTGAGTAATGTCACTGGCCTTGAGTAATGTCACTGGCCTTGTGTACTGTCACTGGCCTTGAGTAATGTCACTGGCCTTGTGTAATGTCACTGGCCTTGAGTAATGTCACTGGCCTTGGGTAATGTCACTGGCATTGAGTAATGTCACTGGCCTTGAGTAATGTCACTGACACTGAGTAATGTCACTGTCAGTAAGTCATGTCACTTGCAGTGAGTAATGTCACTGGCCTTGAGTAATGTCACTGGCCTTGAGTAATGTCACTGGCCTTGAGTAATGTCACTGGCCTCGTGTACTGTCACTGGCCTTGAGTAATGTCACTGGCCTTGGGTAATGTCACTGGCCTTGAGTAATGTCACTGACCTTGAGTAATGTCACTGGCCTTGAATAATGTCACTGGCCTTGAGTAATGTCACTGACACTGAGTAATGTCACTGGCAGTGATTCATGTCACTTGCAGTGAGTAATGTCACTGGCCTTGAGCAATGTCACTGGCCTTGAGTAATGTCACTGGCCTTGAGCAATGTCACTGGCCTTGAGTAATGTCACTGGCCTTGCGTAATGTCACTGGCCTTGAGTAATGTCACTGGCCTTGAGTAATGTCACTGGCCTTGAGTAATGTCACTGGCCTTGTGTAATGTCACTGGCACTGAGTAATGTCACTGGCGTTGAGTAATGTCACTGGCCTTGAGTAATGTTACTGGCCTTGAGTAATGTCACTGGCCTTGAGTAATGTCACTAGCCTTGAGTAATGTCACTGGCTTTGAGTAATGTCACTGGCCTTGAGTAATGTCACTGGCCTTGAGTAATGTCACTAGCCTTGAGTAATGTCACTGGCCTTGAGTAATGTCACTGGCCTTGAGTAATGTCACTGGCCTTAAGTAATGTCACTGGCCTTGAGTAATATCACTGGCTTTGAGTAATGTCACTGGCCTTGAGTAATGTCACTGGCCTTGAGTAATGTCACTGGCCTTGAGTAATGTCACTGGCCTTGTGTAATGTCACTGGCATTGAGTAATGTCACTGGCCTTGGGTAATGTTACTGGCCTTGAGTAATGTCACTGACCTTGAGTAATGTCACTGGCCTTGAGTAATGTCACTGGCCTTGAGTAATGTCACTGGCCTTGAGTAATGTCACTGGCCTTGAGTAATATCACTGGCCTTGAGTAATGTCACTGGCCTTAAGTAATGTCACTGGCCTTGGGTAATGTCACTGGCCTTGAGTAATGTCAGTGGCCTTGTGTAATGTCACTGGCCTTGAGTAATGTCACTGGCCTTGAATAATGTCACTGGCCTTGAGTAATGTCACTGGCCTTGAGTAATGTCACTGGCCTTGAGTAATGTCACTGGCCTTGAGTAATGTCACTGGCACTGAGTAATGTCACTGGCATTGAGTAATGTCACTGGCCTTGAGTAATGTCACTGGCCTTGAGTAATGTCACTGGCCATGAGTAATGTCACTGGCACTGAATAATATCACTGGCTTTGAGTAATGTCACTGGCACTGAGTAATGTCACTGGCCTTGAGTAATGTCACTGGCCTTGAGTAATGTCACTGGCCTTGTGTAATGTCACTGGCATTGAGTAATGTCACTGGCCTTGGGTAATGTCACTGGCCTTGAGTAATGTCACTGGCCTTGAGTAATGTCAGTGGCCTTGTGTAATGTCACTGGCCTTGAGTAATGTCACTGGCCTTGTGTAATGTCACTGGCCTTGAGTAATGTCATTGGGCTTGGGTAATGTCAATGGCCTTGAGTAATGTCACTGCCCTTGAGTAACGTCACTGGCACTGAGTAATGTCACTGGCAGTGAGTCATGTCATTTGCAGTGAGTAATGTCACTGGCCTTGAGTAATGTCACTGGCCTTGAGTAATGTCACTGGCCTTGAGCAATGTCACTGGCCTTGAGTAATGTCACTGGCCTTGAGTAATGTCACTGGCCTTGAGCAATGTCACTGGCCTTGAGTAATGTCACTGGCCTTGTGTAATGTCACTGGCCTTGAGTAATGTCACTGGCCTTGGGTAATGTCACTGGCCTTGAGTAATGTCACTGGCCTTGAGTAATGTCACTGGCCTTGAGTAATGTCACTGGCCTTGAGTAATGTCACTGGCCTTGAGTAATGTCACTGGCCTTGAGTAATGTCACTGGCCTTGAGTAATGTCACTGGCACTGAGTAATATCACTGGCTTTGAGTAATGTCACTGGCACTGAGTAATGTCACTAGCCTTGAGTAATGTCACTGGCCTTGAGTAATGTCACTGGCCTTGAGTAATGTCACTGGCCTTGAGTAATGTCACTGGTACTGAGTAATGTCACTGGCACTGAGTAATGTCACTGACACTGAGTAATGTCACTGGCACTGAGTAATGTCACTGGCCTTGAGTAATGTCACTGGCCTTGAGTAATGTCACTTGCACTGAGTAATGTCACTGGCACTGAGTAATGTCACTGGCCTTGAGTAATGTCATTGGCCTTGAGTAATGTCACTGTCACTGAGTAATGTCACTTGTCTTGAGTAATGTCACTGGCCTTGAGTAATGTCACTGGCACTGAGTAATGTCACTGTCACTGAGTAATGTCACTTGTCTTGAGTAATGTCACTGGCCTTGAGTAATGTCACTGGCCTTGAGTAATATCACTGGCCTTGAGTAATGTCACTGGCCTTGAGTAATGTCACTGGCCTTGAGTAATGTCACTGGCTTTGAGTAATGTCACTGGCCTTGAGTAATGTCACTGGCCTTGAGTAATGTCACTAGCCTTGAGTAATGTCACTGGCCTTGAGTAATGTCACTGGCCTTGAGTAATGTCACTGGCCTTAAGTAATGTCACTGGCCTTGAGTAATATCACTGGCTTTGAGTAATGTCACTGGCCTTGAGTAATGTCACTGGCCTTGAGTAATGTCACTGGCCTTGAGTAATGTCACTGGCCTTGTGTAATGTCACTGGCATTGAGTAATGTCACTGGCCTTGGGTAATGTCACTGGCCTTGAGTAATGTCACTGACCTTGAGTAATGTCACTGGCCTTGAGTAATGTCACTGGCCTTGAGTAATGTCACTGGCCTTGAGTAATGTCACTGGCCTTGAGTAATATCACTGGCCTTGAGTAATGTCACTGGCCTTAAGTAATGTCACTGGCCTTGGGTAATGTCACTGGCCTTGAGTAATGTCAGTGGCCTTGTGTAATGTCACTGGCCTTGAGTAATGTCACTGGCCTTGAATAATGTCACTGGCCTTGAGTAATGTCACTGGCCTTGAGTAATGTCACTGGCCTTGAGTAATGTCACTGGCCTTGAGTAATGTCACTGGCACTGAGTAATGTCACTGGCATTGAGTAATGTCACTGGCCTTGAGTAATGTCACTGGCCTTGAGTAATGTCACTGGCCATGAGTAATGTCACTGGCACTGAATAATATCACTGGCTTTGAGTAATGTCACTGGCACTGAGTAATGTCACTGGCCTTGAGTAATGTCACTGGCCTTGAGTAATGTCACTGGCCTTGTGTAATGTCACTGGCATTGAGTAATGTCTCTGGCCTTGGGTAATGTCACTGGCCTTGAGTAATGTCACTGGCCTTGAGTAATGTCAGTGGCCTTGTGTAATGTCACTGGCCTTGAGTAATGTCACTGGCCTTGTGTAATGTCACTGGCCTTGAGTAATGTCATTGGCCTTGGGTAATGTCAATGGCCTTGAGTAATGTCACTGCCCTTGAGTAACGTCACTGGCACTGAGTAATGTCACTGGCAGTGAGTCATGTCACTTGCAGTGAGTAATGTCACTGGCCTTGAGTAATGTCACTGGCCTTGAGTAATGTCACTGGCCTTGAGCAATGTCACTGGCCTTGAGTAATGTCACTGGCCTTGAGTAATGTCACTGGCCTTGAGCAATGTCACTGGCCTTGAGTAATGTCACTGGCCTTGTGTAATGTCACTGGCCTTGAGTAATGTCACTGGCCTTGGGTAATGTCACTGGCCTTGAGTAATGTCACTGGCCTTGAGTAATGTCACTGGCCTTGAGTAATGTCACTGGCCTTGAGTAATGTCACTGGCCTTGAGTAATGTCACTGGCCTTGTGTAATGTCACTGGCATTGAGTAATGTCACTGGCCTTGGGTAATGTCACTGGCCTTGAGTAATGTCACTGACCTTGAGTAATGTCACTGGCCTTGAGTAATGTCACTGGCCTTGAGTAATGTCACTGGCCTTGAGTAATGTCACTGGCCTTGAGTAATATCACTGGCCTTGAGTAATGTCACTGGCCTTAAGTAATGTCACTGGCCTTGGGTAATGTCACTGGCCTTGAGTAATGTCAGTGGCCTTGTGTAATGTCACTGGCCTTGAGTAATGTCACTGGCCTTGAATAATGTCACTGGCCTTGAGTAATGTCACTGGCCTTGAGTAATGTCACTGGCCTTGAGTAATGTCACTGGCCTTGAGTAATGTCACTGGCACTGAGTAATGTCACTGGCATTGAGTAATGTCACTGGCCTTGAGTAATGTCACTGGCCTTGAGTAATGTCACTGGCCATGAGTAATGTCACTGGCACTGAATAATATCACTGGCTTTGAGTAATGTCACTGGCACTGAGTAATGTCACTGGCCTTGAGTAATGTCACTGGCCTTGAGTAATGTCACTGGCCTTGTGTAATGTCACTGGCATTGAGTAATGTCTCTGGCCTTGGGTAATGTCACTGGCCTTGAGTAATGTCACTGGCCTTGAGTAATGTCAGTGGCCTTGTGTAATGTCACTGGCCTTGAGTAATGTCACTGGCCTTGTGTAATGTCACTGGCCTTGTGTAATGTCACTGGCCTTGGGTAATGTCAATGGCCTTGAGTAATGTCACTGGCCTTGAGTAACGTCACTGGCACTGAGTAATGTCACTGGCAGTGAGTCATGTCACTTGCAGTGAGTAATGTCACTGGCCTTGAGTAATGTCACTGGCCTTGAGTAATGTCACTGGCCTTGAGCAATGTCACTGGCCTTGAGTAATGTCACTGGCCTTGAGTAATGTCACTGGCCTTGAGCAATGTCACTGGCCTTGAGTAATGTCACTGGCCTTGTGTAATGTCACTGGCCTTGAGTAATGTCACTGGCCTTGGGTAATGTCACTGGCCTTGAGTAATGTCACTGGCCTTGAGTAATGTCACTGGCCTTGAGTAATGTCACTGGCCTTGAGTAATGTCACTGGCCTTGAGTAATGTCACTGGCCTTGAGTAATGTCACTGGCCTTGAGTAATGTCACTGGCACTGAGTAATATCACTGGCTTTGAGTAATGTCACTGGCACTGAGTAATGTCACTAGCCTTGAGTAATGTCACTGGCCTTGAGTAATGTCACTGGCCTTGAGTAATGTCACTGGCCTTGAGTAATGTCACTGGCACTGAGTAATGTCACTGGCACTGAGTAATGTCACTGACACTGAGTAATGTCACTGGCACTGAGTAATGTCACTGGCCTTGAGTAATGTCACCGGCCTTGAGTAATGTCACTTGCACTGAGTAATATCACTGGCACTGAGTAATGTCACTGGCCTTGAGTAATGTCATTGGCCTTGAGTAATGTCACTGTCACTGAGTAATGTCACTTGTCTTGAGTAATGTCACTGGCCTTGAGTAATGTCACTGGCACTGAGTAATGTCACTGGCACTGAGTAATGTCACTGGCACTGAGTAATGTCACTGGCCTTGAGTAATGTCACTGGCCTTGAGTAATGTCACTGGCACTGAGTAATGTCACTGGCCTTGAGTAATGTCACTGGCACTGAGTAATGTCACTGGCACTGAGTAATGTCACTGGCACTGAGTAATGTCACTGGCACTGAGTAATGACATGAGTAGGAAGTGATGTTACGGGCAGTTCGCGCACGATGTCACAGGCAGTGAGTGATTTTTACTCGCAGTGAGTTATGTATGAAGTAGTGAGTGATGTCACAGGTCGCAAGCGATGTCACCGGTAGCGAGTGATATCAGACATTGAGTGATGTCACAGGTAGTGAGTGATGTCACAGGTAGCGAGTGATATCAGACATTGAGTGATGTCACAGGTAGTGAGTGATGTCACAGGTAGCGAGTGATATCAGGCATTGAGTGATGTCACAGGTAGTGAGTGATGTCACACCAGTTTACGAGGTAACATCATACCAGAAGCTGATGATGTACATATTCCCGCATCGGTGAACAAGTGACCAGTGATACAACCCAACAATGTTGCAGCACAACAATGTTGCAACCCAACAATGTTGCAACCCAACAATGTTGCAGCACAACAATGTTGCAACCCAACAATGCTGAAACCCAACAATGTTGCAACCCAACAATGTTGCAACCCAACAATGTTGAAGCACAACAATGTTGCAACCCAACAATTTTGCAACCCAACAATGTTGCAACCCAACAATGTTGCAGCACAACAATGTTGCAACCCAACAATGTTGCAACCCAACAATGTTGCAACCCAACAATGTTGCAGCACAACAATGTTGCAACCCAACAATGTTGCAACCCAACAATGTTGCAACCCAACAATGTTGCAACCCAACAATTTTGCAACCCAACAATGTTGCAGCACAACAATGTTGCAACCCAACAATGTTGCAACCCAACAATGTTGCAACCCAATAATGTTGCAACCCAACAATTTTGCAACCCAACAATGTTGCAGCACAACAATGTTGCAACCCAACAATGTTGCAGCACAACAATGTTGCAACCCAACAATGTTGCAACCCAACAATGTTGCAACCCAACAATGTTGCAACCCAGCAATGTTGCAGAACAACAAGGTTGCAACCCAACAATGTTGCAGCACAACAATGTTGCAACCCAACAATGTTTCAGAACAACAAGGTTGCAACACAACATTGTTGCTGCACAACAGTGCTACAACACAATGTTGAAACACAACAATGTTTCAGAACAACAAGGTTGCAACACAACATTGTTGCTGCACAACAGTGCTACAACACAATGTTGCAACACAACAATGTCGCAACTCAACAAATCTGCAACACAACGTTGCAACACAATAAACTTGCAAGACAACAGTGTTGCTTCTCAAAGCTGCAACACACCAATGTTGCTTCTCAAAGCTGCAACACACCAATGTTGCTTCTCAAAGCTGCAACACACCAATGTTGCTTCTTAAAGCTGCAACACACCAATGTTGCTTCTCAAAGCTGCAACACACCAATGTTGCTTCTCAAAGCTGCAACACAACAATGATGGAACACAGCAGTCAATGTTGCAACACAGCAGTGTTACGAATACAGAGGCAGCAACACGAGTCAGCTGTGCATGACAGATGTTCTAATTACATACGTCATATAAAGACCTACTCCATTACTTTACCAGAATTACTTTTTATGATTAATTATATTATTATCAGCTGTGATCATTTTTTAAATAATTTCGGTACTGTTTACGTTTTATATTATATTCATTTTATTTTACACTATATATATAATTACTGTTATTATAATTGTGCTTTTCTAATCATAGTTTGAAATTTATTTTTAGAGAATATTATTTAGTAAGGAAAGAATTAGAGAAGGAAGAGAAGAACGACCAGGGAAGAAGAGCAGTTGGTGGAACGATGATGTAAAGAGAGTAGTATGAGAGAAAAAGTTACCAAATGAGAGGTTTTGACAAAGTAGAAGTGATGCAAGGAGGGAGGAGTATATGGACAGGAAAAGAGAGGTTAAGAGAGTGGTGAATAAATGTAGCAAGAGAGCAAATGAGAGACTGGGTGAGATGTTATCAACAAATTTTGTTGAAAATAAGGAAAAGTTTTGTAGTGAGATTAATAAGTTGAGGAAGCCTTGGGAACAAATGCATTTGATTGTTAAAAATAGGAGAGGAAAGTTATTATATGGAGAGTTAGAGGTCTCAGGAAGAGAGAGATAATATTTTGAAGAATTGTTAAATGTTGATGAAGATAGGGAAGCTGTGTTTTCGAGTATAGGGCAAGGACGTATAACATCTTGTAGGAGTGAGGAAGAGACAGTTGTGAGTGTGGGGGAAGTTCGTGAGGCAGTGGGTAGAATGAAAAGGAATAAAGCAGCTGGGATTGATGGGATAAAGATAGAAATGTTAAAAGCAGGTGGGGATATAGTTTTGGAGCGGTTGTTGCTTTTATTTAATAAATGTTGGAATAGGGTAAGGTACCTAGGGAGTGACAGAGAGCATACATAGTTCCAGTGTATAAAGGCAAAGGGGACAAAAGAGAGTACAAAAATTGTAAGGGAATAGGTCTGTTGAGAATATCTGGCAGAGTTACTACTGAAAGAATTAAGAGTAAGACGGAGAGTAGGATAGCAGATGAATAAGGAGGCTTTAGGAAGGGTAGAGGGTGTGTTGACCAAGTGTGTACAGTGAAACATATGGGTGAACAGTTTTTAGATAACGGTAAAGAGGTTTTTATGCTATTTATGGTTTTGGAAAAGGTGTATGACAGGGTGGATATGGGGGCAATGTGGCAGATTTTGCAAATGTACGGAATACGAGGTAGGTTATTGAAAGCAGTGACAAGCTTCTAGGAGGAGAGTGAGGCTCAGGTGAGAGTATGTAGGAGAGAGTGAGATTATTTCCCAGTAAAATTAGGCATTAGACAAGGATGTGTGATGTCACCATGGTTGTTCAACATATTTATTGATGGGGTTGTAAGAGAAGTCAATGCTCAGGTGTTGGCAAGAGGTTTGTGCTTAAAGGATAAAGAACTTAACACAAAGTGGGAATTGTCACAGTTGCTCTTTGCTGATGGGAGATTCTGAAGAGAAGCTGGAGAGGTTGGTGAATGAGTTTGGTAGGGTATGTAAAAGAATTAAATTAAAAGTGAATGTAGGAAAGAGTAAGGTGATGAGGATGACAAAAAAATTAGGTAACGGAAGTTTGGATATCAGATTGGAGGGAGAGAGTATGGAGGAGGTATGGATTTGTTAGTTAAAAAGAGGAGAGGAGAGTTATTAAATGGAGAGTTAGAGGTATTGGGAAGTTGGAGAGAATATTTTGAGGAATTGTTAAATGTTGATGAAGATAGGGAAGCTGTGATTTCGTGTATAGGGCAAGGAGGAATAACATCTTTTAGGAGTGAGGAACAAATAGTTGACAGTGTGGGGTAAATTCGTGGGGCAGTGGATAGAATGAAAGGGGGTAAATCAGCTGGGATTGATGGGATGAAGATAGAAACGTTAAAATCAGGTGAGGATATAATTTTGGAGTGGCTGGTGTTTTTACTTAACAAATATATAGAAGAGGGTAAGGTACCTAGGGATTGGCAGAGAGCATACATAGTTCCTTTGTATAAAGGCAAAGGAGACAAAAGAAAGTGTAAAAATTATAGGGGAATAAGTCTGTTGAGTAGACCTGGTAAAGTGTATGGTAGAGTTATTAGTGAAAGAATTAAGAGTAAGATGGAGAGCAGGATAGCAGATGAATAAGGGGGCTTTAGAAACGGTAGGGGGTGTGTTTGCTGTGAAGCATTTAGGTGAACAGGTATTTGGATAAGGGTAAAAAGTTATTTGTGGCGTTCATGGATTTGGAAAAGGCATATGACAGGGTTGATAGGGGGGCAATGAGGCAGATGTAGCAAATGTATGGAATAGGAGGTAGGTTACTGACAGTGGTGAAAAGTTTGTGCGATGATAGGTTAGAGTAAGTAGAAGAGAGGGAGATTATTTCCCAGTAAAAATATGCCTTAGACAGGGATGTGTGATGTCACCATGGTTGTTCAATATATTTATAGATGGGGATGTAAGAGAAGTGAATGCTCGGGTGTTGGCAAGAGGTGTGGTGTTAAAACATAAAGAATCTATCACAAAGCTGTCACAGTTGCTCTTTCCTGATGACACTGTTTTGAGAGATTCTGAATAGAAATTGCAAAGGTTGGTTGATGAGTTTGGTACGCTATTAAAAGAATTAAATTAAAAGTGAATATAGGAAAGAGTAAGGTGATGAGGATAACAAAAAAATTAGGTAACGGAAGATTGGATATCAAATTGGAGGGAGAGAGTATGGAGGAGGTGAATGTGTTCGGATATCTGGGAATGGACGTGTCAGCAGCTGGGTCTGTGAAGGATGAGGTGAATCATAGAATTGATCAGGGGAAAAGGTGAGTGGTGTACTGAGGAGTCTATGGAGACAAAGAACTTTATCCATGAAAGCAAAGAAGGGAATGTTAGAGAGTTTAGTTATACCAACATTCTTGTATGAGTGTGAGTCACGGATTGTGAATGTTGCAACAAGGAGAAGGCTGGAGGCAGTGGAGGAGTCATGTCTGAGGGCAATGTGTGGTGTGAATATAATGCAGAGACTCCATAGTTAGGGGATTAGGAGGAGGTGTGGGATTACCAAAACTATTATCCAGAGGGCTGAGGAAGGGTTATTGAGATGGTTTGGACATGCAGAGACGATGGAACGATATAGAATGACTTCGAGAGTGCAGGGGTCGGCCTAGGTAAGGTTGGAGGGATGGGGTAAAGGAGGTTTTGTGTGCAACTGGCTTGAACTTCCAGCAAGCGTGCGTGAGTGTGTTAGATAGGAGCGAATGGAGACAAATGGTTTTTAGGACTTGACGTGCTGTTGGAGTGTGATCAAGGTAACATTTATGAAGAGATTCAGGGAAACCGGCAGACTGGACTTGATCCCTGGAGATGGAAAGTACAGTGTCTACACTCTGAAGGAGGGGTGTTAATGTTGCAGTTTTATAACTGTAGTGTGAGCACGCCTCTGGTACTTGGTGGGAAACGGCCCCATGTGTGGATGAAAAAAAAATAATGTATATGTGTCGTGCTGGATAGGTAAAAGTTGCGATTTTGGCTTAAACAGCAACGCGAAAATTTGTGTATGCATTAATTTCGCAAAAATTATTCTGAACCTAACGATAAAGAAATATATTTCTCTGTGCTTGTTTATTATTAAATTTTTGTAAACTTATCTAAAATATATTTATTTGGATTAGGCTAAATTAAATTGCGCTTGTTATCATAAGGTTAGGTAAGTTTTTTAACGTTCTTCTTGTTAAAAATTATTATTTTTTTTACTTTAAAATAAATGAAAAAAATATATCTTTAAATGTGTAAGAGAAAATTTTAGAAAGGACTTAATTTTAAAGGAGTTCTTGCTAATTGACATTATATATATACATATATATGTATATATATATATATATATATATATATATATATATATATATATATATATATATATATATATATATATATATATATATATATGTATAAATATATAAGTAGTACTGGAGGCGGCTGTATGGCTCATCAAAGGATGCCGCCTTTTCACACCTATGTGCTAATGACATTGACCTCGCCCCCCCCGCGCCCCCCGAGCCCCCCGCGCCCCCCGCGCCCCCCGCGCCCCCCGCGTCCCCCGCGCCCCCCGCGCCCCCCGCGCCCCCCGCGCCCCCCGCTCCCCCCGCGCCCTCCGCGCCCCCGCCCCCCGCCCCCCCCCCCCCCCGCGCCCACCGCCCCCACCCGCCCCCCCTCTCCCCGCCCCGCCGCCCCCCGCCCCCCCGCCCCCCGCCCCCCCTCCCACTTTCACCCCCACCCCAAATTTTTTCGAATTTTTTTTTCTCGATAATACCAAGACTCCATCTCCTCGGATCAAGATTTTCTCCTTAATACAAAGACTCCAATTCCTCGGATCAAATTTTCTCGAAATCAAAGTCTCCATCTCCTTGGATCAAGTTTTTCTCCTCCATCTCCTTGGATCGAGTTTTTTTTGGATTCCCCCTCTGGGTATAAGCATTCAAAATGGACTCCCACTTGCATCCCAATTTTTTTTTCTCGATAATACAAAGACTCCAATTCCTTGGATCAAGTTTTTGGATTCCCCCCCTATGGGGTTTCGAAATTCTTATGATCTCCTTGGATCAAGTTTTTTTCTCGATAATACCAAGACTCCATCTCCTTGGATCAAAGGTTTTCTCGATAATACAAAGACTCCATCTCCTTGGATCGAGGTTTTCTCCTCCAATTCCTCGATCAAGCTTTTGGATTCCCCCCTCTGGGGGTAAGCATTCAAATGAACTCCTCCTATGTGGCAAGGTACTTTCTCTTACTACAGGTCTAAACAAGTGTGACGTCAGTATTCCTCTCATTATGTTAAATGAACTAAAAAGTGTGTTTACTCGGCGGTCAGTGACGTCACGTGATGACCTCACACATACAAGCTGAATCTTGTCGACTTCCCCCTATGTCAGTGACGTCACGTGATGACCCCGCACACAGGCTGAATCTTGTCGACTTCCCCCTACACATTTCATATACAACATAGGGAAAACATTTTCACTCTTAACCCAGGATAACCCAAATAATTTCACTTTTTTTTTCGTTAATACCCACAACAATCCACAATTTCTTTACGAAATACAACACAAGTCTAGACATTTTTTCTCGTTTTTAACTATTTCATCTCAGGTCACTCCCCACGAAGTAACCTACCTTCTCTCTCCTTCTCTCCACCCTCCCAAACCCTCACACTCCCACCAACACCTCACAATTTTCACTCATAACCAACAATTTTTCTCGTTTTAACTATTTCATCAGAAAAAGTCACCACAACACTTATAACCACTTTTCGATAAATTCACTAGTCACAATTTTACATATTACGAAGTTAATACGCACACACACCGCACTTTGAACACCTTCAAAACACTCTCATAAATCATTTGAATACTCACAAAAAATACCTTTGAACATTTCCAAACAACACTGAAACACTTCCAAAATATCATTTTGAATACTCCCAAATAAGACTTGACAGCTCTAATTTATCTGCACTTACACATTTCATTAAATTACAACTCATCCCCACAAACTCCTCCCTCAGTCTCCAGACTTCACAACATTATCACAAAAACTAACTCAAACACTTTACTTTGAACATCACCAAAAAACACCATCAATTGCCTTTAAATACTCCAAAAACATCATTCGAACACCCCCAAAATCACCTCTGAATACTCTCAGAACACCTTTATAAGTACTCTTGCACATCATTTGAACACCTTCAAAAACACCTTTGAATCTCCACAACTATGGTGCTCTTCGCACCTACTCCTAGGTTGAGGGACTGATTACCTCATCTTCTGTACATAGTTCTACTGTCTTCAAGTTATGTCCTAGAATTTGTATTGATAAAGCCACTGGATGGCGAAACGTCTACAATAAAGATACCCAGATGTTGCACATGTGTCTTAATCTCATCTTGTCGGTATTATATACCATTCGTACCCACAACTTATAATCACACCTTTGAATAACCTCAAAACACCATTTGAGTACTCCCAAATACACCACTGAATACTACTAAAACACCACTGAATACACTCAAATCACCACCAAAATCACCATAAACTAAGATCAACGCCCACAACACCCACAACCCACAATTTTTTTCTCGTTTTAACTAATTTCATCAGAAAAAGGCACAACAACCCACAACTTATAATCACTTTTCAGCATCTCTAGTTCGACAACAACGCCCACAATCCACAACACCCCACAACTCACAATCCACAATTTCTTCACAAAATACAACACATCACTTATATCATCTTTTTTTTTTGGTATCTCTAGTTCGACTACATTACCCACAACCCTCACTTACCATTTTATTCACAATTTATTCGGTACAAATTTTTCCCCCTTCTTTTAATTGAATCTTAAATGTAATGCACATTCCTCCCTACATTACTAAAATTCTAATAAATTCCTCTCCATACCCATCTCCTTGTATCCACATAAATTGATATTATACTCACAACAACTAAACTCACTACCCAACTACTGAGACATGTTTCTACACCCTCCATTCTTTTCCAATATATCATAACTTTTCAATTCTATAAATTCTTTTAAAATATTCACATATTACCTTTATTTTCAGTAAAATCCCCCCATATTTCATTAAATTTCTAATACAACCCTCCCCATACCCCTCTCCATCTCACTCACCCGTTTCCCAACACACCTCTTCAGAACAAACACAAAAATCACATTTCACATCCACAAATGCATCTCATCACCCATCTCAAATCCACTAAAATCACTGTAACCAAGATATTCACAAAATTCTATAACCACCTAACACACACAGACAACTCACTTTACTTTGAACACTACCAAAAACACCATCAATTACCATTGAATACTCCAAAAAAATATCATTCGATCACCCCCAAAACACCAGTGATTACTACCCAAACTAAGATCAACACTACCAGCTAATATCCATTTCATTCGTCTCTCGACCTGCGGGGAGAGAGGACGCTTCTACAGGTTCTCTTGCACGCCACCTGGTGAGGAAAACATAGCATTAGCACCAAGATGGCGGACCGACTGTACCGGCGCATAAATACTGTCTGCATTGAGCTGGTTAGAGGATCTTTAAGCAACGCCACGATGAACGTTCTCCTGCCAAACATTATCAGGGACTGTTATGGCATCCCCAATGAAGAGCTGTATGGTGTGGCACTGAATGGTATGTCAAGGGTCTTCGTGAAGTTCATGAGGGCTGACTTCTATTCTACCATCGTCGACGAATTTCAAGAAAGGCGGATGAGTATCAATACGGCAGTGGAAGTATGCTTGCATGATGTGTCTAAGTATTTTACTTGGGTGAAGGTAAGGAATGTACCTTTTGAGGCAACAGCCTACAGCCTACAAGATGTGTTCAGTGGTTATGGGACTGTACACTCGACGAGCATGGGAATGTGGAGGGACGGCCCTTATGAGGGGATGCCGGAAGGATCCTTCACACTGAAAATGACCCTGAGGAGGCCGATACCATCATATGTTAGATTGCATAACCATAGAACACAGGTTTTTGTACACTATGCGGGGCAGAGGAAGACGTGCCGTTTATGTGACTCTTATGAGCACATGGTGGCACAATGCCCCAGGAGACAGGGCCCTAGGCGTCAGGAGAGAGCTTCTGTGGATACGCCATTAGAAGCCGCGGACGTTATGACGGGTGAAGTGGAAAGCCGGGGTACAGGCCTATGGAGTGAGGAGGTCGACAGGGCAGAGGTGGTTTTGGAGACGTGTGTTACACTACCAGTGGAAACGGGGGGGGGGGAGGGAATATCGCTGTCAGACAGACCGTTAGATACTGCAGAGTCAGCTCAGGACGGGATTTTGGAGGCTGTGCTGAAGGATTTTTTGGAAGAGTCGGAGCATGGTGTGGAAAGTGATGTGAGGTCAGGTGATGACAAGGTGATGGATGAACAGAAGCAGGGTAAGGAAGACTTGAGTGAGGTTCGAAAGGAGAGCAATGTGGTGGTGGAGGTCCATCAAGAAGATGTGGTTGCAGAAGAAATGTGTGTAGAGGGTAGCTCCCGCAAGAGATCAGCGGGGGCATCAGACATGGACGAAGTCCTCACACCAGCGCAGAGGCCTGGGAAGAAGATGTGGGCAGCTGTGGTAGCAAAGGCAAGTCCGGGAGGAGGGGGGGCAATGGGAAGCTAGGTGGGAAGGGACAGGGAGGGGTTGGAGGGCAGGAACGAGGGATTGATAGAGAAGAACCGAGACCTATGAAAGGAGGACCAAGTAAGCCTCAGCGGCACAGGGGTAAGCCGCCATTCTTGTAAAATTCAGGTGTGTAACTTTCAATGTAAACGGTCTTAAAACCGAGGTCAAGAGGGTATGGTTAGAGTGGGTTTTGAGGAGATTTCGTATTGATGTCTGCTTTTTGCAGGAACATAACCATAGGGTAGGTTAGGATGTGAGTTGTTGTTGAAAGGTTATAGGTTGTTTACATGTGATGCTTTGAGGTTGAAAGGAGGTGTGGCTGTGGCGGTAAAGGAGACCAGTCCTTTGTGTATCCTGGGTTGGGAGGGGGGGGGGAGGGTTGTAAGGGTGGATGGGTTTTTGGGGGCCAGGAGGGTTAGTTTTGTAGGTGTGTACATGCCAGCAACTAGTAACACTAGAGTGAAGGTGGATTTTGTACGCGAGGTTCTGGTATATCACTTGAGGTTTACCTGCTTTTATGGTGATTGGTGGGGATTGGAATTGTGTCATTAGGAAGGGTGATGTGGTTCCGAGGGGGGCGGGTTGTGTTTTGGGGGTTCTGCGGGATGTTTTGCGAGATGTTGGAGTGGTAGATGTGGTGGGAAGTAGGGGATATGGAGTGGAGCACACTTTTATTCGTAGGGGATATGAGGCACGGTTAGATAGGATTTATGTTAGGCAGGGCATAGGTGTGGAGAGGGTGAGGACTATCGATGTGGGTTTTTCTGATCATCGTGCTGTTATAGCAGATTTGAGGGTAGATGGCATAGTGAGAGTTTATGCAGGATACTGGAAATTAAATGTGAGGCTACTTAGGGACGAGGGTGAACCTACAGGGTTTGAAGATTGGTGGAAATCCTTTTGGGAGACTAGGAATATGGAAATGGATTTGCTGGATTGGTGGGAAATGAGGGCTAAAGTTGAAATTGCGAAATTTTTTAAAGTACGGGGTAAGGAGATGGCTAGGTGGAGCTATGGCCTACAAAATTATCTTGAGGGTCAGTTAAATGACTGTTATGCAGAGGAACGGGTGGGGCGGAGTGAGGACATGGAACGTTTGCGAAATAGGTTGGCGGAAATTCACAATGAAAAATTTGAGGCAATTCGAGTTAGGGCAGGGTTGGAGGATGTCTTAAGGGGAGATAGGCCATCGGGTTTTGTATTAAGGAGGTTTAAGGAACGGCAGGCGAAGACCACCTTGGCGTATATTGAGGCAGGTACAGGGGGGGGTGGCTTTGAGGAGGGTCAAGGCCTATCCACCACTGAAAATATTAGTTTGTATGCAGATTTTTGGTTTAGGGAGAAGTGGAGGAGGGTTGGCGGGGGAGTGGGTGAGGGACGGTTTGGGGATGAAGGGTTTAATAGGGTATTAAGTGAGCAGGACAGTGACAGAATCGAGGGTAGTATTAATGTAGAGGAGGTGGAGGAGGCAGTTTTTGGGATGTGCCAGGGTAAAACCCCAGGCATAGACGGAATACCAAACGATTTTTATAGGTATCATTGGGGGAGTGTACGGCATTGTCTGGTGGGGGTTTTGAGTTGTATGTTAAGTAGTGGGAGGATGGGGAAATCACAAAGAACGGGTGTCACGGTTTTAGTGCCCAAAAAGAAGGAATGCCGAGTTTTGAATGATTACCGTGCGATTACGTTAATGTGCTCGGATTACAAGATTTTTGCTAAGGTTTTGGGCAACAGAATGAGGAAAGTGTTGGGTTTAGTGTTACATAGGGGACAGTTGGGAATTCCGGGAAGAAGGATGAGGGATGGACATGGTTCGATTAGGGATTTTCTAGAGAGATGTATGGGAGGGGGAATACTAGGTTTAGATTGGGTGAATGCTTATGATTGCGTGGACAGAGATTTCTTAGGGGTTTGCTTAGAGAGGTTGGGGTTTCGGGAGGGGGTAGTGAGGTGGGTGAACACCCTGTATGATGGGGCAGAGGTGAGGGTACAGGTCAATGGGTGGTTGGGTGAAAGTGTACCAATGGAGAGAGGTTTGAGGCAGGGCTGTCAGATGTCACAGCTGCTCTTTGCGTGTGTGCAGAATCCTTTTTATGAGTCTGTTGAGAGGGTAATGAATAATCAGGAGATGGAAGAGGGGTGCAAAGGGGGCATCGTTGGGTATGTGGATGATGCTACTGTTTTGCTAAGGGGTAAGGAGGAGTTAAGGAGGGTGGGTAGAGTGATTCAGATGTTTGGTATGAATACCGGAATGAGAGTTAATACGGTGAAATCAAGGTTACTAGAGGTCGGTAATTGGATAGGGGGGGGGCTTGGGGATGGGGTTAGGATGGACAGTGGTTGACAGAATCAAGGTATGTGGGATATGGTATTTGGCGGAAGTGCAGGCATGCAGAAGGGTAAATTCGGAGTCTGTCACGGGTAAGGTTTTAAGTAGACTAGGAGGTTTAAGTGCGAGGGAATATAGCTTTACATCAGAGGGTAGTGGTGGTAAATTCACTTGTCTATAGCAAGGTATGGGGGGTGGCAGAGGTTTTTCCCTTAGAGGTACGAGATATTGTGGAAATGCAGAGGAGGGTGCTGAAGTTTGTGTGGGGATTTGGGAGGGCATGGTTAAGTAAGGAGGTAGTTATGACGGATGTTCGGAGAGGGGGTTTAGGTTTGTTGCCTTTAGGACTGAGAGTAATGGCTGTATATATCAAGTGGAGGTATATGAGGGAAGGGGGTGTGAGGGGCGCTAAAGTAGGAAGAGTTATGGAGGAGGCACGTAAATGGTGGAGTGGGAAGGAATTGAGGGTTTGTGAAGATATGTTGAGATTTTTATTGACAGTGCAAAAGGTGGATAAAATCAAAGTGAAACGGTTGGTGAGGGTAGTGAAAGGTCAAGGAATTATGCAAGGGGTAGCCGTGTATCCAACGTATGATTGGGGGGTTATTTGGAAAGATTTTAGTAAGCTTCGGATACCGGCTAGAGTAAGAGAATTAGTATATAGGTTTATCATGGGGATTCTGGCTTCCAAGGAGGTGTTACGTAGTATGGGGTTTGTGGAAGAGGCTTTTTGTCAGTTTTGTGGTGATGTTGAAACGGCGTTTCATGTGGTCTTCTTTTGTACCTCCTTGGAGGGGGTGAGATCATGGATGGGTGGGGTTATCAGACTGTTGGGGGGGGGGGTCGTTTGCCGCTTTTAATGGCTTTACTACTTGATGTAAGGGGAGTGCCTAGGGATGTTGGAAGGGCTATAATGTATATCATAGTGGATTATCTGGACATTTCATGGGGAATGAGGGGATTAAGGGGTGATATGAGGATAAAAGCGTTGGCGGCTAGATTCTATAGGACGAAGTGTAGGAATAAGTTGGTTTATGGGGCGTCTTGGGAAAAAAGTTTCCCGGAAGGTTATAGGAACCTCACTGTGGGTTCCCTTAGGCGGGGTCCATGAGGATGGACAAAGGAGTGGTCTCCTTATGGGGGGATGTAAAGGGGATGGGGGTTTGTTTTTGGTTTTATCTGGAACTGATGTAGTGTGTAAGAGGAAGGTAGTGAGAATTAGGTATGGATGGTACGCCATGTTTCACGAGAATGTTTGTCATAGTGAGATATTAGTGTGGTTTCCAGGGTTACATTTCTAAGCCTGATGGTTATGTTCACTGGGTTTAAAATTTCCTTGAAAGCCAGGATACCGAGCCCTTAGGATCTCGTTTTTAAGTAATTAGATTGGCACGTTGGTATCAACACAAAATTTTTCTGACATACGTGTCAGTTCTTTTGGGACTGGCACATTACAGCAGCCTTATCCTTATTACTTCTCTAGTCTTATGTTTAACTTTTTTTGTCAGATGAAGGTTCTATGTGAAAAAAATTACGTGTATGTATAGGTTTTGGGTCTATACCATGTTTTTATGGGGTTAAACCAACAAAGTCTTGTGGACAAGATTTTCGGTTTATATACATATGTGGGAGGTATAATTATGTATAGGGTTTGGTTATAAACCCTTTAATGTGCCGAGGTTTGTTATAAATACTTGTTTTGGATTCTTTTATTATTGTATTTTACATGCATGTTGTTCTGTTTTCTGTATCAACATTATTGTATTAGAGGGTTAACATATTAATAATAGTAAAATCCTGTTTCTCTATGGTTATTGTGTAAGGAATCATATGTTCCTTCTGGGTTCCTATTGGTTAGGATCTAATGTACCATAACTTAACCAATAATCTGTACCCTGTCATAGCGGGTATGTTAGGGTTTTGTTTTGTTTTGTAGAGGTTATGGTAGTTTTGGTTAATCTTGTGATGTTGTACATTTGTATGATGTTTTTGTTGTAATAGGACATGTCAGGTATTCAATTTATATTGTTAAACTATGTAAAGTTTCTTTTTGGTGTGTTTCCTTGGGATACAATGGCTTGGCGGCAACTATTAATGACTGATAAACTTTAGTGAGGTTTGTCTTAGCGTGTATTGTTTTGTTATAACAAGATGTTATAATACTTGTTCCCGCAAGGAATAACCTGGTACTAGTAGCACAAAAGAATGTTTTGTATTCCTGTACTTTATTATGCATCATTTGTACTTTTGTAAGGTTTCTAATAAAAAAAAAAAATATCCATTTTATAGAAATCCCCACATTCCTCCCTACACTAAATTTCTAATAAAATCTATTTCCTCATCCACATCATCCCTAAAACAACCTTCCTTATTCATTCCGAATATCTCCTAGAGTTGTTTTAACCCCCGACGGCCCATCATGACATTAGGAGCCAGAGTGTAGTAGGTGGTGTTGGAATGGTGATGGTTCCTCTGGCTCCTACGTCGTGATGGGCCCGTCGGGGTTAAAACAACTCTAGGAGATATACGGAATGAATAAGGAAGGTTGTTTTAGGGATGATGTGGATGAGGAAATGTGATATGCAACATAAAATGCGGTATGAATATACATACCGCAATATGTCAAGTATAGGTTTTTGTGTATGTCTTAGTTAAGATGTGTATGTCTTAGTTGGAGGTGAATGTCTTAGATTTGGTGTGTATGTCTCATGTCTTAAATTTGTGATTGAAATGTATAAGATGTGGGTGTCTGTGTATTATTTTTTTTTTGTGATAGTGATATGTTATAGTGCTCATGTTATGTTATAGATGTTGGTGGAAGTGTTGTGGTATTTTTGTGTATGTCTTATTTTTGTGCGAATGTTTAAAAAATAAGTGTTTTCAGTGATCATAGTAGTTTTGAGATGCATGATCTTAGATTTTTGGTGATCTTGGTGATGAGTGTTGATAGATGACGGTAAACATGATATGGAATTGGTGATCGTGATTTTTGTGTGAATAATTAAAAAAAATGTGTGTTTTCTGTGATCTTGGTGGTGGGGTCATAAAATCTGGTAATCCTCTTGGATATAGTGTTCTTAGATAATGTAGGTTACAACAGGTTGAAACAAGGTGGGTTGGGTGTGATGTTACCAACCACCAAGTAACACAATGGGAGTGTGACGTCACTGGAGGTGAGCTCGTCGGTCCTGTGAGGTGTGACATCGTGTGTTGGTGGTAGTGAGGTGAGTGCGCTTAGATATTGTCAAATATGATTTTTTTGTGTGAAATGTTTATAAAAATGAGTGTTTTCTGTGATATTAGTGATTTTTGAGGTAAGTGAACATGGGTGATTGTAGTTGGTGATTGTCTTAGATTATGTGTGTGTACAAGATATGTTTTCAGTTGATGGTGTTTGCGTATTAGGTTTGTGTTCATGCTTTTTTTATGCGCCAAATGGGGAGGGATTTCTTGGTTATAGTGATTTGAGGGGATTTCTATAAAAAGGATGTTAGATGGTGATGTTAAACTTAGTTTCTGGTGATTTTGACGGTGATTTGGTAGTATTCAGTGGTGATTTGGTAGTAATCAGTAGTGTTTTGGGAGCATTCGGAGGTGTTTGATGGTGTTTTTTGAAGGTGTTCAAATGATGTGCAGAGTATTTTTTGAAGAAGATCAGTGGTGTTCAGAGTTGGTTCAAAATTTAGTCAGTGTGTTAGATATGGTAATGTCTCATGTCATAAGTGTCTGAGTTAGTTTTTTGTGATAATGTTGTAAAGTCTGGAGACTGAGGGAGTAGTATGGTGGATGTGTTGTAATTTCAGTTAATGAAATGTGTAAGTGTAGATAAATTAGAGATGATAAATCTTATTTGGGAGTAATCAAAATGATATTTTGGAAGTGCTTCAGTGTTGTTTGGAAATGTTCAAAGGTGTTTATGTGAGTATTCAAATGATTTATGAGAGTGTTCGAAGTAATCTTGGGGTTGTTCTGTAGTGAGATGATAAAGGTTGTGGATGAGAGATATTGAGAAAAGGTGGTCTCAAATGATGTATGAGAGTGTTTTGAAGGTGTTCAAAGTAAAGTGAGGTGTGTGTGTGTGTACTCACCTATTTGTGGTTGCAGGGGTCGAGTCTTAGCTCCTGGCCCCGCCTCTTCACCGGTTGCTACTAGGCCCTCTCTCTCCCCGCTCCATGAGCTTTATCAAACCTCGTCTTAAAACTGTGTATGGTTCCTGCCTCCACTACGTCATTTTCTAGGCTATTCCACTGCCTTACAACTCTATGACTGAAGAAATACTTCCTACTATCTCTTTGACTCATTTGTGTCTTCAACTTCCAATTGTGGCCTCTTGTTTCTGTGTCCCCTCCCTGGAACATCCTGTCTTTGTCCACCTTGTCTATTCCACGCAGTATTTTATATGTCGTTATCATGTCTCCCCTGACCCTCCTGTCCTCCAGTGTCGTCAGGCCGATTTCCCTTAATCTTTCTTCATAGGACATTCCCCTTAGCTCTGGAACTAACCTTGTCGCAAACCTTTGTACTTTCTCTAGATTCTTGACGTGCTTTATCAAGTGCGGGTTCCAAACAGGTGCTGCATACTCCAGTATGGGCATGACATACACGGTGTACAGTGTCTTGAATGATTCCTTACTAAGGTATCGGAATGCTGTTCTCAGGTTTGCCAGGCGCCCATATACTGCAGCAGTTATCTGATTGATGTGTGCTTCCGGAGACATGCTCGGTGTTATACTCACCCCAAGATCTTTCTCCTTGAGTGAGGTTTGCAGTCTTTGGCCACCTAGCCTATACTCTGTCTGTGGTCTTCTGTGCCCTTCCCCTATCTTCATGACTTTGCATTTGGCAGGATTAAATTCGAGAAGCCATTTGCTGGACCAGGTGTCCAGTCTGTCCAGGTCTCTTTGAAGTCCTGCCTGGTCCTCATCAGATTTAATTCTCCTCATTAACTTCACATCATCTGCAAACAGGGACACTTCTGAGTCTAACCCTTCCGTCATGTCGTTCACATATACCAAAAATAGCACTGGTCCTAGGACCGACCCCTGTGGGACCCCGCTCGTCACAGGTGCCCAATGTGATACATCATTACGTACCATGACTCGTTGTTGCCTCCCTGTCAGGTATTCTCTGATCCATTGCAGTGCCCTTCCTGTTATATGCGCCTGATGCTCTAGCTTCTGCACTAATCTCTTGTGAGGAACTGTGTCAAAGGCCTTCTTGCAGTCCAAGAAGATGCAATCAACCCACCCTTCTCTCTCTTGTCTTACTTCTGTTATTTTATCATAAAACTCCAGAAGGTTTGTGACACAGGATTTGCCTTCCGTGAATCCGTGCTGGTTGGCATTTATACTCCTGTTCCGTTCCAGGTGCTCCACCACTCTCCTCCTGATAATCTTCTCCATAATTTTGCATACTATACACGTCAATGACACAGGTCTATAGTTTAGTGCCTCTTTTCTGTCTCCTTTTTTAAAAATGGGAACTACATTTGCCCTCTTCCATACCTCAGGTAGTTGCCCAGTTTCCAGTGATGTGTTGAAGATTGTGGTAAGTGGCACGCACAGCATATCTGCTCCCTCTCTAAGGACCCACGGGGAGATGTTGTCCGGTCCCATTGCCTTTGAGGTATCGATGTCCCTTAGCAGTTTCTTCACCTCCTCCTCAT
>NC_091294.1:46533188-46538188 GCF_038502225.1 Cherax quadricarinatus | reverse complement strand
GTGTGTGTGTGTGTGTGTGTGTGTTAGGTGGCTTCAGAGTTTGTGTAAATATCATGTTACAGTGATTTTAGTGTGTATTTGAGTTAGGTTAGGTTAGGTTAGGTTAGTTAGGTTAGGTTAGCCAGGAAGAAGAAATAGACAAGTTGAGGCTTATGTGGGGCAAGTGTTCAGGTTAGGCAGGTTAGGCTTAAGGGCCACGTTGCCAAGGGTGTTAATTAGGATAGGACAGTTAGTTAGGTTAAGTAGGCGTGCTAGGCAAGGACAGGTTGTGTTAGGTTAGGTTAGGTTAGGTTAGTAGGGGTTGCTAGGTTCTGCTAGGTTAGGCCATGTTAGGTTGTGTTAGGATAGGTCTGACAGGTTGTAAGAGTTAGCCAGGTTAGGATAGGTCTGGCTTAGGTTAGCAAGTTAGCAGGTTAGGCAGGCTAGGTTAGACAGGTTAGGCAGGTTGGTAGGTTAGGTTAGGGTTAGGTTAGATTAAGATAGGTTGTATAGGTTAGGTTAGGTTAGTTAAGCTTATTAGGCTTAGAGTTAAGAGGTTGAAGAAGGCTAGGCTAGGCTAGGTTAGGTTAGGTTAGGTTAGGTTAGGTTAGGTTAGGTTCGGTTAGGTTCGGTTAGGTTAGGATAGGTTAGGATAGGTTAGGTTATGTTAGGTTAGGTTAGGTTAGGTTAGGTTAGGTTCGGTTAGGTTAGGTTAGGTTAGGTTAGGTTAGGTGTGTGTGTGTGTATGTGTGTGTGTGTACTCACCTATTTGTGGTTGCAGGGGTCGAGTTTTAGCTCCTGGCCCCGAGTGTGTGTGTGTGTGTGTGTGTGTGTGTGTGTGTGTGTGTGTGTGTGTGTGAGTGTTAGGTGGTCATAGAGTTTTTGTGAATATCTTGGTTACGGTGATTTTAGTGGAATTTGAGATGGGTGATTTATATCATATCTTAGTTGGGAGTGTTCGTGATATATTTATAAAAAATAAGTGTTTTCTAAAAATTTGTGACATGTTGTGAATATTACCGAGTCAAAATGCGGGTGACTTTTTTTTCTGATGAAATAGTTGAACTGAGAAAAAATTGTGGGGTTATGAGTATAATATTAAACTATGTGGGAGTTGAGGAGATAGATTTTATTAGAAATTTAGTGTAGGGGAGGAATGTGATTTATAAAATGGATATTAGCTGGTAGTGTTGATCTTAGTTTGGGTAGTAATCACTGGTGTTTTGGGGTGATCGAATGATATTTTTTTTGGAGTATTCAATGGTAATTGATGGTGTTTTTGGTAGTGTTCAAAGTAAAGTGAGTTGTCTGTGTGTGTTAGGTGTTATAGAATTTTGTGAATATCTTGTTACAGTGATTTTAGGTGGATTTGAGATGGGTGATGAGATGCATTTGTGGATGTGAAATGTGATTTTTTGTGTTTGTTCTGAAGAGGTGTGTTGGGAAACGGGTGAGTGAGATGGAGAGGGGTATGGGGAGGGTTGTATTAGAAATTTAATGAAATATGGGGGATTTTACTGAAAATAAAGGTAATATGTGAATATTTTAAAAGAATTTATAGAATTGAAAGTTATGATATATTGGAAAAGAATGGAGGGTAGGAAACATGTCTCAGTAGTTGGGCAGTGAGTTTAGTTGTTGTGAGTATAATATCACTTATGTGGATACAAGGAGATGGGTATGAGAGAATTTATTAGAATTTTTAGTAATGTAGGGAGGAATGCATTACATTTAAGATTCAATTAAAAGAAGGGGGAAAATTTGTACCGAATAAATTGTGAATAAAATGGTAAGGAGGGTTGTGGGGTAATGTAGTCGAACCAGAGATACCAAAAAAAAAAAAAAAAGATGATATAAGTGATGTGTTGTATTTAGAAGAAATTGTGATTGTGAGTTGTGGGGTGTTGTGGATTGTGGGCGTTGTTCTGAACTAGAGATGCTGAAAGGGATTATAATTGTTGTGGGTTGTGTGCCTTTTTCTGATGAAATTAGTTAAAACGAGAAAAATTGTGGGTTGGGGGTGTTGTGGGGCGTTGATCTTAGTTTATGGTGATTTTGGTGGTTATTTGAGTGTATTCAGTGGTGTAGTAGTATTCAGTGGTGTATTTGGGAGTACTCAACGGGTGTTTTGAGGTTATTCAAAGGTGCAAGGTATAAGTTGTGGGTTGTTGTTGTGACTTTTTCTGATGAAATTAGTTAAAACGAGAAAATATTGTGGGATGTGGGTGTTGTGGGTGGGTGGGGTGTTATTGTGAACTAGAGATGCTGAAAAGTGGTTATGTTGTGGGGTTGTTGATGTGGACTTTTCTGATGAAATTAGTTAAAACGAGAAAAAATTGTGGGGTTTGGGTGATGGGTTGGGTGTGTTGTGGGGTTTGGGTGATGTGGGTGATCTTAGTTTATGGTGATTTGGTGTTTGAGTGTATTCAGTGGTGTTTTAGTAGTATTCAGTGGTGTATTTGGGGAGTATCAAATGGTGTTTGAGGTTATTCAAAGGGTGTTTTTGAAGGGTGTTCAAATGATGCAAGAGTACTTATGAAGGTGTTCTGAGAGTATTCAGAGGTGATTTTGGGGGTGTTCTAATGATGTTTTGGAGTATTTAAAGGCAATTGATGGTGTTTTTTGGTGATGTTCAAAGCAAAGTGTTTGAGTTAGTTTGTGATAATGTTGTGAAGTCTGGAGACTGAGGGAGAGTTTGTGGGGATGAGTTGTAATTTCTAATGAAATGTGTAAGTGCAGATAAATTAGAGCTGTCAAGTCTTATTTGGGAGTATTCAAAATGATATTTTGGAAGTGTTTCAGTGTTGTTTGGAAATGTTCAAAGGTATTTTTTGTGAGTATTCAAATGATTTATGAGAGTGTTTTGAAGGTGTTCAAAGTGCGGTGTGCGTATTAACTTCTGTAATATGTAAAATTGTGACTAGTGAATTTATCGAAAAGTGGTTATAAGTGTTGTGGTGACTTTTTCATGAAATAGTTAAAACGAGAAAATTGTTGTTAGAGTGAAAATTGTGAGGTGTTGGTGGGAGGAGGGTTTGGGAGGGTGAGAGAAGGAGAGAGAAGGTAGGTTACTTCGTGGGGAGTGACCTGAGATGAAATAGTTAAAAACGAGAAAAAATGTCTAGATTCTGTGTTGTATTTGCAAAGAAATTGTGGATTGTTGTGGTATTAACGAAAAAAAAGTGAAATTATTTGTTATCCTGGGTTAAGAGTGAAAATGTTTTCCTATGTTGTATATGAAATGTAGGGGGAAGTAGACAAGATTCAGCCTGTGTGTGCGGTCATCACGTGACGTCACTCGACATAGGGGGAAGTCGACAAGATTCAGCTTATGTGTGAGGTCATCATGACGTCACTGACCGCCGAGTAAACACACTTTTAGTTCATTTACATAATGAGAGGAATACTGACGTCACACTTGTTTAGACCTGTAGTAAGAGAAAGCCACTACACATAGGAGGAGTTCATTTGAATGCTTACTCCCCAGAGGGGGAATCCAAAGCTTGATCGAGGAATTGAGGAGAAAACCTCGATCCAAGGAGATGGAGCCTTTGTATTATCGAGAAAACCTTGATCCAAGGAGATGGAGTCTTGGTATTATCGAGAAAAAACTTGATCCAAGGAGATCATAAGAATTTCTGAAACCCCATAGGTGAATCCAAAACTTGATCCAAGGAATTGAACCTTGTATTATCGAGAAAAAAATTGGGATGTGCAAGTGGAGTCCATTTTGAATGCTTATACTCCAGAGGAGAATCCAAAAAAACTCCGATCCAAGGAGATGGAGGAGAAAACTTGATCCAAGGAGATGGAGATTTGATTCAAGAAAATTTGATCCGAGGAATTGGAGTCTTTGTATTATCGAGAAAATCTTGATCCGAGGAGATGGAGTCTGGTATTATCGAGAAAAAAAAAAAAATTGAAAAAATTTGGGGGTGGGGTGAAAGCGGAGGGGGAAACTAACAATTTGATCCGAGGAGATGGAGATCATAAGAAATGAAATTCAAAAAAATTTGAAAAAATCGAAAAATTGGGGCGCTGGGGCGATCCGACGACGCGCAGAAGGCGAGCAGAAGGTGCGGGCGGGGCGCGTAGGCGCGAGGCGCGGTGCGAGTGCGAGGGCGCGGCGGGGCCGGTGTATCGGCGCGACGGGCGGGGGCGCGGGGAGGTGGGGGCGCGGGGGGGGCGGGGGCGTTGGCGAGGTCAAGGTCATTAGCACAGAGGTGTGAAAAGGCGGCATCCTTTGATGAGCCCTACAGCCGCCTCCAGTACTACTTTTTATATATACACATATATAGCATGTAGAAACACCACTTTTGAAAGAATAGGACCAGGTTTCGTTGTACAGGATTATCACATTATCAAGGAGCCATAGTTCCTTTGATAATGTGAGTAGTCACGGAAAGCGCTTGGAATTTCTCTATTCTTTCAGAGTGGTTGTTTTGCATATTCTGAAATCACCTGTTTACTGTGATCTTATTGCATATATAAATATATATATATATATATATATATATATATATATATATATATATATATTATATATATATATATATATATATATATATATATATATATATATATATATATAAATATATATAGATGGGGTTGTAAGAGTAGTAAATGCGAGGGTCTTGGCAAGAGGTGTGGAGTTAAAAGATAAAGAATCACACATAAAGTGGGAGTTGTCACAGTTGCTCTTTGCTGATGACACTGTGCTCTTGGGAGATTCTGAAGAGAAGTTGCAGAGATTGGTGGATGAATTTGGTAGGGTGTGCAAAAGAAGAAAATTGAAAGTGAATGCAGGAAAGAGTAAGGTTATGAGGATAACAAAAAGATTAGGTGATGAAAGATTGGATATCAGATTGGAGGGAGAGAGTATGGAGGAGGTGAATGTATTCAGATATTTGGGAGTGGACGTGTCAGCGGATGGGTCTATGAAAGACGAGGTGAATCATAGAATTGATGAGGGAAAAGGTGAGTGGTGCACTTAGGAGTCTGTGGAGACAAAGAACTTTGTC
>NC_091294.1:46508188-46525688 GCF_038502225.1 Cherax quadricarinatus | reverse complement strand
GAGCCTTTGAACCAAGTGAGAGAGTAATTGTGGTAGGGGACCTGAATGCTAAAGTAGGAGAAACTTTTAGAGAGGGTGTGGTAGGTAAGTTTGGGGTGCAAGGTGTAAATGATAATGGGAGCCCTTTGATTGAACTTTGTATAGAAAGGGGTTTAGTTATAGGTAATACATATTTTAAGAAAAAGAGGATAAGTATACGAGATATGATGTAGGGCTAAATGACAGTAGTTTTTTGGATTATGTATTGGTAGATAAAAGACTGTTGAGTAGACTTCAGGATGTACATGTTTATAGAGGGGCCACAGATATATCAGATCACTTTCTAGTTGTAGCCACACTGAGAGTAAAAGGTAGATGGGATACAAGGAGAATAGAAGCATCAGGGAAGAGAGAGGTGAAGGTTTATAAACTAAAAGAGGAGGCAGTTAGGGTAAGATATAAACAGCTATTGGAGGATAGATGGGCTAATGAGAGCATAGGCAATGGGGTCGAAGAGGTATGGGGTAGGTTTAAAAATGTAGTGTTAGAGTGTTCAGCAGAAGTTTGTGGTTACAGGAAAGTGGGTGTGGGAGGGAAGAGGAGCGATTGGTGGAATGATGATGTAAAGAGAGTAGTAAGGGAGAAAAAGTTAACATATGAGAAGTTTTTACAAAGTAGAAGTGATGCAAGGAGGGAAGAGTATATGGAGAAAAAGAGAGAGGTTAAGAGAGTGGTGAAGCAATGTAAAAAGAGAGCAAATGAGAGAGTAGGTGAGATGTTATCAACAAATTTTGTTGAAAATAAGAAAAAGTTTTGGAGTGAGATTAACAAGTTAAGAAAGCCTAGAGAACAAATGGATTTGTCAGTTAAAAATAGGAGAGGAGAGTTATTAAATGGAGAGTTAGAGGTATTGGGAAGATGGAGGGAATATTTTGAGGAATTGTTAAATGTTGATGAAGATAGGGAAGCTGTGATTTCGTGTATAGGACAAGGAGGAATAACATCTTGTAGGAGTGAGGAAGAGCCAGTTGTGAGTGTGGGGGAAGTTCGTGAGGCAGTATTTAAAATGAAAGGGGGTAAGGCAGCCGGGATTGATGGGATAAAGATAGAAATGTTAAAAGCAGGTGGGGATATAGTTTTGGAGTGGTTGGTGCAATTATTTAATAAATGTATGGAAGAGGGTAAGGTACCTAGGGATTGGCAGAGAGCATGCATAGTTCCTTTGTATAAAGGCAAAGGGGATAAAAGAGAGTGCAAAAATTATAGGGGGATAAGTCTGCTGAGTATACCTGGTAAAGTGTATGATAGAGTTATTATTGAAAGAATTAATAGTAAGACGGAGAATAGGATAGCAGATGAACAAGAAGGCTATAGGAAAGGTAGGGGGTGTGTGGACCAGGTGTTTACAGTGAAACATATAAGTGAACAGTATTTAGATAAGCAGTGAAGAGTTTTTACGAGGATAGTGAGGCTCAAGTTAGAGTATGTAGGAAAGAGGGAAATTATTTCCCAGTAAAAGTAGGCCTTAGACAAGGATGTGTGATGTCACCGTGGTTGTTTAATATATTTATAGATGGGGTTGTAAGAGAAGTAAATGCGAGGGTCTTGGCAAGAGGCGTGGAGTTAAAAGATAAAGAATCACACACAAAGTGGGAGTTGTCACAGCTGCTCTTTGCTGATGACACTATGCTCTTGGGAGATTCTGAAGAGAAATTGCAGAGATTGGTGGATGAATTTGGTAGGGTGTGCAAAAGAAGAAAATTAAAGGTGAATACAGGAAAGAGTAAGGTTATGAGGATAACAAAAAGATTAGGTGATGAAAGATTGAATGTCAGATTGGAGGGAGAGAGTATGGAGGAGGTGATTGTATTCAGATATTTGGGAGTGGACGTGTCAGCGGATGGGTCTATGAAAGATGAGGTGAATCATAGAATTGATGAGGGGAAAAGAGTGAGTGGTGCACTTAGGAGTCTGTAGAGACAAAGAACTTTGTCCTTGGAGGCAAAGAGGGGAATGTATGAGAGTATAGTTTTACCAACGCTCTTATATGGATGTGAAGCATGGGTGATGAATGTTACAGCGAGGAGAAGGCTGGAGGCAGTGGAGATGTCATGTCTGAGGGCAATGTGTGGTGTGAATATAATGCAGAGAATTCGTAGTTTGGAAGTTAGGAGGAGGTGCGGGATTACCAAAACTGTTGTCCAGAGGGCTGAGGAAGGGTTGTTGAGGTGGTTCGGACATGTAGAGAGAATGAAGCGAAACAGAATGACTTCAAGAGTGTATCAGTCTGTAGTGGAAGGAAGGCGGGGTAGCGGTCGGCCTAGGAAAGGTTGGAGAGAGGGGGTAAAGGAGGTTTTGTGTGCGAGGGGCTTGGACTTCCAGCAGGCATGCGTGAGCGTGTTTGATAGGAGTGAATGGAGACAAATGGTTTTTAATACTTGACGTGCTGTTGGAGTGTGAGCAAAGTAACATTTATGAAGGGGTTCAGGGAAACCGGCAGGCCGGACTTGAGTCCTGGAGATGGGAAGTGCAGTGCCTGCACTCTGAAGGAGGGGTATTAATGTTGCAGTTTAAAAACTGTAGTGTAAAGCACCCTTCTGGCAAGACAGTGATGGAGTGAATGATGGTGAAAGTTTTTCTTTTTCGGGCCACCCTGCCTTGGTGGGAATCGGCCAGTGTGATAATAAAATTAAAATATATGTATATATATATATATATATATATATATATATATATATATATATATATATATAGATAGATAGATATATATATAAAACAAGTCGGCCGTCTCCCACCGAGGCAGGGTGACCCAAGAAGAAAGAAAATCCCCAAGAAGAAAATACTTTCATCATCATTCAACACTTTCACCTCACTCACACATAATCACTGTTTTTGCAGAGGTGCTCAGAACACAACAGTTTGGAAGCATATACGTATAAAGATACACAAGATATCCCTCCAAACTGCCAGTATCCCAAACCCCTCCTTTAGAGTGCAGGCATTGTACTTCCCATTTCCAGGACTCAAGTCCGGCTATATAAAAATAACCGGTTTCCCTGAATCCCTTCACTAAATATTACCCTGCTCACACTCCAACAGTTCGTCAGGTCCCTAATACCATTCGTCTCCATTCACTCCTATCTAACACGCTCACACACGCTTGCTGGAAGTCCAAGCCCGTCGCCCACAAAACCTCCTTTACCCCTTTCCTCCAACCTTTTCGAGGACGACCCCTACCCAACCTTTCTTCCCCTACGGATTTATACGCTCTCCATGTCATTCTACTTTGATCCATTCTCTCTAAATGACCAAACCACCTCAACAAACCCTCTTCAGCCCTATGACTAATACTTTTATTAACTCCACACCTTCTCCAAATTTCCACACTCCGAATTTTCTGCATAATATTTACACCACACACTGCCCTTAGACAGGACATCTCCACTGCCTCCAACCGCCACCTCGCTGCAACATTTACAACCCAAGCTTCACACCCATATAAGAGTGTTGGTACTACTATACTTTCATTAGTTCCTTTCTTTGCCTCCATAGATAACGTTTTTTGTCTCTACATATACCTCAACTCACCACTCCCCTTTTTTCCTTCATCAATTCTATGATTAACCTCATCCTTCATAAATCCATCTGCTGACAGGTCAACTCCCATATATCTGAAAACATTCACTTCTTCCATACTCCTCCTCCCCAATTTGATATCCAATTTTTCTATATCTAAATCATTTGATACCCTCATTACCTTACTCTTTTCTATGTTCATTTTCAACTTTCTACCTTTGCACGCTCTCCCAAACTCGTCCACTAACCTTTGCAATTTTTCTTTAGAATCTCCCATAAGCACAGTATTATCAGCAAAAAGTAACTATGTCAATTCCCATTTTGTATTTGATTCCCCATAATTTAATCCCATCCCTCTCCTGAACACCCTAGCATTTACTTCTTTTACAACCCCATCTATAAATATATTAAACAACCATGGTGACATTACACATCCCTGTCTAAGACCTACTTTTACCGGGAAGCAGTCTCTCTTTCTTCTACACACCCTAACCTGAGTCTCACTACCCTCAAAAAAGCTCTTTACAGCATTTAGTAACTTACCACCTATTCCATATACTTGCAACATCTTCCACATTGCTCCTCTATCCACTCTATCATATGCCTTTTCTAAATCCATAAATGTAATGAAAACTTCCCTACCTTTAAATACTGTTCACATATATGCTTCAATGTAAACACTTGATCTACACATCCCCTATCCACTCTGAAACCTCCTTGCTCATCCGCAATCCTACATTCGGTCTTACCTCTAATTCTTTCAGTAATAACCCTACCACACTCTTTTCCTGGTATACTCAGTAAACTTATTTCTCTATAAATTTTACAATCTCTTTTGTCCCCCTTCCCTTTACATAAAGGGACTATACATTCTCTCTGTCAATCCCTAGGTACCTTCCCCTCTTTCATACATTTATTAAACAAAAATACCAGCCACTCCAACACTATATCCCCCCCTGCTTTTAACATTTCTGTCATGATCCCGTCAGTTCCAGCTGGTTTACCCCCTTTCATTCTACGTAATGCCTCATGCACCTCCCCCACACTTACATCCTGTTCTTGTTCACTCCTAAAAAATGGTATACCTCCCTGGACAGTGCATGAAATTACCGCCTCCCTTTCTTCGTCAATATTTAAAAGTTCCTCAAAATATTTTCGCCATCTACCCAATACCTCCATCTCCCCCTCTGCTAACTTCCCTACTCTCTTTTTAATCAAATCCATTCGTTCCCTAGGCTTTCTTAACTTGTTAAACTCACTCCAAAATTTGTTATTATGTTCATTAAAATTTCTTGACAGTGCCTCTCCCACTCTGTCATCTGCTCTGCTTTTGCACTTTCTCACCACTCTCTTCACCTTTCTTTCACTCTCCATATACTCTACTCTTCTTATAACACTTCTGCTTTTTACAAACCTCTCATAAGCTACTTTTTTCTCTTTTATCACACCCTTTACTTCATCATTCCACCAATCGCTCCTCTTTCCTCCAGCACCCACCCTCCTATAACCACAAACTTCTGCCCCACATTCTAATACTGCAATTTTAAAACTATTCCAACCCTCTTCAACCACCACCCACTACTCATACTTGCACCGGCCCACCTTTCTGCCAATAGATTATATCTCACCCGAACTTCCTCCTCCTTTAGTTTATATACTTTCACCTCCCTCTTGTTGTTGCCATTTTCCTGTTATCCCATCTACCTCTTACTCTAACTGTAGCTGCAACTAGATAATGATCCGATATATCAGTTGCCCCTCTATAAACGTGTACATCCTGGAGCCTACCCATCAACCTTTTATCCACCAATACATAATCTAACAAACTACTTTCATTACATGCTATATCATACCTTGTATTTTTATTTATCCACTTTTTCATAAAATATGTATTACTTATTACCAAACCTCTTTCTACACATAGCTCAATTAAAGGCTCCCATTTTCATTTACCCCTGGCACCCCAAATTTACCTACTACTCCCTCCACAACATTTTTACCCACTTTAGCATTGAAATCCCCAACCACAAGTACTCTTATACTTGGTTCAAAACTCTCCACGCATGTGTGCAAAACAATCGCAGACAGGCGATCTTAATAATGAAAGAGAAGCCACGGGGGAGGGGGGTGGAAATCTTTAGCTCAGGTACTATCACACTTCTCAGTGCGTCATCAAGAGCTGTGAAATGTTGCAAAAGCAACAACAGGAGAAGTAGGGTAAGTTTTCAGAGAGTGGTAGTGTGGAGCCAGGCAGCCAGTCTACCTGAGAGAGGAAGGCGGGACGCCACCACACACCGGTCCCCTCCACCCCACACCTTAAATGGGGGGCGGGTGGGGTAGGCCTCACAGTTTGCAGATAGCATGAGGGAATACTAGATGATAGATAATAGCCAGTCCCAAGCTTCTAACCGCCTGGAGCAGGTCATGTGACGCAAAAAGTTACAATATTTGATCATTACATACCTTCATTTATAACTTTCTAACTAATGAAATAGATGGAAAAAAATCCATCATCTGTCAACCGGTGCCACCGAACTTTCCATAATAAATGACATCATGGTATGCCCGTCGTTAAGTCATTTACAAACGTCGATATTTAAAATGTTATTTTTGCTGTAGGAACAGTGGTACAAGGTACACATAGGTAGTTGCAACATGGTGATTGCAACTAGCTTAGTGGTTTAATAAAACAGGTTGGTGGTAATATTATAATGATGATAATAATAATGACATTAGCGGATGAGAGCTGAAAATAATGACAATAACAGCATTAAAATTAAGAATCGCCTAGTTATTACGAGAAAGGAAGCCTGAATAGGAATAAATAATGCACACGAGCATATTAAAGGTCAATGCGGGTGTTTCCTGATTGTTTGAAAGGTTCTGTGACACCGGTTGATAAATGAGGGATTTTTCCCTCTATTTCATCAGTTAGAAGGTTGTAAATGAAGGTATGTAATAACCGATATTGTAACTTTTTGCGTTACATGACCTGTTCCCGGAGGTTAGAAGCTTGGGGCTAGCTGTTAACTATCATCTAGTAGTTCCTCGTGCTATCTGCAAACTGTCTGCGTATTGCATTGATATTCATAAGCATACAGATATAATGAACCTAGTGTATTATATAGGCTTTAAACCTCTTTACCCAACCTGCTAATCATCATCATCATCATCATCATAATAATAATAATTCTAATAATTATAATAATAATAATTATTATTATAAAATAATTATAATAATACTAATAATGATAATAGCATTAATAATAATAATAATAATAATAATAATAATAATAATAATAATAATAATAATATAGGGGGTTTGAGGTAAGGCACTGCCCTGGTTCTCAGGGCCGGCCCCTACACACTGACTAATGAACAGTTTCCCCTTTAAATCAAAGGGTTAATTAACCAAAATCCCCTCGTAATGACGTTATTGCTAACTTTAGCTGCCCAGTTATGTCATGTTGATTAACCAGTGTACCAGCTGAAGCTGTAACATTATGACCTGTGTTTGTAAGCTGGCATGACACCAACACACGAGGTGGTGTGATCTTGTTATCGTGGTCTGTAATACCAGACCAACACACGAGGTGGTGTGATCTTGTTATCGTGGTCTGTAATACCAGACCAACACACGAGGTGGTGTGATCTTGTTATCGTGGTCTGTAATACCAGACCAACACACGAGGTGGTGTGATCTTGTTATCATGGTCTGTAATACCAGACCAACACACGAGGTGGTGTGATCTTGTTATAGTGGTCTGTAATACCAGACCAACACACGAGGTGGTGTGATCTTGTTATCGTGGTCTGTAATACCAGACCAACACACGAGGTGGTGTGATCTTGTTATCGTGGTCTGTAATACCAGACCAACACACGAGGTGGTGTGATCTTGTTATAGTGGTCTGTAATACCAGACCAACACACGAGGTGGTGTGATCTTGTTATCGTGGTCTGTAATACCAGACCAACACACGAGGTGGTGTGATCTTGTTATAGTGGTCTGTAATACCAGACCAACACACGTGGTGGTGTGATCTTGTTATCGTGGTCTGTAATACCAGACCAACACACGAGGTGGTGTGATCTTGTTATAGTGGTCTGTAATACCAGACCAACACACGAGGTGGTGTGATCTTGTTATAGTGGTCTGTAATACCAGACCAACACACGAGGTGGTGTGATCTTGTTATAGTGGTCTGTAATACCAGACCAGCACACGAGGTGGTGTGATCTTGTTATCGTGGTCTGTAATACCAGACCAACACACGAGGTGGTGTGATCTTGTTATCGTGGTCTGTAATACCAGACCAACACACGAGGTGGTGTGATCTTGTTATCATGGTCTGTAATACCAGACCAACACACGAGGTGGTGTGATCTTGTTATCATGGTCTGTAATACCAGACCAACACACGAGGTGGTGTGATCTTGTTATCGTGGTCTGTAATGCCAGACCAACACACGAGGTGGTGTGATCTTGTTATCGTGGTCTGTAATACCAGACCAACACACGAGGTGGTGTGATCTTGTTATCGTGGTCTGTAATGCCAGACCAACACACGAGGTGGTGTGATCTTGTTATCGTTGTCTGTAATACCAGACCAACACACGAGGTGGTGTGATCTTGTTATCGTGGTCTGTAATACCAGACCAACACACGAGGTTGTGTGATCTTGTTATCATGGTCTGTAATACCAGTCCAACACACTAGGTGGTGTGATCTTGTTATCGTGGTCTGTAATACCAGACCAACACACTAGGTGGTGTGATCTTGTTATCATGGTCTGTAATGCCAGACCAACACACTAGGTGGTGTGATCTTGTTATCATGGTCTGTAATGCCAGACCAACACACTAGGTGGTGTGATCTTGTTATCATGGTCTGTAATACCAGACCAACACACTAGGTGGTGTGATCTTGTTATCATGGTCTGTAATACCAGACCAACACACTAGGTGGTGTGATCTTGTTATCATGGTCTGTAATACCACATCAATACAAGCTGTGGTGTGATCGTGTCATTGTGTCTCTCAGCGCTAGATCAACCTAAAACTTGCTAGATAAATAAAATAGACTTTTTCATGAAAAAATACACACCGAAAACCAGCATTTTAATGGAAGCCAGAACTCTGAGGCCACGGGAGAGGTCGTACTTGTGAGGTACGAGGAGTCGTCAATAAAAAGTGAGGGCAATAAAAGGTAAGGTCAAGGAAAGGTGAGGTCAATAAAAGGTGAGATCAATAAAACGGGAGGCCAATAAAAGGGAAGGTTAATAAAAGGGGAGATCGCTAAAAGGGAGGGTCAATAAAAGGGGAAGTCAATAAAAGATGAGGTCAAGAAGAGGTGAGGTTAATAAAAGGGGAGATCGCTAAAAGGGAAAAGGGAGGGTCAATAAAATTGGAAGTCAAGAAAAGTTGAGGTCAAGTGAAGGTGAGGTCAAGAATACGTGAGGTCAAGAAAATGTGCAGTCAAGGAAAGGTGCTAGGGATGGAGGGGGATATTTTTAATGTAAGAATTACGGATGAGGTTATATCTGGGGTAAGCCAGGGTGTACACCCTCTTATTCTGTTCACTGGTGTCGGTGTGGTTAAGGGTAACTGCTCCAGGTCTCAGTCCATTGCGTGGGAATGCATCCTGCGGCGGGCAGTGCATGCGTTGCTACTACTGAGGACAAATGAGAATCTCAAAGCGTCAGTATGAGGGCAGATGTGACAGTCATGTAGTCACTATAAGGAAAGATGAGCCACACTCAGGCGGTCAGTAGGAAGGTAAATGGTGTATTCTCATGTGGTCAATATGAAGTCATATGAGACACTCAGCAGGGTCAGTATGAGGGTAGATGAAACACACTCATGTGGTCGGTATGAAGACAGATGAGACACACAGATAAGATACATTAAGCTCTGCGGTACAAAGCAAAAGCTGTCAATATTATTCCCACCAGGCTAACCATTCATAAGACTGCAGAATGTTCAGGGTCAGGGACGTAGTCAGGGAGGGGAAGGCTAGGCTGTTGCCCTGGGGCCTGCGTCTACTAGAGATGCCTGTACTAAGCCCTGTCATATACCATAAATTAAAAGAAGCTAAAGGTTGCTTCCTGCTTTATATAAATCTTGGTCAGTCAGGAACGAGTGTGTCAGATCGCTTGCTGCTGCTCATCTAAGTGAAGCAGCAGAAATTTTAAAAGATCTAAAGTTATCTAGAGAAGTTCGTTCAGAATTTGAAATCTTTGAGTTTTTGATTACAGAAACAAAAGCCTTAAACGCAGAGGCTCAACACTAGTTACCCAGATTAAAAATTTAGAAATCTAGATGGAGGATTTGTTTATTTAAGAAGTAACTGGGATGTAATCTTATCAGAATGTCAGGTTACAGTTGAAAACATGGTAGAACTCTCCCAGAATCAGAAAAAAGGAAGAGCTACAAAATGGCAGAAAAGAAAAATCAATTGAAGACTAAATTTGTTTTTCTAGACACTGAGAGTCAACTCTCAGTGTTTCGTAGAAATAACTTGTATTGTGTCTGTGAAAGACAAAGTAATAAGTGCAGCGTGGACGTACCGGACAGGGGTGTGGGGTTACCAAAAATATTATTCACGTGGCTGAGGAGTTGCTGAGGTGTTGTGGACATTTAGTGAAGCAGGACCAGAATAGTATGATTCGGAGGGTGAATGATTCTTGGGTGGAGGGAATGAGGAAAAGGTTGGCGTGAAAAGGAAAAGGTTTGAATGATAGGGGCTTGAACATCCAACAGTCCACTGTGAGCCTGAGTGATAAGGGTGAGTAGTGGGAAGTGGTGTTTATGGCTTTACGTGCTGCTGAAGTGTTAGCAAGGTAACATTTATGAAGATAGTAAGGGAAAGTGGTTAGCCGGACTTGAGTCCTGGAGGTGGAAAAGAGGAGAGAGATGTTCCAGTTCAATGTGGCCATCAAAAACATTTTGTTAACACGCTTCTGGTAAGACTGTAATTGAATAAATGACTATGAAAGTGTTTCTTTTTTTGCAGGTCACTCTACCTCGGTGGAAGACGGCCTGTATTTTATAAGAAAGAGTCCCAGAATCTAGGAGAAAAAATATACAGAGCTTAAAAAAATATTCATTCAGCAAATCTGGAAAAACACTTACCAACGTTACAATTATTTAATAGCTTTTATCATTTACTTGTTAACACTATATTACCAAAGGTATAAACTGTACTGTGAATAGTTTGCAGTCTTCCAGTTACAGTTAGAGGCTGAACACTGGGAAGTGCTCTGGGGAGGGTAAAAATTATGTGTCAACATTGACTAAAGTGTTCAGGTGTTGACAGCGGAAGCTTGTTTGGCAAGAAAACTTATTTTTTATGGCAAAACTGACGTGTTTACTAGACGTAAGGACGAATAATTCCATCTGAAAATTGTATAAAACAAGTTATTAGTCTGTTGTTGCCATATTGCTGTGATTTCTACAAGTTACGAATTACAAATCTTCCACTGTATACATTTTTTTTCATGTCACGATTATATGCACTGTGAAGATTGTCTAAGCTACATTACCTGCACTAAAACTATTAATATTTAAGTTCTGTGATCAGAAAAATGCATTTTAAAACTTGTTTCAGTTTCTCGTTTCATTAAAAAAATGGCAATGACTTTGTTGGTGTCTTCATTAATCTGTCTTCACTCTAAAGCATACAAACTTTCGTCAGAGAGGGAGAGGGAGACCAACCATGTGCCAAGACGTGTTGGTGCTACCAGCATAAGGAAAGGTTTGTGCTGAGAGGCACCATTATCAAGAGGAAGGAAACATGTTCAGGCCAGCTCATTAAAACAAAGGACACGAGTTGTAGTCACCAGTGTAGGCGCCACCAGAAACGTGTTGAACGACCAGCGTTAAAATGAAGGAACGAGAAGAGGCTACCAGCGATATAAGGAAGAGAACATGTTGGGATCAAAGAAATTATGAGGAAGAAACCGTGTTTGGACTACCAGCATTATAAAGAGAGAAACGTGTTGAGACGACCAGTATTGAAAGAAAGGCAACGGTTTGCAGCCACCATCACTCCAAGGAAGGAAACGTGTCTCGGATACCAGATATTTTTAAAGTGTCTGAGTCTAACACTTTATCACTTATCCTCAAAGTGGGACCTTTAAGTACTTCCTAGAATTTTCCTCCCCTTTTTATTATCTTCATCCAAATCTTCGTTTATATTTCGTTTCTCACTCGAGTTGACCTCATCCAATCGACTTGAAAATGATTTTCTTTAGCCGTTGTAATAATCGGAGGCATCCCCAGCATCCTGGGAAAGCTGGGAATAACTTCCATAAATCTTCAGAGGTCTACCTTCTAACGTTCATTAAGCTGCCTTCTAATTTGACGACGGAAGAGTGAAATTCAAGTGTGGAGGAGCAGATTTTCCTGTTTTATGTGTAAAATAGCTTGAAATTTTATTTCTGTTAAATTAAGTAAAATAAATCTGTTTTCCTCTTTCTGAAGGACATAAATATATAATGAGTGATCCATCTTAGGGCCAGGATAGTACCTATTTGTGTCCGCGCAAATTTTTCATTATAGTACAGTAGTATAAAAATCTGGGAATCGCTGTAATCCGTGCAATAAGTGGAGATGAACTTAATTGATCGGCTTCAAATTTTCACCATTGCTGTGAGTTCCTGAATTATATGCATGACGCTGCTACTGGGCGGCATAACTCATAATTTTCTAGTTATATTGAATAATAGTGATATTAAATAAAGAATAATAGTGATATTCATTAAAGAATAATAGTGATATTCATTAATTAAAGAAAGCTTTTTCTGATTGGTTCTGATTTGTTCCAGTGTAATTATTATCACATAAGTTTAATCTGAGCAGGTGGAAATTTGAAATTTTACTTAAATATAAATTAAAAGTCTGGAATCATTGAAATGAGATCAACCACCAGAAAATGCCCTTTCTGATCGGCATCAAACTTTCAGCGGTGGTGGGCAGCGTTAAAACGCAGCTTGGCGTTCACTTTGAACAGCAGAAATTTTAATTTGCCAGTTTTATTAAATAAATTGTTTCCTATGCAATAACTAGAGAATGTCTCTTCTGGTCTGATTTAAGTCGTTTACGATGGTCTATCTTTATTGACTTTTTTATAATTTTTTTTGTGGTGTTTATGGGTGCCACTCTGCCAGTTTTTTGAAGCAATTGTATCAAATTGGATTTTCTTAATAATTGAAAATCAAATATTTTTCCTTATAGAATTATAGAGAATTTTAGAAGAAATATAAATTTGAGACGACAACAGAGAACAGCAACATTTTTTGTTTTCTTTCTCCAAAATTTTCGTTTATAACTCGACGAGGGATTATTCGATCGGCTTCAAACTGTTAACAATGATGTACTGTAGCCAGGTGAAGATCTCTGGTCCTTGTTGCTCTATGTTACACAAGCAATTCCCAGATTTTGTTTTCTTTGATACCTTGAGAAAACCTTCTCTGCTCAGATTGAAAATTTCAATAGTAGTCTTTCCTACTTAGGAAAAGGTTGGTGTTGTTAATGGAGTGTGTGGGCGCCATTATGTCACTTTTAATCTCAAAATGGCGTAGTAATATTTCAAGCTTGTCTTTTTTTTTTTAATGGAAAAACCCAGTTGCATTCACCGTTCAATGTTGACAAGTTGATAATGTAAATTCTGAGCGGCTTCAAACTTAATGTGCTGGTGTAATTTTAAAATTTTGGTTCCTCTCAGGTAACGAAAGAGTTTTCCTTTTCATTTTGGCTTCAAAGATGATGGAAAATTTATATTAGTTCCGGGCTGTGTATGTCCTAATTTGCCATTTTTATGGAAGAAATTGGAATATAAAAACTTGTCAATATTTAACTTGATTCGCGTCAGATCCTCACTACAAATCGTCACAATTACAGAGGCGTTGTAAATATAATTCACTTTTCTATATTTTCATTGCCGGGGCGCAGGACCATGAGCCTAGTACCAGGGCCCGGGTTGGCTGAGGGCCTCCCTATCCAGCGTCAACACTGACAAATATCACCTTCACATACCAGCTGACACGGAAAGACTGGTAACGCCTCACTGATCACGAAGAAAGGAATGTTGGAGCATCAAAGTGTAGTGAAAACTGATCACTGTCAGAAGGAAAGCCATGTAGCCAGAGACAGGGAGAAATGGCTGATCTGTATATTTTGATCTGAGGCAGAAATCCTCGTGAACAGAATGTTTCTCTTGATGAGGATCAGCTCTAGATCAAAGTTTGGCTGATCAACTTTTTTTTTTTTTTTATGTTGCATTTTGTCTATATGCAAAGTCTGCATGTAGACAGAAAATTCGCCAGAAGTTTCATTTCCAGATGAAAGTTGCTTATAATAAGTTTTATTGTGTGTATACTGTGAAGAACACTGCGGGCTGTTATTATTATCATTATAATTATCGTTTGATAAAGAAGCTCTAAGCCCGGTGGGGTATATAACTTTTGGGAGAATCGGAGGCAATCACGTTTGATTAGAAGAATGAGGAGATTGGCTGCAGTTCCTTGGATGAAGAGCTATTTCGAACACAAGTAAAGAATGCCCTGCGAGATCTGGTCGTAATGTGAATTGAAGCAAAGAAAACTTAACAATAGATTATAATGTATAAATGCCTTCACCACATATTTACAGATATGTACACAATGTACAAAGAGAGTGTCCGTGCTCATCCAGCAACTAGGCAAGTCTGCTAATGCTTACTGCAATTGAACCGCGCTGATTCAGCTTTGGCGGGCTTGCCTGTGATTGGCCAATGAAACAAGGTACTGATTTAACGACGGGTACCCTACTGATCATTAAACCCGTAGCACCCGGTTCACTGATTGGGAGGCAGCCTATATGGGAGTGTGACATACGCCGAATAAAGTGTAACATACCCTTCGCATGCAACAAGAACCTTTCAACGGTTCGAAGTACAATGACACTTGTGTTACCTTATTTTCTCTCATCTACAACTTGCATCTCTTTGTCTCCCTTCTTCATATTCACTCTTCATCTCGCCTCTTCCTCTCCTGTTTCCTGTTCTTCACGCCTCTTTCCTCTCTTCTTAATCAGTAAGCTCATCTAGCTTCTTCATCACTCTTCTCCCCTCTTCCTCTCATCTCTCCTCTTCCTTACTCCTCTCATCTCCTCTCTTCCTCACTCCTCTCATCACCCTTCTTTCCCATCCCTCTTCTCTCCCCTCTTTCTCACTCCTATCTCACACATCATTGCTGTCAATCTTCAATGTGCTTCCCTCACTCACTCTCACTCTCCCCTCTGTCAGCCATTACCTCTTAGATATATATATATATATATATATATATATATATATATATATATATATATATATATATATATATATATATATATATATATATATATATATATATATATTATATATATATATATATATATATATTATATATATGTCGTGCCGAATATGTAAAACTGGCCAATTAGCAAGAACTCATTTAAAATTAAGTCTTTTCTAAAATTTTCTCTTATACGTTTAAAGATATATTTTTTTCATTAATGTTAATGTAAAAATTTTTAATTTTGCACCAAAAGAATCTTAGAAAACTTACCTAACCTTATTATAACAAGAGGAATTTATTTTAGCCTAACCCAACTAAATATATTTTAGATTTGTTTACAGTAATTTAATACTAAACAAACACAGTGAAATATATTTTTTTCGTTACGTTCAGAATGATTTTGGCGAAATTATTGCATACACAAATTTTCACTTGTCCTATATGGAAAGATGAGCGTTGCTATTTAAGCCAATATAGCAAATTCTGCCTATTCGGCACGACATATATATATATATATATATATATAAATATATATATATATATATATATATATATATATATATATATATATATATATATATATATATATATATATATATATATATATATATATATATGTATGTATATATGTCGTGCCGAATATGTAAAACTGGTCAATTAGCAAGAACTCATTTAAAATTAAGTCCTTTCTAAAATTTTCTCTTATACGTTTAAAGATATATTTTTTTCATTAATGTTGATGTAAAAATTTATAATTTTGCACCAAAAGAATCTTAGAAAACTTACGTAACCTTATTATAACAAGCGCAATTTATTTTAGCCTAACCCAACTAAATATATTTTAGATTTGTTTAGAGTAATTTAATACTAAACAAACACAGTGAAATGTATTTTTTTCGTTAGGTTCAGAATGATTTTGGCGAAATTATTGCATACACAAATTTTCACTTGTCCTATATGGCAAGATGAGCGTTGCTATTTAAGCCAAGATCGCAAGTTCTGCCTATTCGGCACGACATATATATATATATATATATATATATATATATATATATATATATATATATATATATATATATATATATATATATATATATATATGTATATATATATATATATATATATATATATATATATATATATATATATATATATATATATATATATATATGTGTGTGTGTACAGATATATATGTGTGTGTTCCCAGAGCCTTCCTTTCCTTGCCTGCCTGCCTGCCTGCCTGCCTGCCTGCCTGCCTGCCTGCCTGCCTGCCTGCCTGCCTGCCTGCCTGCCTGTCTGCCTACCTGCCTTCCTGCCTATCTGCCTGCCTGCCTGCCTGCCTGCCTGCCTGCCTGCCTGCCTGCCTGTCTGCCTGCCTGCCTGCCTGCTTGCCTGCCTATCTGCCTGCCTGCCTGCCTGCCTGCCTGCCTGCCTGCCTGCCTGCCTGCCTGTCTGCCGGCCTGCCTACCTACCTATCTGCCTGCCTGCTTGACTGACTGCCTATCTGCCTGCCTGCCTTCCTGCCTATGTGCCTGCCTGCCTGCCTGCCTCACTGCCTGCCTGCTTGCCAGCCTGCCTGCCTATCTGCCTGCCTGCTTCCTTGCCTGCCTATCTGCCTGCCTGCCTATCTTCCTACCTGCCTATCTGCCTGCCTGCCTGCCTGCCTGCCTGCCTGCCTGCCTGCCTGCCTGCCTGTCTGCTTGCCTGCCTGCCTGCCTGCCTATCTGCCTACCTGCCTATCTGCCTGCCTGCCTGCCTTCCTGCCTTCCTGCCTGCCTGCCTGCCAGCCTATCTGCCTGCCTATCTGCCTGCCTGCCTATCTGCCTGCCTATCTGCCTGCCTGCCTCCCTGCCTGCCTATCTGCCTGCCTGCCTATCTGCCTGTCTCCCTGCCTGCCTATATGCCTGCCTGCCTATCTGCCTGCCTGCCTGCCTGTCTATCTGCCTGCCTCCCTGCCTGCCTATCTGCCTGCCTGCCTATCTGCCTGTCTCCCTGCCTCCCTATCTGCCTGCCTGCCTATCTGCCTGCCTGCCTGCCTGTCTATCTGCCTGCCTCCCTGCCTGCCTATCTGCCTGACTGCCTGCCTATTTGCCTGCCTGCCTGCTTGTCTGCCTGCCTTCCTGCCTGCCTATTTGCCTGCCTGCCTAATTGCCTGCCTGCTTGTCTGCCTGCCTGCCTGCCTGCCTGCCTGCCTGCCTGCCTGCCTGCTTGTCTGCCTACCTGCCTGCCTGCCTGCCTGCTTGCCTGCCTGCCTGCCTGCCTGCCTGCTTGTCTGCCTGCTGCCTGCCTGCCTGCCTGCCTGCCTGCCTACCTGCCTGCCTGCCTGCCTGCCTGCCTGCCTGCCTGCCTGCCTGCCTGCCTGCCTGCCTGCCTGCCTGTCTGCCTGCCTGCCTGCCTGCCTGCCTGCCTGCCTGCCTGGCTGCCTGCCTACCTGCCTGTCTGCTTACCTGCCTGCCTGCCTGCCTGCCTATTTGCCTGCCTGCCTGCCTGCCTGCCTATTTGCCTGCGTGCCTGCCTGCCTGCCTGCCTGCCTGCTTGCCTGCCTGCTTGTCTGCCTGCCTGCCTGCCTGCCTGCCTGCCTATTTGCCTGCCTGCCTGCCTGCCTGCCTGCCTGCCTGCCTATTAGC
>NC_091294.1:46330688-46505688 GCF_038502225.1 Cherax quadricarinatus | reverse complement strand
CTTCTTCTTCTTCTTCTTCTTCTTCTTCTTCTTCTTCTTCTTCTTCTTCTTCTTCTTCTTCTTCTTCTTCTTCTTTTCTCTCTCCTAAGTCTCAGTCCACCTCAGAAACATCAGACATTCCCAGCACCTAGTTAGGCACCTTGTACCAGGATGATGAACACGTTCTGGCAGACCAATGGACAACTGTGCCAGTCATCAAAATGACACGTATGAGAGTGGCGTTTGTGTGTGTGTTTTATTGTTGAAGACAAGCTGAGTGCCTGCCAGACACCAGTCATGGCAATGTCTGCCAGACATCAGTTATGCCAGTGTCTGCCAGACATCAGTCATGGCGGTACCTGCCAGATATCAGTAATGGCAGTGCCTGCCAGACATCAGTAATGGCAATGCCTGCCCGACACCAGTCATAGCAGTGCCTGCCACACACCAGTCATGGCAGTGCCTGCAAGATACCAGCCATGGCAGTGCCTGCAAGACACCAGTCATGGCAGTGACTGCCACACACCAGTCATGGCAGTGCCTGCAAGACACCAGTCATGGCAGTGCCTGCCAGACACTAGTCATGGTAGTACCAGCCACACATCAGTCATGGCAGTACCTGCCAGACACTAGTCATGGCAGTGCCTGCCAGACACCAGTCATGGCAATGCCTGTCCGACACCAGTCATAGCAGTGACTGCCAGACACCAGTCATGGCAGTGCCTGCCACACACCAGTCATGGCAGTGCCTGCAAGATACCAGTCATGGCAGTGCCTGCCAGACACCAGCCATGGCAGTGCCTGCCAGACACCAGTCATGGAAGTACCTGCCAGACACTAGTCATGGCAGTGCCTGCCAGACACTAGTCATGGCAATGCCTGCAAGACACCAGTCATGGCAGTGCCTGCCAGACACCAGTCATGGCAGTGCCTGCCAGACACCAGTCATGGCAGTGCCTGCCAGACACCAGTCATGGCAGTGCCTGCCAGACACCAGTCATGGCAGTGCCTGCAAGACACCAGTCATGGCAGTGCCTGCCAGACACCAGTCATGGCAGTGCCTGCAAGACACCAGTCATGGCAGTGCCTGCCAGACAGCAGTCATGGCAGTGCCTGCCAGACACCAGTCATGGCAGTGCCTGCCAGACACCAGTCATGGCAGTGCCTGCAAGACACCAGTCATGGCAGTGCCTGCCAGACACCAGTCATGGCAGTGCCTGCCAGACACCAGTCATGGCAGTGCCTGCCAGACACCACTCATGGCAGTGCCTGCCAGGCCCTCTTGTTCCCTCTCTACCCTTATCATCACTCTGGCATGCTTCGAGTATGTTACATTATATTCCACGTATGTCACTTCCCCATATAGGCTGCCTGCGAACCGGGTGTTAAGGGTTTAACGATCAGTAGGGTACCCGTCGTTAAATCAGTACCTCGGTTCATCGGCTAATCACAAGCAAGACGCCAGTCTGAAGCAACGCGGTTCACTTGCGCCAAAGGAATTTACGAACTTGCCTGAGCAGCTGGCTGAGCACGGTGCATTCTCTGACTTCTGCTTCTGCCATCTTTTGTCACCGTGGTGTATATTTATTATTCCACCTCTGTACATAGTGTACACACTTGTATATATCTGGCGAATTACATCTGGTGAAGGAAAATGCAAGTCATATATAAATGCTGAGTTTTGTTTGCTCTACTTTGAATCCCATTACGACCAGGTTCACAGGTCATAGTTTACCTGTGTTCCTAATGATCACTCTCGCTTTTCCTCCCTTCCCTCCTCCTTTGTTTCTTTTCCTCCTCCTAGCTGTACTTTGATTACTTCCCTTCTCTCTTCTTCTTCTCTTCCTTTTCTTCTCGTCCTTCGTCTCCTTCGCTTCCCTCTTCTTCTCACCTTTATCCTATTTCTCCTTCTCTTCCTCCTTGTCCTCCTGCTCTTCCTCCTCCTCCTCTTCTTCCTTGTCCTCCTGCTGTTCCTCCTTCTCCTCTTCCCCTTTCTCTGCTTCTTCCTCTTCATCTCCACTCACGAATGATGTTACGACAGCATTGACATTCACTGATAACTTTACGAAAACAGTGACACCCACGGATAATATTTCGACAACAATGATATCCACGGATAATGTTATGACAGCAGTGACACTCTCGGATGATGTTACGACAGCAGTGACACTCTCGGATGATGTTATGACAGCAGTGACACTCTCGGATGATGTTATGACAGCAGTGACACTCTCGGATGATGTTATGACAGCATTGACACTCTCGGATGATGTTATGACAGCATTGACACTCTCGGATGATGTTATGACAGCAGTGACACTCTCGGATGATGTTATGACAGCAGTGACACTCTCGGATGATGTTATGACAGCAGTGACACTCACGGATGATGTTATGACAGCAGTGACACTCACGGATGATGTTATGACAGCAGTGACACTCACGGATGATGTTATGACAGCAGTGACACTCACGGATTATGTTACGACAGCAGTGACACTCACGGATTATGTTATGACAGCAGTGACAATCACGGATAAAGTTATGACAGCAGTGAAACTCTCGGATGATGTTATGGCAGCAGTGACACTCTCGGATGATGTTATGACAGCAGTGACACTCTCGGATGATGTTATGACAGCAGTGACACTCACGGATGATGTTATGACAGCAGTGACACTCACGGATGATGTTTTGACAGCAGTGACACTCACGGATGATGTTATGACAGCAGTGACACTCTCGGATGATGTTATGACAGCAGTGACACTCTCGGATGATGTTATGACAGCAGTGACACTCACGGATGATGTTATGACAGCAGTGACACTCACGGATGATGTTATGACAGCAGTGACACTCACGGATGATGTTATGACAGCAGTGACACTCACGGATGATGTTTTGACAGCAGTGACACTCACGGATAATGTTATGACAGCAGTGACACTCACGGATGATGTTACGACAGCAGTGACACTCACGGATTATGTTATGACAGCAGTGACACCACGGGTTATGACAGCAGTGTCTATGGACAGTACACTTGACAGTATTGACTCAGGGTTAATGTTAGGACAGTATTGACACTCAGGGTTAATGTTAGGACAGTATGTTAGGACAGTATTGACTCAGGGTTAATGTTAGGACAGTATTGACACTCAGGGTTAATGTTAGGACAGTATTGACACTCAGGGTTAATGCTAGGAATGTTAGGACAGTAGGGTTAATGTTAGGACAGTATTGACACTACTGACACTCACTCAGGGTTAATGTTAGGACAGTATTGACACTCAGGGTTAATGTCACAGTATTGAATGTTAGGACACTCAGGGTTAATGTTAGGACAGTATTGACACTCAGGGTTAATGTCAGGACAGTATTGACACTCAGGGTTAATGTCAGGACAGTATTGCCACTCAGGGTTAATGTTAGGACAGTATTGACACTCAGGGTTAATGTTAGGACAGTATTGACACTCAGGGTTAATGTTAGGACAGTATTGACACTCAGGGTTAATGCTAGGATAGTACTGACACTCAGGGTTAATGTTAGGACAGTATTGACACTCAGGGTTAATGTTAGGACAGTATTGACACTCAGGGTTAATGCTAGGATAGTACTGACACTCAGGGTTAATGTTAGGACAGTATTGACACTCAGGGTTAATGTTAGGACAGTATTGACACTCAGGGTTAATGTTAGGACAGTATTGACACTCAGGGTTAATGTTAGGACAGTATTGACACTCAGGGTTAATGCTAGGATAGTACTGACACTCAGGGTTAATGTTAGGACAGTATTGACACTCAGGGTTAATGTTAGGACAGTATTGACACTCAGGGTTAATGTTAGGACAGTACTGACACTCACAGAAGATGTTACGACAGCACTGATACCCACGGATAATGTTACGACAACATTGACACTATAGTAACCTGTAATAAAGGCGGTGTGAGCCTCGTTGTGGCTACATGCTAGTTCTCCCTCAGCAATTTTTGTAACTTTATTGAGCTCATCAACACGAGAAAATGTGAGAGGTGGAGCAGCCGGGGCAGCCAGGTGCAAGCAGGGCAAATATTCTTCCCTGATGCTTTATCTTTCTCTCTCATCTCTGTCTCTGTCTGTCTCTGTCTCTGTCTCTGTCTGTCTCTGTCTGTCTGTCTGTCTGTCTGTCTGTCTCTCTCTCTCTCTCTCTCTCTCTCTCTCTCTCTCTCTCTCTCTCTCTCTCTCTCTCTCTCTCACTATTTGCACGAGGGTAAAGAGTTCTTTCTGTTATTTACAATCTAAGAGCTGTTGCCTACCTCAGGTCGTTTGAAAACCTGTTTTTTATGAAACATGGAAACTGGAAACAGGATGAAGTTGGAGCCATCTGTGAACCAGCGATTTCATTTGATCAACTGACTTTATTTCTTCTATGTTCTTTTCGTTGAACGAACATTTTCCAGACTCGAGTCATTCTAGAAATGAATCATAACTGTTCAAGTGATGTTCTTGAGCCAGAGTGTAGCTGCTATTTGCTCCCCGTCTTCTCGCCATCCATTTCGTGGACGAGACAACAGCTTCTGCAAGAAGTGCAGCCAAGTGTGGCACCTTCACAGCATCATTCTTGTATTTAACAGTAAGGCCACCCACATCCCTCCTGTGTTGAAGGCTCTGCAGAAGTAATAGATATATCCAGGCTCTGTTCTCTGTTCTGTCAAGAAGTCGTAGGTGAGATGGGGAGGGGGGGAGGAGACAGTCCAAGAAAGTGGAGCATACTTGGAGTGAACGTACTTGTGCGTCGTACAAGACCTCGCAGCCTCTTATGTCGAGCAGAGAGGAGATACGTCTTAGTGCTGGAAGGTTTTTGGCCGCCTTGTTTGCTTGGCTTACGATGTGGTTCTTCATAGTCAGTTTGGAATCAAATTGCACCTCTCAGATATCAACATCATTCCCGTCTTCCAGCACTCTCCCATTTATTCTCTCTCTCTCTCTCTCTCTCTCTCTCTCTCTCTCTCTCTCTCTCTCTCTCTCTCTCTCTCTCTCTCTCTCTCTCTCTCTCTCTCTCTCTCTCTCTCTCTCTCTCTCTCTCTCTCTCTCTATCTCCTTAATAAGTTACACTTCCCCATCTTTGTCTCTCAACTTACCCTCGTCTTGTCATCTCACACCTCATTACTACTTATCAACTTTTTGCCTCATCTCTGCCCTCTTTTCCTTTCTTTTCTATACCTTCCCCTCTCTTTATTCTCTTTCTCTTCCTCTGTCTTACCATTCTCTCCATTAAATTACCACCACCACTTCTCCGGCTTTTTATCTAAAAACTCAGCAAAGTTAAGTGAAAACCGAGTAATATTAAGTGAAAACCGAGTAATATTAAGTGAAAACCGATTAATATTAAGTGAAAACCGAGTAATATTAAGTGAAAACCGAGTAATATTAAGTGAAAACCGAGTAATATTAAGTGAAAACCGAGAAATATTAAGCGAAAACCGAATAATATTAAGTGAAAACCGAGTGATATTAAGTGAAAACCGAGTAATATTAAGTGAAAACCGAGTAATATTAAGTGAAAACCGAGTAATATTAAGTGAAAACCGAGTAATATTAAGTGAAAACCGAGTAATATTAAGTGAAAACCGAGAAATATTAAGCGAAAACCGAATAATATTAAGTGAAAACCGAGTAATATTAAGTGAAAACCTAGTAATATTAAGTGAAAATCGAGTAATATTAAGTGAAAACCGAGTAATATTAAGTGAAAACCGAGTAATATTAAGTGAAAACCGAGTAATATTAAGTGAAAACCGAATAATATTAAGTGAAAACCGAGTAATATTAAGTGAAAACTGAGTAACATTAAGTGAAAAACCGAGTAATATTAAGTGAAAACCGAGTAATATTAAGTGAAAACCGAGTAATATTAAGTGAAAACCGAGTAATATTAAGTGAAAACCTGGTAATATTAAGTGAAAACCGAGTAATATTAAGCGAAAACCGAGTAATATTAAGTGAAATCCTAGCAATATTAAGTGAAAACCGAGTAATATTAAGTGAAAACCGAATAATATTAAGTGAAAACCGAGTAATATTAAGTGAAAACCGAGTAATATTAAGCGAAAACCGAGTAATATTAAGTGAAAACCTAGCAATATTAAGTGAAAACCGAGTAATATTAAGTGAAAACCGAGTAATATTAAGTGAAAACCTGGTAATATTAAGTGAAAACCGAGTAATATTAAGCGAAAACCGAGTAATATTAAGTGAAAACCTAGCAATATTAAGTGAAAACCGAGTAATATTAAGTGAAAACCGAGTAATATTAAGTGAAAACCTGGTAATATTAAGTGAAAACCGAGTAATATTAAGCGAAAACCGAGTAATATTAAGTGAAAACCTAGCAATATTAAGTGAAAACCGAGTAATATTAAGTGAAAACCGAGTAATATTAAGTGAAAACCGAGTAATATTAAATGGAAAGCTTCCTTGCCTCAGACCCGCCCAGAAATGTGGAAAATATTAGGGGTTATGAGAAAGCGCTCAAACCCGTAAGGGTCATACAGTGACTGGGAAATTATGTGATCATCAGGTTTCATCCAGGAATGAGAAAAGTGGATCCCATTCCTTGGATCAAGAACCCTTCACCAGCACCTTCCTCGAAGGAAGGTGCTGGTGATGGGTTGTGTTGAATCAACTCCAGCACAAATGTTGAATGAAAACTGTCACTTCCATCCTCACACTGCCTCTTACATCCTCACACTGCCTCTTACATCCTCACACTGCCTCTTCCATCCTCACACTGCCTCTTACATCCTCACACTGCCTCTTACATCCTCACACTGCCTCTTCCATCCTCACACTGCCTCTTACATCCTCACACTGCCTCTTCCATCCTCACACTGCCTCTTCCATCCTCACACTGCCTCTTACATCCTCACACTGCCTCTTCCATCCTCACACTGCCTCTTCCATCCTCACACTGCCTCTTCCATCCTCACACTGCCTCTTACATCCTCACACTGCCTCTTCCATCCTCACACTGCCTCTTCCATCCTCACACTGCCTCTTACATCCTCACACTGCCTCTTCCATCCTCACACTGCCTCTTACATCCTCACACTGCCTCTTACATCCTCACACTGCCTCTTACATCCTCTCACTGCCTCTTACATCCTCACACTGCCTCTTCCATCCTCACACTGCCTCTTCCATCCTCACACTGCCTCTTCCATCCTCACACTGCCTCTTACATCCTCACACTGCCTCTTCCATCCTCACACTGCCTCTTCCATCCTCACATTGCCTCTTCCATCCTCACACTGCCTCTTACATCCTCACACTGCCTCTTACATCCTCACACTGCCTCTTACATCCTCTCACTGCCTCTTACATCCTCACACTGCCTCTTCCATCCTCACACTGCCTCTTCCATCCTCACACTGCCTCTTCCATCCTCACACTGCCTCTTCCATCCTCACACTGCCTCTTCCATCCTCACACTGCCTCTTACATCCTCACACTGCCTCTTACATCCTCACACTGCCTCTTCCATCCTCACACTGCCTCTTACATCCTCACACTGCCTCTTCCATCCTCACACTGCCTCTTCCATCCTCACACTGCCTCTTCCATCCTCACACTGCCTCTTCCATCCTCACACTGCCTCTTCCATCCACACACTGCCTCTTACATCCTCACACTGCCTCTTTCATCCTCACACTGCCTCTTCCATTCTCACACTGCCTCTTCCATCATCACACTGCCTCTTCCATCCTCACACTGCCTCTTCCATCCTCACACTGCCTCTTCCATCCACACACTGCCTCATACATCCTCACACTGCCACTTCCATTCTCACACTGCCTCTTCCATCCACATACTGCCTCTTCCATCCTCACACTGCCTCTTCTATCCTCACACTGCCTCTTACATCCTCACACTGCCTCTTCCATCCTCACACTGCCTCTTCCATCCTCACACTGCCTCTTCCATCCACACACTGCCTCTTACATCCTCACCCTGCCTCTTCTATCCACACACTGCCTCTTCCATCCTCACACTGCCTCTTCCATCCACACACTGCTTCTTACATCCTCACACTGCCTCTTCCATCCTCACACTGCCTTTTACATCCTCACACTGCCTTTTACATCCTCACACTGCCTCTTCCATCTACACACTCCCTCTTACATCCTCACACTGCCTCTTCCATCCACACATTGCCTCTTCCATCCTTGCACTGCCTCCTCCATCCACACACTGCCTCTTCCATCCTCACACTGTCTCTTACATCCTCACACTGCCTCTTACATCCTCACATTGCCTCTTACATCCTCACTCTACCACTTCCATCCTCACACTGCCTCTTACATCCTCACACTGCCTCTTCCGCCATCACACTGCCACTTCCATCCTCGCACTGCCTCTTACATACTCACACTGCCTCTTCCATCATCACACTGCCTCTTGCATCCTCACACTGCCTCTTCCATCCTCACCCTGCGTCTTCCATCCTCACAATACCTCTTCCATCCTTGCACTGCCTCTTCCATCCTCACGCTGCCTCTTCCATCCTCACGCTGCCTCTTCCATCCTCACACTGCCTCTTCCATCCTCACATTGCCTCGTCCATCCTCACACTGCCTCTTCTATCCTCACACTGCTCTCTCTCAGCCTGACACTGCCTCTACTATCCCCAAACTGCCTCTTCCATCCTCACACTGCCTCTTCCATCCTCACACTGCCTCTTCCATCCTCCACTGCTTCTTTCATCCTCACACTGCCTCTTCCATCCTCACACTGCTTCTTTCATCCTCACACTCCCTCTTCCATCCTCACACTGCCTCTTCCATCCTCACACTGCTTCTTTCATCCTCACACTGCCTCTTCCATCCTCACACTGCTTCTTTCATCCTCACACTCCCTCTTCCATCCTCACACTCCCTCTTCCATCCTCACACTGCCTCTTACATCCTCACACTGCCTCTTCCATCCTCACACTGCCTCTTCCATCCTCACACTGCTTCTCTCATCCTCACACTGCCTCTTCCATCCTCACACTGCTTCTTTCATCCTCACACTCCCTCTTCCATCCTCACACTTCCTCTTCCATCCTCACACTGCTTCTTTCATCCTCACACTCCCTCTTCCATCCTCACCACCTCCCTGCCTCTTCCATCCTCACCACCTCCCTGCCTCTTCCATCCTCACCACCTCCCTGCCTCTTCCATCCTCACACTGGCTCTTCCATCCCCACACTGCTTCTCTCATCCTCACACTGGCTCTTCCATCCCCACACTGCTTCTCTCATCCTCACACTGGCTCTTCCATCCCCACACTGCCTCTTTCAGCTTCACGGTACTTTTCATCTTCCAGGGAAGACACTGTGACCAAAGCACTGTTCACCTTTCAGAGTACGTACTGTGACCACAGCACTGTTTAACTCCCAACTTAGATACTGTGATCACAGCACTGTGATCACCGCACTATTCACCTCGCAAGGTATCTACTTTGATCACAGCACTGTTCTCCTCCCAGGGTAGGTACTGGGATCACAGCACTGTTCACCTCCCTGGGCAGACACTGTAATCTCAGAACCGTTCACCTCCCAGGGTAAGTACTGTGATCACAACACTGTTCTCCTCCGAGAGTAGGTACTGTGAACACAGCACTGTTCACCTCCCAGGGTAGACACTGTGATCACAGCACTGTTCACCTCCCAGGGTAGACACTGTGATCACAACACTGTTCACCTCCCAGGTTAGACACTGTGATCACATCACTGTTCACCTCCCAGGGTAGACATTGTCAACACATCACTGTTCACCTCCCAGGGTAGACACTGTGATCACAGCACTGTTCACCTCCCAGGGTAGGCACTGTGATCACAGTACTGTTCACCTCCCTGGGTAGACACTGCGATCACAGCACTGTTCTCCTCCCAGGGTAGACGCTGTGATCACTGCACTGTTCACCTACCTGGGTAGACACTGTGATCACAGCACTGTTCTCCTTCCAGGGTAGACACTGTGATCACAGAAATGTTCACCTCCCAGGGTAGACACTGTGATCACAGCACTGTTCACCTCCCAGGGTAGACACTGTGATCACAGTACTGTTCACCTCCCTGGGTAGACACTGTGATCACTGCACTGTTCACCTCCCAGGGTAGACACTGTGATCACAGCACTGTTCACCTCCCAGGGTAGACACTGTGAACACATCACTGTTTACCTCGCAGGGTAGACACTGTGATCACAGTACTGTTCACCTCCCTGGGTAGACACTGTGATCACTGCACTGTTCACCTCCCTGGGTAGACACTGTGACCACAGCAATGTTCACCTCCCAGGGTAGACACTGTGATCACAGTAATGTTCACCTCCCAGGGTAGACACTGTGACCACAGCAATGTTCACCTCCCAGGGTAGACACTGTGAACACATCACTGTTTACCTCGCAGGGTAGACACTGTGATCACAGTACTGTTCACCTCCCAGGGTAGACACTGTGATCACTGCATTGTTCACCTCCCTGGGTAGACACTGTGACCACAGCAATGTTCACCTCCCAGGGTAGACACTGTGAACACATCACTGTTTACCTCGCAGGGTAGACACTGTGATCACAGTAGTGTTCACCTCCCAGGGTAGACACTGTGATCACAGTACTGTTCACCTCCCAGGGTAGACACTGTGATCACAGTACTGTTCACCTCCCAGGGTAGACACTGTGATCACAGTAGAGAAATTTTCTCCAGGAGGGGAGTATCAGCCCCCTTCAGCCCCTTTCAGCCCCTTTCAGCCCCTTTCAGCCATGAGGGGCCCAGCCCTCTCAGAAGGGGCAAACATCTTGTTTACTGCTACAGCAAGTAATTGATCCCAGATGCAGTACCAGTATGTGACGTGGTCAAGCGACCACCGCTACTTGCAAGAGTCCAGTGTTGCAAAGTGTAGTTAATAAAAGACAGTCCATCTCTTACCTTAGCAGGACAATTTAAGAAAATCCTGCCCCCACTTTATTATCACAGTAAAGATAATGTACATTGTTGTCTATGCTGAAGGCAGCAAGAATCAAGCATTCTGCTTTTCTTCATGGAGGAAGTTTGGCAAGGTAGCAAAAAGTACTAGGTCAGCTTTTCCTTTATGTTCTAGGGGCATTGCAGTGGCGTAGGATGCTGTGAGGTCAGATCACTTTTCACCCTACTGGGAGTCACACTGACGCCAGGATAACCAACAAAGAACACTGATCCGTGCGTTAGCGTGAACAAAGTGTCTCACAAAACATGATTAAACACTCACAGAGAAGTGTGATCAGCTTTAGTGATAAGATTGTGAACAATAAAGACAAACCTTGTGGAACATAGTGTACCAGTGCGCGTATTCCTAGACTATAGAAGACGTGGACATCCAAGGACACTTCAGCTTCTATCAAGTCACCGATACCTGTCGAGGATGTAAAGAACACCATAGCTCACGCTACAAGAGCAAGGTGGGTTGCAGATTTCTTGTAGTATGGGGGACTGCCCAGTTCTTGTGTCGCAAAGAGTTTGTAATCAACCTATAGTCGGTAGTGAGGTGTGGACTTTTGAGTCAACACACGTAAGGTCGTCAGCAATCAGTGAATGAAATATGCTGACATAACACCCCCTAGGGGTAAATTATTATTAACATAATATACTCTATTACAGCCCGTTGTGAAGTGGATAAGATAGCTTCTCAAGACCTTGCCTGCAGGGGCGGCTGTGGGGGCGATAGCTGTCTTATCAGCTAAGTACCCCCTATATTTAATCTTTAACCTCAGCTGGTAAACCATTTCTCAACAATCACAGCACTGTTAACCTCTCAGGGTAAGTACTGTGATCACTGCATTGTTCACCTCCCAGGGTAGGTACTGTGATCACAGCACTGTTCACCTGCCAGGGTACGTACTATGATCACAGCTCTGTTCACATCACAGGGTAGGTACTGTGATTACAGCACTATTCACCTCCCAGAGTAGGTACTGCGATTGCAGCACTGTTCACCTCCCAGGGTAGGTACTGTGATCACAGCACTGTTCACCTCCCAGGGTAGGTACTGTGATCACAGCACTGTTCACCTCTCAGGGTAGGTACTGTGATCACATCACTGTTCACCTCCCAGGGTAGGTACTGTGATTAAAGCACTTTACCTCAAATGGAAGGTATTGTGATCACAGCAATGTTTACCTCCCAGAGTAGGTACTGTGATCACAGCACTGTTTACCTCCCAGAGTAGGTACTGTGATTACAGCACTGTTTACCTCCCAGGGTAGGAACTGTGATCACAGCACTGTTTACTTCCCAGAATAGGTACTGTGATCACAGCACTGTTTACCTCACAGGGTAGGTACTGTGATCACAGCAATGTTTACGTCCCAGGGTAGGTACTGTGATCTCAGCACTGTTTGCCTCCCAGGGTAGGTACTGTGATCACAGCACTGTTTACCTCCCAGGGTAGGTACTGTGATCACAGCACTGCTTACCTCCCAGGGTAGGTACTGTGATCACAGCTCTGTTTACCTCCCAGGGTAGGTACTGTGATCACAGCACTGTTTACCTCCTAGGGTAGGTATTGTGATCACAGCACTGTTTACTTCCCAGGGTAGGTACTGTGATCACAACTCTGTTTACCTCCCATGGTAGGTACTGTGATCACAGCACTGTTAACCTCCCATGGTAGGTACTGTGATCACAGCACTGTTTACCTCCCAGGGTAGGTACTGTGATCACAACACTGTTTACCTCCCAGGGTAGGTACTGTGATCACAGCACTGTTTACCTCCCAGGGTAGGTACTGTTATCACAGCACTGTTTACTTCCCAGGGTAGGTACTGTGATCACAGCTCTGTTTACCTCCCATGGTAGGTACTGTGATCACTGCACTGTTAACCTCCCATGGTAGGTACTGTGATCACAGCACTGTTTACCTCCCAGGGTAGGTACTGTGATCACAACACTGTTTACCTCCCAGGGAAGGTACTGTGATCACAGCACTGCTTACCTCCCAGGGTAGGTACTGTGATCACAGGACTTTTTACCTCCCTGGGTAGGTACTGTGATCACAGCACTGATTACCTCCCAGGGTAGGTACTGTGATCACAGCACTGTTTCCCTCCCAGGGTAGGTACTGTGATCACAGTACTGTTTACCTCCCAGGGTAGGTACTGTGATCTCAGCACTGTTTACCTCCCAGGGTAGGTACTGTGATCACAGCACTGTTTACCTCCCGGGGTAAGTACTGTGATCACAACACTGTTTACTTCCCAGGGTAGGTACTGTGATCACAGCACTGTTTACCTCGCAGGGTAGGTACTGTGATCACAGTACTGTTTACCTCCCAGGTTAGGTACTGTGATCACAGAACTGTTTACCTTCCAGGGTAGGTACTGTGACCACAGCACTGTTTACCTCCCAGGGTAGGTTCTGTGATCACAGCACTCTTTACCTCCCAGGGTAGGTACTCTGATCACAGCACTGTTTACCTCCCAGGGTAGGTACTGTGATCGTAACACTGTTTACCTCTCAGGGTAGGTACTGTGATCACAGCACTCTTTACCTCCCAGGGAAGGTACTCTGATCACAGCACTGTTTACCTCCCATAGTAGGTACTGTGATCACAGCACTGTTTACCTCCCAGGGTAGGAACTCTGATCACAGCACTGTTTACCTCCCAGGGTAGGTACTGTGATCACAGCACTGTTTACCTCCCAGGGTAGGTACTGTGATCACAGCACTGTTTACCTCCCAGGGTAGGTACTGTGATCACAGCACTGTTTACCTCCCAGGGTAGGTACTGTGATCACAGCACTGTTTACCTCCCAGGGTAGGTACTGTGATCACAGCACTGCTTTCCTCCCAGGGTAGGTACTGTGATCAGAGGACTGTTTACCTCCCTGGGTAGGTACTGTGATCACAGCACTGTTCCCCTCCCAGGGTAGGTACTGTGATCACAGTAATGTTTACCTCCAAGGGTAGGTACTGTGATCACAGCACTGCTTTCCTCCCAGGGTAGGTACTGTGATCAGAGGACTGTTTACCTCCCTGGGTAGGTACTGTGATCTCAGCACTGTTTACCTCCCAGGGTAGGTACTGTGATCACAACACTGTTTACTTACCAGGGTAGGTACTGTGATCACAGCAATGTTTACCTCCAAGGGTAGGTACTGTGATCACAGTACTGTTTACCTCCCAGGTTAGGTACTGTGATCACAGCACTGTTTACCTTCCAGGGTAGGTACTGTGATGACAGCACTGTATACCTCCCAAAGTAGGTACTTTGATCACAGCACTGTTTACCTCCCAGGGTAGGTACTGTGATCACAGCACTGTTTACCTCCCAGGGTAGGTACTCTGATCACAGCACTGTTTACCTCCCAGGGTAGGTACTCTGATCACAGCACTGTTTACCTCACAGGGTAGGTACTGTGATCACAGCACTGTTTACCTCCCAGGATAGGTACTGTGATCACAGCACTGTTTACCTCCCAGGGTAGGTACTGTGATCACAGCACTGTTTACCTCCCAGGGTAGGTACTGTGATCACAGCACTGCTTTCCTCCCAGGGTAGGTACTGTGATCACAGCACTGTTTACCTCCCAGGGTAGTTACTGTGAGCACAGCACTGTTTACCTCCCAGGGTAGTTACTGTGAGCACAGGACTGTTTACCTCCCATGGTAGGTACTGTGATCACAGCCCTGTTTACCTCTAAGGGTAGGAACTGTAATCACAGCACTGTTTACCTCTAAGGGTAGGTACTGTGAGCACAGGACTGTTTACCTCCCAGGGTAGTTACTGTGAGCACAGCACTGTTTACCTCCCAGGGTAGTTACTGTGAGCACAGGACTGTTTACCTCCCATGGTAGGTACTGTGATCACAGCACTGTTTACCTCCCAGGGTAGGTACTGTGATCACAGCACTGTTTACCTCCCAGGGAAGGTACTCTGATCACAGCACTGTTTACCTCCCAGGGTAGATACTGTGATCACAGCACTGTTTACCTCCCAGGGTAGGTACTGTGATCACAGCAGTGTTTACCTCCCAGGATAGGTACTGTGATCACAGCACTGTTTACCTCCCAGGGTAGGTACTGTGATCACAGCACTGTTTACCTCCCAGGGTAGGTACTGTGATCACAGCACTGTTTACCTCCCAGGGTAGGTACTGTGATCACAGCACTGTTTACCTCCCAGGGTAGTTACTGTTTGCACAGCACTGTTTACCTCCCAGGGTAGTTACTGTGAGCACAGGACTGTTTACCTCCCAGGGTAGGTACTGTGATCACAGCACTGTTTACCTCTAAGGATAGGTACTGTAATCACAGCACTGTTTACCTCTAAGGGTAGGTACTCTGATCACAGCACTGTTTACCTCCCAGGGTAGGTACTGTGATCACAGCACTGTTTACCTCCCAGGGTAGGTACTGTGATCACAGTACTGTTTACCTCTTAGGGTAGGTACTGTGATCACAGTACTGTTCACCTCGCAGGGTAGGTACTGTGATCACAGTACTGTTCTCCTCCCAGGGTAGATACTGTGATCACAGTACTGTTCACCTCCCAGGGTAGGTACTGTGATCACAGTACTGTTCACCTCGCAGGGTAGGTACTGTGATCACAGTACTGTTCACCTCCCAGGGTAGATAGTGTGATCACAGTACTGTTCACCTCCCAGGGTAGATACTGTGGTCACAGTACTGTTCACCTCCCAGGGTAGGTACTGTGATCACAGTACTGTTCACCTCCCAGGGTAGATACTGTGATCACAGTACTGTTCACCTCCCAGGGTAGATAGTGTGATCACAGTACTGTTCACCTCTCAGGGTAGGTACTGTGATCACAGTACTGTTCACCTCCCAGGGTAGATACTGTGATTACAGTACTGTTCACCTCCCAGGGTATATACTGTGATCACAGTACTATTCACCTCCCAAGGTAGGTACTGTGATCACAGTACTGTTCACCTCCCAGGGTAGATACTGTGATCACAGTACTGTTCACCTCCCTGGGTAGGTACTGTGATCCCAGTACTGTTCACCTCCCTGGGTAGGTACTGTGATCAAAGTACTGTTCACCTCCCAGGGTATGTACTGTGACCACAGCACTGTTCACCTCTCAGGGTAGGAACTGTGATCACAGTACTGTTCACCTCCCAGGGTAGATACTGTGATCACAGTACTGTTCACCTCCCAGGGTAGATACTGTGATCACAGTACTGTTCACTTCCCAGGGTAGGTACTGTGATCACAGTACTGTTCACCTCCCAGGGTAGATACTGTGATCACAGTACTGTTCACCTCCCAGGGTAGGTACTGTGATCCCAGTACTGTTCACCTCCCAGGGTAGGTACTGTGATCACAGTACTGTTCACCTCCCAGGGTAGGTACTGTGATCACAGTACTGTTCACCTCCCAGGGTAGGTACTGTGATCACAGCACTGTTCACCTCCCAGGGTAGGTACTGTGATCACAGCACTGTTCACCTCCCAGGGTAGGTGCTGTGATCTCAGCACTGTTTACCTCCCATGGTAGGTACTGTGATCACAACACTGTTTACTTCCCAGGGTAGGTACTGTGATCACAGCACTGCTTACCTCCAAGGGTAGGTACTGTGATCACAGTACTGTTTACCTCTCAGGTTGGGTACTGTGATCACAGCACTGTTTACCTTCCAGGGTAGGTACTGTGATGACAGCACTGTATACCTCCCAGGGTAGGTACTTTGATCACAGCACTGTTTACCTCCCAGGGTAGGTACTGTGATCACAACACTGTTTACTTCCCAGGGTAGGTACTGTGATCACAGCACTGTTTACCTCCCAGGGTAGGTACTGTGATCACAGCACTGTTTACCTCCCAGGGTAGGTACTCTGATCACAGCACTGTTTACCTCCCAGGGTAGGTACTCTGATCACAGCACTGTTTACCTCCCAGGGTAGGTACTGTGATCACAGCACTGTTTACCTCCCAGGATAGGTACTGTGATCACAGCACTGTTTACCTCCCAGGGTATGTACTGTGATCACAGCACTGTTTACCTCCCAGGGTAGGTACTGTGATCACAGCACTGCTTTCCTCCCAGGGTAGGTACTGTGATCACAGCACTGTTTACCTCCCAGGGTAGGTACTGTGATCACAGCACTGTTTACCTCCCAGGGTAGGTACTGTGATCACAGCACTGCTTTCGTCCCAGGGTAGGTACTGTGATCACAGCACTGTTTACCTCCGAGGGTAGTTACTGTGACCACAGCACTGTTTACCTCCCAGGGTAGTTACTGTGAGCACAGGACTGTTTACCTCTAAGGGTAGGTACTGTAATCACAGCACTGTTTACCTCTAACGGTAGGTACTGTGATCACAGCACTGTTTACCTCCCAGGGTAAGTACTGTGATCACAGCACTGTTTACCTCCCAGGGTAGGTACTGTGATCACAGTAATGTTTACCTCCCAGGGTAGGTACTGTGATCACAGTACTGTTCACCTCCCAGGGTAGGTACTGTGATCACAGTACTGTTCACCTCGCAGGGTAGGTACTGTGATCACAGTACTGTTCTCCTCCCAGGGTAGATACTGTGATCACAGTACTGTTCACCTCCCAGGGTAGGTACTGTGATCACAGTACTGTTCACCTCGCAGGGTAGGTACTGTGATCACAGTACTGTTCACCTCCCAGGGTAGATACTGTGATCACAGTACTGTTCACCTCCCAGGGTAGGTACTGTGATCACAGTACTGTTCACCTCCCAGGGTAGATACTGTGATCACAGTACTGTTCACCTCCCAGGGTAGATACTGTGATCACAGTACTGTTCACCTCTCAGGGTAGGTACTGTGATCACAGTACTGTTCACCTCCCAGGGTAGATACTGTGATCACAATACTGTTCACCTCCCAGGGTAGATACTGTGATCACAGTACTGTTCACCTCCCTGGGTAGGTACTGTGATCAATGTACTGTTCACCTCCCAGGGTAGATACTGTGATCACAGTACTGTTCACCTCCCAGGGTAGGTACTGTGATCCCAGTACTGTTCACCTCCCAGGGTAGGTACTGTGATCCCAGTACTGTTCACCTCCCAGGGTAGATACTGTGATCACAGTACTGTTCACCTCCCAGGGTAGGTACTGTGATCACAGTACTGTTCACCTCGCAGGGTAGGTACTGTGATCACAGTACTGTTCACCTCGCAGGGTAGGTACTGTGATCACAGTACTGTTCACCTCCCAGGGTAGGTACTGTGATCACAGTACTGTTCACCTCGCAGCGTAGGTACTGTGATCACAGTACTGGTCACCTCGCAGGGTAGGTACTGTGATCACAGCACTGTTTACCTCGCAGGGTAGGTACTGTGATCACAGTACTGTTCACCTCCCAGGGTAGGTACTGTGATCACAGTACTGTTCACCTCGCAGGGTAGGTACTGTGATCACAGTACTGTTCACCTCGCAGGGTAGGTACTGTGATCACAGTACTCTTCACCTCGCAGGGTAGGTACTGTGATCACAGTACTGTTCACCTCGCAGGGTAGGTACTGTGATCACAGTACTGTTCACCTCGCAGGGTAGTTACTGTGATCACAGTACTCTTCACCTCGCAGGGTAGGTACTGTGATCACAGTACTGTTCAGCTCGCAGGGTAGGTACTGTGATCACAGTACTGTTCACCTCGCAGGGTAGGTACTGTTATCACAGTACTGTTCACCTCGCAGGGTAGGTACTGTGATCACAGTACTGTTCACCTCCCAGGGTAGGTACTGTGATCACAGTACTGTTCACCTCGCAGGGTAGGTACTGTGATCACAGTACTGTTCACCTCGCAGGGTAGGTACTGTGATCACAGTACTGTTCACCTCCCAGGGTAGGTACTGTGATCACAGTACTGTTCACCTCGCAGGGTAGGTACTGTGATCACAGTACTGTTCACCTCGCAGGGTAGGTACTGTGATCACAGTACTCTTCACCTCGCAGGGTAGGTACTGTGATCACAGTACTGTTCACCTCGCAGGGTAGGTACTGTGATCACAGTACTGTTCACCTCGCAGGGTAGTTACTGTGATCACAGTTCTGTTCACCTCGCAGGGTAGGTACTGTGATCACAGTACTGTTCACCTCGCAGGGTAGGTACTGTGATCACAGCACTGTTTACCTTCCAGGGTAGGCACTGTGATGACAGCACTGTATACCTCCCAGGGTAGGTACTTTGATCACAGCACTGTTTACCTCCCAGGGTAGGTACTGCGATCACAACACTGTTTACTTCCCAGGGTAGGTACTGTGATCACAGCACTGTTTACATCCCAGGGTAGGTACTGTGATCACAGCACTGTTTACCTCCCAGGGTAGGTACTCTGATCACAGCACTGTTTACCTCCCAGGGTAGGTACTCTGATCACAGCACTGTTTACCTCCCAGGGTAGGTACTGTGATCACAGCACTGTTTACCTCCCAGGATAGGTACTGTGATCACAGCACTGTTTACCTCCCAGGGTATGTACTGTGATCACAGCACTGTTTACCTCCCAGGGTAGGTACTGTGATCACAGCACTGCTTTCCTCCCAGGGTAGGTACTGTGATCACAGCACTGTTTACCTCCCAGGGTAGGTACTGTGATCACAGCACTGTTTACCTCCCAGGGTAGTTACTGTGAGCACAGGACTGTTTACCTCTAAGGGTAGGTACTGTAATCACAGCACTGTTTACCTCTAACGGTAGGTACTGTGATCACAGCACTGTTTACCTCCCAGGGTAAGTACTGTGATCACAGCACTGTTTACCTCCCAGGGTAGGTACTGTGATCACAGTACTGTTTACCTCCCAGGGTAGGTACTGTGATCACAGTACTGTTCACCTCCCAGGGTAGGTACTGTGATCACAGTACTGTTCACCTCGCAGGGTAGGTACTGTGATCACAGTACTGTTCTCCTCCCAGGGTAGATACTGTGATCACAGTACTGTTCACCTCCCAGGGTAGGTACTGTGATCACAGTACTGTTCACCTCGCAGGGTAGGTACTGTGATCACAGTACTGTTCACCTCCCAGGGTAGATACTGTGATCACAGTACTGTTCACCTCCCAGGGTAGGTACTGTGATCACAGTACTGTTCACCTCCCAGGGTAGATACTGTGATCACAGTACTGTTCACCTCCCAGGGTAGATACTGTGATCACAGTACTGTTCACCTCTCAGGGTAGGTACTGTGATCACAGTACTGTTCACCTCCCAGGGTAGATACTGTGATCACAGTACTGTTCACCTCCCAGGGTAGATACTGTGATCACAGTACTGTTCACCTCCCTGGGTAGGTACTGTGATCAATGTACTGTTCACCTCCCAGGGTAGATACTGTGATCACAGTACTGTTCACCTCCCAGGGTAGGTACTGTGATCCCAGTACTGTTCACCTCCCAGGGTAGGTACTGTGATCCCAGTACTGTTCACCTCCCAGGGTAGATACTGTGATCACAGTACTGTTCACCTCCCAGGGTAGGTACTGTGATCACAGTACTGTTCACCTCGCAGGGTAGGTACTGTGATCACAGTACTGTTCACCTCGCAGGGTAGGTACTGTGATCACAGTACTGTTCACCTCCCAGGGTAGGTACTGTGATCACAGTACTGTTCACCTCGCAGGGTAGGTACTGTGATCACAGTACTGGTCACCTCGCAGGGTAGGTACTGTGATCACAGCACTGTTTACCTCGCAGGGTAGGTACTGTGATCACAGTACTGTTCACCTCCCAGGGTAGGTACTGTGATCACAGTACTGTTCACCTCGCAGGGTAGGTACTGTGATCACAGTACTGTTCACCTCGCAGGGTAGGTACTGTGATCACAGTACTCTTCACCTCGCAGGGTAGGTACTGTGATCACAGTACTGTTCACCTCGCAGGGTAGGTACTGTGATCACAGTACTGTTCACCTCGCAGGGTAGTTACTGTGATCACAGTACTCTTCACCTCGCAGTTTAGGTACTGTGATCACAGTACTGTTCAGCTCGCAGGGTAGGTACTGTGATCACAGTACTGTTCACCTCGCAGGGTAGGTACTGTTATCACAGTACTGTTCACCTCGCAGGGTAGGTACTGTGATCACAGCACTGTTCACCTCGCAGGGTAGGTACTGTGATCACAGTACTGTTCACCTCGCAGGGTAGGTACTGTGATCACAGTACTTTTCACCTCCCAGGGTAGGTACTGTGATCACAGTACTGTTCACCTCGCAGGGTAGGTACTGTGATCACAGTACTGTTCACCTCGCAGGGTAGGTACTGTGATCACAGTACTCTTCACCTCGCAGGGTAGGTACTGTGATCACAGTACTGTTCACCTCGCAGGGTAGGTACTGTGATCACAGTACTGTTTACCTCGCAGGGTAGTTACTGTGATCACAGTACTGTTCACCTCGCAGGGTAGGTACTGTGATCACAGTACTGTTCACCTCGCAGGGTAGGTACTGTGATCACAGTACTGTTCACCTCGCAGGGTAGGTACTGTGATCACAGTACTGTTCACCTCGCAGGGTAGGTACTGTGATCACAGTACTGTTCACCTCGCAGGGTAGGTACTGTGATCACAGTACTGTTCACCTCGCAGGGTAGGTACTGTGATCACAGTACTGTTCACCTCGCAGGGTAGGTACTGTGATCACAGTACTGTTCACCTCGCAGGGTAGGTACTGTGATCACAGTACTCTTCACCTCGCAGGGTAGGTACTGTGATCACAGTACTGTTCACCTCGCAGGGTAGGTACTGTGATCACAGTACTGTTCACCTCGCAGGGTAGTTACTGTGATCACAGTACTGTTCACCTCGCAGGGTAGGTACTGTGATCACAGTACTGTTCACCTCGCAGGGTAGGTACTGTGATCACAGTACTGTTCACCTCCCTGGGTAGGTACTGTGATCACAGTACTGTTCACCTCGCAGGGTAGGTACTGTGATCACAGTACTGTTCACCTCGCAGGGTAGGTACTGTGATCACAGTACTCTTCACCTCGCAGGGTAGGTACTGTGATCACAGTACTGTTCACCTCGCAGGGTAGGTACTGTGATCACAGTACTGTTCACCTCGCAGGGTAGTTACTGTGATCACAGTACTGTTCACCTCGCAGGGTAGGTACTGTGATCACAGTACTGTTCACCTCGCAGGGTAGGTACTGTGATCACAGTACTGTTCACCTCGCAGGGTAGGTACTGTGATCACAGTACTGTTCACCTCGCAGGGTAGGTACTGTGATCACAGTACTGTTCACCTCGCAGGGTAGGTACTGTGATCACAGTACTCTTCACCTCGCAGGGTAGGTACTGTGATCACAGTACTGTTCACCTCGCAGGGTATGTACTGTGATCACAGTACTGTTCACCTCGCAGGGTAGTTACTGTGATCACAGTACTGTTCACCTCGCAGGGTAGGTACTGTGATCACAGTACTGTTCACCTCGCAGGGTAGGTACTGTGATCACAGTACTGTTCACCTCGCAGGGTAGGTACTTTGATCACAGTACTCTTCACCTCTCTCCCTCTTTAATTTTGTCATATTTAACATTATCTTCTCGTAAGTTTGTCTACTTAAGTATCACGTCCAAATTGATGTTTTTATTTTCACTTTCCCTACTGCTCTGTCATCCTTTTTTCTTGTTTTTAATTTACCATCTTTAGCTCTCACTGATCCTCATTTCTCTCTGTCTGTGGTAAATGTTGACCAGGAGTGGTGGATGCTGCAGCTTCCGGCTGCTCTCTTCCGCCGTGACTTCACCAGCCACCATGTTCACCCTTAAGGATTTAGCGCTTAAATTAATTATGTTATTAAACTATATTATGTTATTATTATTATTAATTTTATTATTATTATTATTATTATTATTATTATTATTATTATTATTATTATTATTGTTGTTGTTATTTCTATTATTATTATTATTATTATTATTATTATTATTATTATTATTAGTATTAGTATTATTATTATTATTATTATTATTATTATTATTATTATTAGTATTATTATTATTATTATTATTGTTATTATTTCTATTAATAATAATATTATTATTATTATTATTATTATTATTATTATTATTATTATTATTATTATTATTGTTATTATTTCTATTATTATTATTATTATTATTATTATTATTATTATTATTATTATTATTATTATAATTATTATTATTTTTATTATAATTTTTATTATTATGTTAACGGGAGGTGCTCTACCGTTGAACATTCGTCTGTTTACAACAAAGATCAACAGCGATGAGCTAACATTTATGTTCCTAACACAATTTATATTGACCTAATTCAACGTTATTTTCCATAATATATCATTTATTTTCATGATGCAACGAATAATTCCATAATATTCCGCTTACATAAATGCGATGAACTTTATTGCCATAATACAATGTTTATTCCCATATTTAACATTCATTTACACAATATAAAGTTTACTACTATATTACAATATTTTTTCCATAATATAACGTTTAAACTCTTAAAATAACAAGCATTTCTAACGTTCATCACTAAAATATATCGTATATTTTCAGTGAATACTGGTCATTTTCATAATAACTCACTTATTTTCATATTATAACGTTCATATCACTAACATTACGCTTTATTTTCATAAAATAACGTTTAATTTCAAAATATACCATCAGCATCAGTTGTAAGTGAGAGGTCAGAGTCTGGTGGTCGTAACAGTTGTTGTGATCGATGCTTTAAGAAAACATTCGTTACTATGTTACGGATCATCGTGTTGCAGGTGTACAGGTGTGATAACCATCGTTGTGCAGGTGTAGAGGTGTGATGACTATCGTGGTCCAGGTGTACAAGTGTTATGGCCATCGTGGTGCAAGTGCACAGGTGTGGTGACCATCGTGGTGCAGGTGCACAGGTGTGGGGACCATCGTGGTGCAGGTGCACAGGTGTGGTGACCATCTTGGTGCAGATGGACAGGTGTGGGGATCATCGTGGTGCAGGTGCACAGGTGTGGTGACCATCGTGGTGGAGGTGAACAGGTGTAGTGACCATCGTGGTGCAGGTGTACAGGTGTGGTGAGTATCGTGGTGCAGGTCCACAAGTGTGGGGACCATCGTGGTGTAGGTGCACAGGTGTGATGACCATCATGGTGGAGGTGTACAAGTGTGGTGACCATCGTGGTGCAGGTGTACAAGTGTGGTGACCAACGTGGTGAAGGTCCACAGGTGTGGGGACCATCGTGGTGTAGGTGCACAGGTGTGGTGACCATCGTGGTGCAGGTGCACAGGTGTGGGGACTTTCGTGGTGAAGGTGTACAGGTGTTGTGACCATTCAAATCTTACCTTACTAATAGGTATCAGTATGTCACCATTAAAGACACAGAATCAACAACACGGCCACTTGATACTGGAGTTCCGCAGGGAAGTGTCCTTGGTCCCCTGCTCTTCCTCATATACATCAATGATCTTCCAAACGTATCCATACACCTGAACCCCATTCTCTTTGCTGACGACACGACTTATGTCATCTCTCACCCTAATCTTGCCACCATCAACACCATTGTTAACGAGGAGCTGATCAAAATATCGACTTGGATGACAGCCAATAAACTTACGCTTAACACTGACAAAACCTACTATATTATGTTTGGTAGCAGAGCAGGAGTTGCGCAAATTAACATTAAGATCGACAACACTCTAATTACCAGACATAACGAGGGCAAATTCCTAGGCCTATACCTCGACAACAACCTGAATTTCAGCACCCATATCCAACACATAACCAAAAAAGTATCCAAAACAGTTGGGATTCTCTCCAAGATACGATACTACGTGCCGCAAAATGCCCTTCTCACACTATACCACTCACTTATTTATCCATACCTCACCTATGCTATTTGTGCTTGGGGATTAACTGCAGCAACACACCTAAAGCCAATAATAATCCAACAAAAAGCCGCAGGAAGAATAATCACTAAATCCCATCCCTGGCAACACACCCCCCCCCACTCTTCATAGATCTAAATATCTCTATGACATTCCCCGTGTCCGACTAAACCTTTACTAAAATTCAATATATGTCAAAGGCCCTAAAATCTGAAACACCCTACCTGAAAACTTTAGAACTGCAGACACATTCATCACCTTCAAAATTACCATTAGAAAACATCTTATCTCCCTGATACACCCCGTCAACTATTTACACGAATACCACCTGGTGGTTCACACTTACACTCACTCACCCATTTATCCATAAACAGAAATATCAATCTCAATCTTAAAATAATGAATCCTAACTAGTCATAAGTTGGCCTGTGATACTCCAATACTGAAACTATGTACTGTGCTAAAACAAAAGCATTCACATTGCTAAACTCACAAACTAGTATTTAGTCACTTAGCCATAATACCAACTTACCTCATAATTTGTAATATTTTAAATTTAAGAATTAATATAAGTCTGCCCGAAATGCCTAGCCATGCTAGGTGTTCTAGTGGCCCCCTCTGTAATTATTATTTTACTACATGTAAACCACACAATAACCAAATTCTGTAAACTCAGCATTGTAATCCTTATAGAGAATAAACTTTGAATTGAATTGAATTGAATTGAATCGGGTGCAGGCGCGCAGGTGTGGGGACCATGGTGGTGTAGGTGTACAGTTGTGATGATCATCGCGGTGTAAGTGTGCAGGTGTGGGAACAATCGTGGTGTAGGTGTACAGTTGTGATGATCATCGCGGTGTAAGTGTGCAGGTGTGGGAACAATCGTGGTGTAGGTGTACAGTTGTGTGGACCATCGTTGTGTACGTGTACAGGTGTGATGACCATCGTGGTGCAGGTCCACAGGTGTGGGGAAATAGTGGTGGAGGTGTACAGGTGTGATGACCATCGTGGTGCAGGTCCACAGGTGTGTGGAACACCGTGCGTTAGGTGTACAGGTGTGAAGACAATCGTGGTGTAGGTGGACAGACGTCATAACCATCGTGGTGCAGGTGTAGAGGTGTGGGAACAAACGGGGAGCAAGTGTACATGTGTGGGGACCATCGGGGTGCAGATGTACAGGTGTGGAAACAGTCGTGGTGCACGTATACAGGTGTCGGTACCATCATAGTGCTAGTTTGAGGACCATCATGTTAAAAGTGTACAGGTGTGGCGATCATCCTGATACAGGTGTACAGATGGTTAATGATACAGTTCACACTCAGTAGTTAACATGCTTCACTCTCAGTAGTTAACATGCTTCACTCTCAGTGGTTAACATGCTTCAGTCTCAATGGTTAATATGCTTCACTCTCAGTAGTTAACATGCTTCACTCTCAGTGGTTAACATGCTTCACTCTCAGTGTTTAATATGCTTCACTCACAGTAGTTAACATGCTTCACTCTCAGTGTTTAACATGTTTCACACTCAGTGGTTAACATGCCTCACTCTCAATGATTAACATGCTTCACTCTCAGTGGTTAACATGCTTCAGACTCAGTGCTTAACACTGTCCATTCACAGTGGTTAATATCCTTCTCTCATAGTGGTTAACAAGTTTCACTCTCAGTGGTTAACATGCTTCATACTCAGTGGTTAACATTGTCCATTATCAGTGGTTAATATCCTTCTTTCTCGGTGGTTATCACACTTCATTCTCAGTGGTTAACACGCTATTAGCGGTTAACATGCTTCACTCTCAGTGGTTAACACGCTATTAGCGGTTAACATGCTTCACTCTCAGTGGTTAACACGCTTCAATTTCAACGGTTAATATGCTTCACTCTCAGTGATTAACATTCTCTACTTTCAGTGGTTAACATGATTCAATTTCAACGGTTAACATGCTTCACTCTCAGCGGTTAACATGCTTCACTCTGAGTAGTTAACATACTTCACTCTGAGTGGTTAACATGCTTCACTCTCAGTGGTTAACATTGCTCTCTCTCAGTTGTTAACTTTGTTCACTTTCAGCGGTTAACATTGTTCACTCTCAGTGGTTAACATTGTTCACTCTCAGTGGTTAACATTGTTCACTCTCAGTAGTTAATTAACAAGGATCACTTTCAGTGGTTAATATTGTTCACTCTCTGTGGTTAACATTGTTCACTCTCAGTGGTTAACATTGATCACTTTCAGTGGTTAATATTGTTCACTCTCTGTGGCTAACATTGTTCACTCTCAGTGGTTAACAGTGTTTGCTCTCACTGGTTAACATTGTTCACTCTTAGTTGTTAACTTTGTTCACTTTCAGTGGTTAACATTGTTCACTCTCAGTGGTTAACATTATTCACTCTCAGTGGTTAACATTGTTCACTCTCAGTGGTTAACAGTGTTTACTCTCACTGGTTAACATTGTTCACTCTTAGTTGTTAACTTTGTTCACTCTCAGTGGTTAACATTGTTCACTCTCAGTGGTTAACAGTGTTTACTCTCACTGGTTAACATTGTTCACTCTTAGTTGTTAACTTTGTTCACTCTCAGTGGTTAACATTGTTCACTCTCAGTGGTTAACATTGTTCACTCTCTTTGGTTAACATTTTTCACTCTCTGTGGTTAACATTGTTCACTCAGTCGTAAACATTGGTAACTCTCAGTGGTTAAAATTGTTCACTCTCCGTAGTTAACATTGTTCACTTTTAGTGGTTAACATTGTTCACTTTCAATGGTTAACATTGTTCACTTTCAGTAGTTAACATGCTCCACTCTCGGTGGTTAACATGCTTCACTCTCATTTGTTAACATGGTTCTCTCTCAGTGGTTAACATAGTTCAGTCTCAGTGGTTAACATTGTTCGCTCTTAGTGCTTAACATTGTTCACTCTCAGTGGTTAACATTGTTCACTCACAGTGGTTAAAATTTTTCACTCCCAGTGGTTAACATTGTTCACTCTCCTTGGTTAATATTGTTCATTCTCAGTGGTTAGCATTGTTCACTCCCAGTGGTTAACATTGTTCACTCCCAGTTGTTAACATTGTTCACTCTCAGTGGTTAACATTGTTCACTCTCAGTTGTTAACATTGGACTCTCTTAGTAGTTAACATTGTTCACTCTCTGTGGTTAACATCGTTCACTATCAGTGGTTAGCATTATTCACTCTCCGTAGTTATCATTGTTCAGTCTCAGTGGATAACACTGTTCACTTCTCAGTTGTTAACATTGTTCACTCTCAGTGTTTAACATTGTTCACTCTTACTGGTTAACATTGTTCACTTTCAATGGTTAACATTGTTCACTTTCGCTGGTTAACATTGTTCACTATCAGTTGTTAACATTGTTCAATCTCAGTAGTTAACATTGTTCATTCTTAGTTATTAACATTTTTCACTCTCAGTGGTTAACATTGCTCACTCTCAGACGTTAACATTGTTCACTCTCCGAGGTTAACATTGTTCACTCTCAGTTGTTATGGTTCACTCTTAGTGGTTAACATTTTTCACTCTACGACGTTAGCATTCTTAACTCTCACTGGTTAATATGCTTCACTATCAGTGGTTAATATTGCTCACTGTCATTGGTTAACATGTTTCACTCTCATTGTTACGATTGTTCACTCTCAATGGTTAACATGCTTCACTCTCAGTGGTTATCATTGTTCACTCTCGGTGGTTAACATTGTTCACTTTCTGTGGTTAGCATTGTTCACTCTCAGTGTATGACATTGTTCACTCTCAGTGGTTAGCATTGTTCACTCTCAGTTGTTAACATTCTTCACTCAGTGGAAAACATTGCTCACTCTCTGTGGTTAACATTGTTCACTCTCAATGGTTAACATTGTTCACTCTCAGTGGTTACCATTGTTCACTCTTAGTGGTTGTTACAAACAATGCGATTCTAAAAGCTTAGAGATCTCCAGTGAATACTAGAAAGGACTGCCCTTCTAGCATCCAGCCTGTTACTGGGTTTTCGTAACAAGTAGTCAGTATCCTTGTCCAATTATCCATTAAAATTCAGTATGATTCAATAGTGCTTCAGGATTACAACTGGTAGGCTACTAACTAGAGAAATTAAAATTTAATAAATTTATTAAGTCCAGAGGTATATTATCCAAATAATTAAATTAATCACAGTAATCAAAATAATATCAATTCTCTCGAGTACAGTATTATTGTGCTGAAAGCACAATTCTTAAGTACCGTCTGGTACATTAACATTTAATAAGATATTACAAATATGTATAAGTTTATGTGTATGTATGTATGCTCTAAGTAGTTCGTTATGTCTCACGACTCAACTAGACTTAAACAAGTGACTGACAAAGTCCTCACATAAACTAACTTCTTGACCAACTGGCAATCAGAACAGTCTGCTTGAATAACAAAACGAATGCTAAACCCAATAGCAATATAACAAGCAACTGCGACACAGAATCAGGAACAAGGAGATAATATAACGACACTAAGTAGGGACCATCTGCAGATCCTCCACAAAAGTCACAAAACTCCCATACTACTGAATCTAAGTTCAGCATAAGAAAATCCCCGACCGTGATAATACACAGATACCAGTACAAATTAGGTCAGAAGCTACAGCTCAAGACCCCGAGTTGATTAGAGTGTCTATGCGACACACAACCTCAGTACAACGTCGAAAGTCACTAAGTCTATACAATGTTCTGTGAGCAGAGTTCTACAGAACTAACAAGAATAATGAGACAGACAATCTGTCCAACCACCAAGAGAGTCTAGACCAGACTGAATACTTCAGGCGAGGTGAGGACACCCCTCCTCGATCACGTGATAGCTCCATGGACAACTGCAGCTCAGAAGCCGGCAGAGTAACGAGCAAGGAGCGATAATTACAGTAGTTAGACAATCAAGACTTGAACTGAGCACATAATATGTAACATCCTACCTCACAAAATTTAGCTAAGTCAAATAATAATAATATAAAGCAATATATTTACGATTTAGCTATTATCGCTAATATAAGCAATACAAAATTATATGAAAAGGTGATAATTATATATATACATTACATTCATAATCATAATATACATTATATATATTGCAACCCATTCAGGGGTTGTAACACTGGTTAACATTGTTCACTCTCAGTGGTTAACATTGTTCACTCTCAGTGGTTAACATTGTTCACTCACAGTGGTTAACATTGTTCATTTTCTGTGGTTAGCATTGTTCACTCTCAGTTGTTAACATTGTTCACTCACAGTGGTTAACATTGTTCACTCTCTGTGGTTAACATTGTTCACTCTCAATGGTTAGCATTGTTCTCCTTCAGTGGTTAACATTGCTTACTCTCTGGTTAGCATTGTTCACACTCAGTGCTAAACATTGTTCACTCTCACTGGTTAGCACTGTTCGCTCTGAGTCGTTAACATTGTTCATTATCAGCTATTAACTTTGTTCACTCTCAGTGGTTAACACTGTTCACTCTCCGACGTTAACATTCTTAACTCTCAATAGTTAATATGCTTCACTCTCAGTGGTTAATATTGCACACTCTCAGTGGTTAACATGTTTCACTCTCAATGGCTAACATTGTTCACTCTCTGTGGTTAACATTATTCACTCTCAGTGGTTAAAACTGTTCACTCTTACTGGTTAACATTGTTCACTCTTAGTGGTTAACATTGTTCACTCTTAGTGGTTAGCATTGTTCACTCTCTGAGGTTAATTTTTTTCACTCTCACTGGTTAACATGCTTCACTCTCATTGGTTAATATTGCTCACTCTCAGTTGTTAATATGTTTCACTCTCAATTGTTAAGAATTTTAACTGTCTTTGGTTAACATTGTTCACTCTAAGTGGTTAACAGTGTTCACTCTAAGTAGTTAACATTGTTTACTCTTAGTGGTTAACATTATTCACTCTCAATGTTTAGCATTGGTCACTCTTAGTGGATAATATGCTTCACTCTCTGTAACATTGTTCACTGTCAGTTGTTAACATTGTTCACTCTCAGTGGTTAACATACTTCACTCTCAGTCGTTAACGCGTTTCAGTTTCAGTAGTTAACATGCTTCACACTCAGTGGTTACCATGCTTTACTCTCAGTTGTTAACATTGTTCACTCTCAATGGTTAACATTGTTCAGTCTCAGTGGTTAACACTGTTCACTCTTAGTGGGTAACATTGTTCACTCTCAGTGGTTAACATTGTTCATTCTTAGTGGTTAACATTGTTCACTCTCAGTGGTTAACATTCTTCACTCCCAGTGGTTAGCATTGTTCACTCTTAGTGGTTAACATTGTTCACTCTCAGTGGTTATCATTGTTCACTCTTAGTGGTTATTGTTCACTCTTTGTGGTTAACATTGTTCACTTTCTGTGGTTAACATTCTTCACTCCCAGTGGTTAGCATTGTTCACTCTTAGTGGTTAACATTGTTCACTCTCAGTGGTTAACATTCTTCACCCTCAGTGGTTAACATTGTTCACTCCTTGTGGTTAACATTGTTCTCTCTCCGAGGTTAAAATTTTTCACTCTCTCTGGTTAGCATTGTTCACTCTCAGTTGTTAACATTGTTCATTCTCAGTGGTTAACATTGTTCATTCTTAGTGGCTAACATTATTCACTCTCAATGGTTAGCATGCTCACTCTTAGTGGATAATATGCTTCACTCTCTGTAGTTAACATTGTTCACTCTCCGTGTTTAACATACCTCACTCACAGTCGGTAACGCGTTTCAATTTCAGTGGTTAACATGCTTCACTCTCAGTTGTTAGCATTGTTCACTCTCAGTGGTTAACAATGTTCACTCTCAGTGGTTAACATTGTTCACTCTTAGTGGTTAACATTGTTCAGTCTCCGACGTTAACAGTCTTAACTCTCACTAGTTAACATGCTTCATTGTCAGTGGTTAATATTGCTCACTCTCAGTTGTTAACATTGTTCACTCTCTGTGGTTAACATTGTTCACTCTCAGTGGTTAACATTGTTCATTATCAGTTATTAACATCGTTCATTCTCAGTGGTTAACATTGTTCACTCTTAGTGGTTAGCATTGTTCACTCATAGTGGCTAACATTGTTCACTCTCAGTGGTTATCATTCTTCACCCTCAGTGGTTAACATTGTTTACTCTTAGTGGTTAACATTATTCACTCTCCGAGGTTAAAATTTTTAACTCTCACTGGTTAACATGCTTCACTCACAGTGGTTAATATTGCTCACTCAGTTTTTAATATGTATTACTCTCAGTGGTTAAGATTTTTAACTCTCTCTGGTTACCATTGCTCACTCTCAGTGGTTAACATTGTTGACTCTCAGTGGGTAATACTGTTCACTCTTAGTGGTTAACATTATTCACTCTCAATGGTTAGCATTGTTCACTCTTAGTGGATAATATGCTTTGCTCTCTGTAGTTAACATTGTTCACTGTCAGTGGTTAACATTGTTCACTTTCAGTAGTTAACATGCTTCACTCTCTGTGGTTAACATGCTTCACTCTCATTTGTTAACATGGTTCTCTCTCAGTGGTTAACATTGTTCAGTCTCAGTGGTTAACATTGTTCGCTCTTAGTGCTTAACATTGTTCACACTCAGTGGTTAACATTGTTCACTCTTAGTGGTTAACAATGTTCACTCTCCGACGTTAATATTCTTAACTCTCACTGGTTAATATGCTTCACTCTCAGTGCTTAACATGTTTCACTCTCAGTGGTTAACATTGTTCACTCTCTGTGGATAACATTCTTCACTCTCAGTGGTTAACATTGTTCACTCTCAGTGGTTAATATTGTTCACTCTCAGTGGTTAACATTGTTCACTCTCAGTGGTTAACATTGTTCACTCTCATAGGTTAACATTGTTCTTTCTCCGAGGTTAACATTGTTCACTCTTAGTGGTTAACGTGTTTGACTTTTAGTGGTTAAGATTGTTCACTTTCAATGGTTAACATGCTTCACTCTTAGTGTTTAACATTGCTCACTCTCAGTGGTTAGCATTGTTCACTCTCAATGGTTAACATTGTTGACTCTCATTGGATAACATTGTTCACTCTTAGTGGTTAACATTGTTCACTCTCCGATGTTAACATTGTTCACTCTCCGATGTTAACATTTTTCACTCTCACTGATTAACATGGCTCACTCTCCTGTGGTTAATATTGCTCACTCTCAGTTGTTAACATGCTTCACTCTCAGTGGTTAAGATTTTTTACTCTCTGTGGTTAACATTGTTCACTCAGTGGTTAACATTGTTCACTCTCAATGGTTAACATTGTTCACTCTCAATAGTTAACATTGTTCTCTCTCAGTTGGTAATATGCTTCACTCTCTGTAGTTAACATTGTTCACTGTCAGCGGTTAACATTGTTCACTCTCAGTGGTTAACATGCTTTACTCTCAGTGGTTAACATTGTTCTCTCTCAGTGGTTAACATTGTTCACTCTGAGTGATTAACACTGTTCACTTTCAGTGGTTAACATTGTTCATTCTCAACGGTTAACATTGTTCATTCTCAACGGTTAACATGCTTCACTCTCTGTGGTTAACATGCTTCACTCTCAGTGGTTAACATTGTTCACTCTCAGTGGTTAACATTGTTCACTCTCAGTGGTTAACATTGTTCACTCTCAGTGATTTAATCACCTGTGTTCTCTTTACCTGGATAATATTTTTAATGACATATTAATTTTTTAGAACAGAGAGAAGGACTGATACGCAGACAGACAGACAGACAGACAGACAGACAGACAGACAGACAGACAGACAGACAGACAGACAGACAGACTAGTAAATAGATAGAAACGTGGTTAGACAGGCAGGTTATCTGTCGATGCTTAAGAGAAATAAATTCTCAGTTCCTGCCAAGCGTCCGTAATCATTTTCAGAAGTCCTAAGTATGTTGTATACACACCAGCTGCATCACCTGGTAGTGCAGGTGGTAGTGTAGGTGGTGATACAGTGGGTGATGCTGGTAGTAGTACAAGTGGTAGTGCAGGTGGTGATGAATCATCACTTGTACTGCCACCTGCACCACCACCTGCACCAACACCTTCATCACAAAATGCACCACCACCTGCACCACCATCTGCATCACCACTTGCACTACCACATGCACCACCACCTGCTACACCACCTGCACCACCACCTGCATCAACACCTGTTTCACAACCTGCACTACCACCTGCACCACCACCTGCACCACCACCTGCACCACCACCAGTACCACCACCTGCACCATCACCACGTGCATCACCACCTGCTCTACCACCTGCACCACCACCTGCACCACCACCTGCATCACCACGTGTACCATCATCGGCATCACCACCTGTACCACCACCTGCGCCACCATATGCACCACCACCTGCACCACCACCTGCACCACCACCTGCACCACCATCTGTACCACCACCTGCACCACCTCCTGCACCACCACCTGCACCACCACTTGCACTACCACCTGCATCACCACCTTCACCACCACCTACACCTCCACCAGCACCACCACTTGCACCGCCACTTACACTACCACCTGCACACCACCTGCATCTTCACCTGCACCACAGTCAACACCACCACCTGTACCACTATCTGCACCACCACTTGCACTACCACCTGCACCACCATCTGTTTCACCACCTGCACCACCACCTGCACCACTACCTGTACCACCACCTGCACCACCACTTGCACCATCCCCTGCTCCACCACCTGCACCACCACCTGCACCCCAACCTACAACACCACCTGCACCACCACCTCCACAACCACCTGCTCCACTACCTGAACCACCCCCTGCTCCACCCCCTGATCCACCACCTGCACCACCACCTGCACCACCACCTGCACCACCACCTGCACCACCACCTGCACCCCAACCTACAACACCACGTGCACCACCATCTACACCACTGCCTGCACCACCAAGTGCACCACCACCTACACCACTACTTACACCATCCCCTGCTCCACCACCTGCACCACCACCTGCACCCCAACCTACAACACCACCTGCACCACCATTTGCACTACCACCTGCATCACCATCAACACCACCACCTGCGCTACAACCTGCATCACCACCTGCACCACCACCTGCACCACCACCTGCACAATCACCTGCACCACCACATACACCACCACCTGCACCACCATCTGCACCATTACCTGCACCACCACCTACACCACCACCTGCACCACCACCTGCGCTACTACCTGCATCACCACCTACACCACCACTTGCACCACCACCTACACCATCACCTGCACCACCACCTACACCACCACCTGCACCACCACCTGCACCACCACCTGCACCACCACCTGCACCACCACCTGCACCCCAACCTACAACACCACCTGCACCACCACCTCCACAACCACCTGCTCCACTACCTGAACCACCCCCTGCTCCACCCCCTGATCCACCACCTGCACCACCACCTGCACCACCACCTGCACCACCACCTGCACCCCAACCTACAACACCACGTGCACCACCATCTACACCACTGCCTGCACCACCAAGTGCACCACCACCTGCACCACCACCTGCACCCCAACCTACAACACCACCTGCACCACCATCTGCACCATTACCTGCACCACCACCTACACCACCACCTGCACCACCACCTGCGCTACCACCTGCATCACCACCTACACCACCACTTGCACCACCACCTACACCATCACCTGCACCACCACCTACACTACCACCTGCACCACCACCTGCACCACCACCTGCACCACCACCTGCACCACCACCTGCACCACTACCTGCACCACCACATGCACTACCACCTGCACCACTACCTGCGCCACCACCTGCATCACCACATGCACCATCACATTCACCACAACTTGTACTATCACCTGCATCACCATCTACTCCACCATCTGCACCACCACTTGCAGAACCATATGCATTACCACCAGCGTCACCACCTACACTACCACCTACACCATAATGTTAACCAGCTGAACACTCCAGTAGCAGTTTTAATCAGCTGTACTCTCCAGTAACAATGTTAACCAGCTGAACACTCCAGTAACAATGTTAACCATCTGAACACTCCAGTAACAATGTTAACCATCTGAACACTCCACTAACAATGTTAACCATCTGAACACTCCAGTAACAATGTTAACCATCTGAACACTCCAGTAACAATGTTAACCAGCTGAACACTCCAGTAACAATGTTAACCAGCTGAACACTCCAGTAACAATGTTAACCATCTGAACACTCCAGTAACAATGTTAACCAGCTGAACAATATGTTCTTAACCTCTATGAAGGAAGGCTGACTGGTTCTTCTATTACGAGTTATCACTCAGCATGATGCTGACAGCATGTGCAGAGTGCCACCTGCCAAATAATGAGTCATTCATTGGCACTTATTAACGTCATTAGTGGTAATCACAATAAAGCAGCGATTATATGACGGCTGGGACACTGGAACCAATAATGTTGAAATTGAAGGTCACTGTTGGATTACCAGTGCCACCAACACAGTGCCACATATATGCACGTGGCACTGTGGGGTGAATATAGCACCTTGATGCACTGAAGGTCAACTTAACACATAGATACTAACACGTGTAGCACTGAGGCTCAACACGATACACACACAAACACAGACACAAACACACTCACATACACGCACACACACAGACACACAGACACATAGACACACAGACACAGACACAGACACAGACACAGACACACACACACACACACACACACACACACACACACACACACACACACACACACACACACACACACACACACACACACAAGAGATTAGTGCAAAAGCTGGAGGACCAGGCAGAGATAACAGGGAAGTCACTACATCGGATCAGGGAATACCTGTCAGGAAGACAGCTAGCGTGGCGAGGTGTCAGAGTGGGCGCCTGTGACGAGCGGGGTTCCACAGGGGTCAGTCCTAGGACCGTTGCATGTTGTGAACGACATGTCGGAAGGAACAGACTACGAAGTGTCCCTGTTTGCATATGATGTGAAGCTGATGAGAATAATCCAATCGCATAAGGACCAGGCAGAAATACAAAGGGTTCTGGACAGGCTAAAGGCCTGGTCCAGCAACTGGCTTCTGGACTTCAACTCCACCGAGTGCAAAGTCATGAGATTTGGGAAGGGCAAAGAAGACCGAAGACGGGGTACAATCTAGGGGGCCATGGACTATAAATCTCACACAAGGAAAGGGATCTTGGGGTGAGTATAACACAGGAAACATATCCTGAGGCACTGTTACAAAAAACGCTATTCTAAAAGCTTAGAGATCTCCAGTGAATACTAGAAAGGACTGCCCTTCTAGCATCCAGCCTGTTACTGGGTTTTCGTAACAATTAGTCAGTATCCTTGTCCAATTATCCATTAGAATTCAGTATGATTCAATAGTGCTTCAGGATTACAACTGGTAGGCTACTAACTAGAGAAATTAAAATTTAATAAATTTATTAAGTTGTCTAGGCATATATATCAAATTAAATTAAATTAATCACAGTAATCAAAATAATATTAATCACTTCTCTCGTGTACAGTAGTATTGTGCTGAAAGCACATATCACATTTATAATTCTTAAGTACCGTCTGGTACATTAACATTTAATAAGATATTACAAATAAGTTTATGTGTATGTGTGTAAGTGCTCTAAGTAGTTCACTATGTCTCACAACTCGACTAGACTTAAACAAGTGACTGACAAAGTCCTCAAATAAACTAATTTCTTGACCAACTGGCAATCAGAACAATCTGCTTGAACAATAAAAAGAATGCTAAGCCCAATAGCAATATAACAAGCAACTGCGACACAGAATCAGGAACAAGGAGATAATATAACGACACTAAGTAGGGACCATCAGCAGATCCTCCACAAAAGTCACAAAACTCCCATACTACTGAATCTAAGTTCAGCATAAGAAAATCCCCAACTGTGACAGTACACAGATACCAGTACAAGTTAGGTCAGACGCTACAGCTCAGGACCTAAGTTGCTCAGAGTGTCTATGCGACACACAACCTCAGTACAACGTCGAAAATCACTAAGTCTATACAATGTTTTATGAAAAGAGTCTCCAGAACTAACAATAATGAGACAAGAGACGATCTTCCAACAAGGGCCTATAAGGGAGATTTAGGCACTTCTTGTCTGGAATACATCCAACCACCCAGCGAGTCTAGACCAGACTGAATACTTCAGGCGAGGTGAGGACACCCCCCCTCGATCACGTGATAGCTCCGTGGACAGCTGCTACCCAGCAACAGAAGCCGGCAGGGAAACGAGCAAAGAGCGAAAATTACAGTAGTTAGACAATCAAGACTTGAACTTTGAGCACATAATATATGTGTTACATCCTACCTAACAAAATAACTAAGTCAAATAATAATATAAAGCAGTGCATTTACGATTTAGCTATTATCGCAAATATAAGCAATATAAAATTATATGAAAAGGTAATAATTATATATATACATATTAATCATTGCAACCCATTCAGGGGTTGCAACAGGCACACATCAACCAAATAACTGCTGCAGCATACAGGCGTCTAGCAAGCCTAAGAACAGCATTTCGACATCTTAATTAGGAATCGTTCAAGATCCTGTACACTGTGTACGTTAGGCCCATATTGGATTATGCAGCACCAGTTTCGAACCCACCCCTAGCCAAGCACGTAAGAAAACTAGAGAAAGTGCAAAGGTTTGCAGCAAGACTAGTCTCGGAGCTAAGGGGTATGTCCTACGAGGAGAGGTTAAAGGAAACCGACCTGACGACACTGGAGGACAGGAGAGATAGGGAAGATATGATAACCCCATGTAAAATGCTGAGAGGAACCGACAAAGTGGACAGAGACAGGATGTTCCAGAGATGGGACAAAGCAACAAGGGGTCACAGTTGGAAGCTGAAGACTCAGATGAATCACAGGGATGTTAGAAAATATTTATTCAGCCGCAGAGTAGTCAGGAAGCAGAATAGTCTGGGAAGAAGTGATGTAGTGGAGGCAGAATCCATACATAACTTTAGAAAGGGATATGATGAAGCTCATGGAGCAGGAAGAGTGACCTAGTAGCGGCCAGTAAAGACGCGGGACCAGGAGCTATGACACGACCCCTGCAACCACAACTAGGTGAGTGCAACTAGGTGAGTACACACACACACACAAAACAGCACAAAATTTTCCAGCAGACAAAAAAGAAATTTTAATTAATGTGGTTTAACAGATCAAGGGAAGTGAGTGTTAAGTTAATGCAAATATGGCTTTTACAGATAGCATTAACGTTCAAGAAACACTCGCCATTAAATATGTGAATGGCACAGTGGAAGCGAGAGATAAACGGATAGTACAGGGAACTATAATATATGTATATATATATATATATATATATATATATATATATATATATATATATATATATATATATATATATATATATATATATATATATATATATATATATATATCGCAACCCAAGCGATTCAGGATGGAAAACAACCACAGGGGGAGTAGAATGAGAGCTCTCGGCCATTCGTATTGCAATCAACACATCATCAGGAGTATGCTGCGGTCAGAGGTCAAATGAGGTCAAAGGCCTGTTATCCTGGTTGTAAAGAGAACAAAATAAACACAGCAGAAAAACTTTTGACTTATATTATCCTTCACCAATTTAGAACAGAAGTATGTACACTATATACAACAATAGGTATTAGTTCACTCCACGGTAAGCAAGGCAGAATAGAAGCCACTAGAGAGCAGACCGTGCTTCAGCCAGCTCTAGAATGGGAATGACAAATGCAGACAGGTGAGTGGTACCCACATCACCTCTGGGATTGCCAAAACCATCTTCTCATTGGCTGGAACCTGGGTACTGGTTGAACGACGGGGCCCCATCTTCAACCCTCAGTCCCTGGTTCGCTGGTTGGGGGAGATAGCCTGTAAATGAGGGCGTGTAAATGCGCTGAATAAAGGTTACGTACTCTTTGCATGCCACACCCCCACCCCGAGAAGGCTCAGGATTAGGCTCCCACCTCCCAGTGGTAACCGTGCCGCCATTGCACCAAATAATGGGACAGCCTTTCCTCTCAACCATCCAACTCTTAGATAGAGCTCAACTTTTCTCGTGACAAAAAGCCAAACCCTAAACTCAGAGCGAGACAGCAGACAGTCGGGCTAACATAGGTCCAAGACACTGGCGAACAGTAGCCCGCATCCCCTCACTAAGAAAAAAAAAACCCACACCAGAGGATAAAAAAAAAGAGCTTGGAATTGGTTACCACAGTAACCTAACACATCCTAACCTAATATATATAATTATAATTATAATAAATAATAACATTGTTAGACTCTAGATAAAGAGTCTGTCAACATATTTTCTTTGCCGGCAATGTGTAAGATTTTGAGAGAATAGGGTTGCAGTCGTAGACACCATCTCATGAGCCTCGTATTGTGGTTCTTCATGGCTTGGAGATATACTAGAGGGTTGTGGTCACTATGGACAGTGACCACCTGCGAAGTCTGGCCCACTTAAACATCAAAGTGCTCCAAAGCCAGTACCAGTGCGAGGGCTTCTTTTTCAATGGTAGAGTAAGCCCTCTGATGCGGCTGGAACTTGGCAGAGAAGAAGGCTACAGGCTGCAACTCCTCGTCCCCATTTTGCAACAGTACTGCCCCAACCCCAGACTCACAAGCATCAACCTGTAATGAGAAAGGTTTGGAGAAGTCTGGAAACAAAAGAATGGGTGCAGTACACAATAATCTTTTTGCTTTATCAAAAGCACCTTGACATTCTGGGGTCCAATTAAAGGGAACTTTGTGACTGGTAAGAGAGGTAAGAGGGGCTACGATATCTGAAAAATTCTTACAGAATCTTCTGTAAAATCCTATCATGCCTAGGAAACGTTGAAGAGATTTCCTGTCACGTTGAACTGGATAATCTTTAATGACAAGAACTTTAGCAAATTTAGGAGCAACTTTACCACTACCTACTTCATGGCCTAGAAAAGTAACAGTGGCTTGGCCAAAGGAAGACTTAGATAAATTGACAGTTAAATTGGAACTCTGAAAGGTCTCAAAAAGAGCCTTAAGTCTAAATAGGTGTTGATCCCAAGTATCAGACACCACAACAATATCATCCAGGTACGCTGCCATGCCTTCAAGTCTTTTAATAGCCTGATGGATAAGTTTCTGGAATGAAGAGGGGGGATTTTCATTCCGAAGGGGGTAACTGTATATTGATAATGACCTCCTGGAATTACAAAGGCAGAGATTTCCTTCGCCTTATCCGTCAAAGGTACCTGATAGTAACCTTTAAGGAGATCTAACTTGGACACAAAAGTAGCCTTACCCACAAAGTCGATTACGTCATCCAGACGAGGAAGAGGGTAAGCATCTGTGATTGTGACCTCATTCACCTTACGGTAGTCTGTACACATACGAAAACCTCCATCAGCATTTTAAACAAGGATGCACGGTGAAGCCCATGGACTAGACGACTCTTCCACTAACCCATGGTCTAACAGAAATTCTACCTATTGCTGAAGTAGCTTCTGCTTTTCAGGATAAGCTCTGTAGGAGGAGAGTTTAATAGGTTTAGTTTCCCACATCTACATCATGATAACCTAACGTACATTTTCTCGGCACATCCGAAAAAATATCTGGGTAAGACTTTAAAAGCGCAGTTAAACTTGTTGCTTGAGTTTCAGACAGCCCCACCATTAAAGGGCCAGGGTCCTTGAGGAGGACAGAGTTTGGAAGTTTGATATTAATTTCAGAAATAGAGTGCAAAGACTCAGAATCGTCCTCAGAGATAGAGGACAGAGTCATTACTGGGACTTTATCTGGTGTATGGAAAGATTTTAATTGATTAATGTGGTAAGTTTTAGTTTTTGAGGTCTTATCAAGGGGAGCTAACACATAATTTACATCAGATAATTTACTTACGATTTGCATAGGGCTCGTAAATTTAGCTTTCAAGGCGTGGCCAGGTATAGGTTCCTTCACCAACACCTTGTCTCCTGGATGGAAGGAGTGGAATTGTGCATTTCTGTCATACCTCTGTTTCATCTTATTTTGAGCTGTCTTCAGGTTAGCCTTGGCTAACTGACGTGCCACCTGCAACCTTGAAGACGGGTTGTAGAGTGTTGAGCTAACGTCTTCTCCCATCCATCCTTCTTTGAGCACCCGAGGAGGACCTCGTACATTGTGCCCGAAGATCAGCTCAAACGGACTATACCCAGTAGACTCCTGCACAGTTTCTTTTATTGAAAACAGCAAAAAAGGTAGTGATTCATCCCAGTCTGTAAGAAAATGCATGCAAAAAGTTCTCATCATGGTTTTTAACGTCTGATGGAATCTTTCCAAGGCGCCTTGGGACTGAGGATGATATGCAGTGGGTAAGTTGTGGATTATCCCTAACCTAGATAATGCTTCCCTAAATGCTTTGGAAGTGAAGTTAGTACCTTGATCACTTTGAATAGATTTAGGAGTGCCAAAACAAGAAATAAATCTGGTTAAAGCTTTGAGAATAGCTTTAGTATTAATACTGCACATGGGAATTGCTTCAGGGTATCTAGTTACTCTATCCATAATGGTAAATAAATGCCGATTTCCCGACTTTGACCTAGGTAGTGGACCTATACAGTCTATGAATAATTCTGCAAAAGGTTCTCCATCAGCAGGTATAGAGTGGAGAGGTGCAGGTTTAATAGAATGTCCAGGTTTCCCTACTTGCTGACATTCTCGGCAACACCGGATATGATTCTTCACATCCTGCTTTAATTTTGGCCAATAAAATTCTTTTGTGATACTATATAATATTTTAGTAATTCCTAAGTGACCTCCTAATGAAGTATTATGAACTATATTCTATATTTGAGGTCTAAACTTTGTTGGAACTACTAACCTGTCTGACAGTTGCCGGCCCTCTATCTCCTTACCAGTCTCAGTGCAGATCAAATAGTCGTTTTTAAGTTTATACTTGACCGGATGAACCGAAAAGGATTTACCCATGGCTGCCTGAAAAGTGAAACTCAAAGAAGGGTCCTTTTGTTGTTCCTCCCGGAAGGACAGTCCCTCGGGCATGGAAACAGAGATATCTGGCAATCCTGCAACCTTGGAATAGGAAGGCTTGATCTGGGTCTGTTCACTTGAACTGCGAGGCCCTGGCCAGTTTTCCTCGTAAAACAAATTGGCTATTCCGAGATCGGAGTCGTCCAAACAACCCTTGGGATGTTGCCCGACTTATGGCCAACACCGGAGAAGAAATAATCATTATGGGTTCAGGATATACACTAACAGTGGTAATGTTATTACCCAGTAATAACATGACATCTTTCATGGGGAATCCCTCAGATACACCCACACTCAAGTATCCAGTGTAATATTTGCACTGTACATAAATTCCATGCAAGGGGACAGAATATATAGCTCCTCCAAATGCTTCCAACAAAACAGAGGAATTTAAGGTGTTTTTTGAAAGGGGTAATATTCCCTCTCTTATAAGTGAGCAATATGCTCCAGTATCTCTAAAGGTTTTGACTTCAGTTGCTTTGGAGTTTTCCTGAAGGGAAATAAGACTCTGACAGTAATAAGGGGCAATCCCTTTCCCTACTTCTTTCATGGACATGTTATTAGGGATATTAGCGATTTTCCCAATGGGTTGGGGTTTGTGGGGGCAGTTGGGACGGATGTGACCTACTTTGTTACAGAGAAAGCAGACGACAGGCTTGCCCTTTACTCCCTGCTGATGTTGCAACTGGTGTCGCTCTGGCTGGTGTCTCTCTGGATACTGTTGTCGAGTTACACAATGTTGAGTGGTTTGTCTCTCACCAGGTGGACCATAAGTTGAGAAGCGTGGTTCACCAGGTGACTTAGTTGGCTGACGTAGACGTTCTCCCTCCGGCTGGCACTTCATCCTCCAAGGTTGACGATCTCTGCTCATGCCAGGCTGTTGAAAAGAGAGATGGGACCGCTCGGACAAGGAGCGGTTAGTTACAAATGTATCAGCCAACCTGGCTGCCTCCAATGCAGAGTGGTTAAGTCAGGATCCTGCAGAAAAACTCGAACCTCTGGTCCCACAGACTCCAGCAGGTTGTCAGTCAGAATAAGCTGCACAAGATCATCAAAGGTAGCAACACTACTTGCTTTATACCTGCTGTCGCACAAAATCAACCAGGGATTGACCAAGCTCTCGTCTGCCTAACTTGAAGTTTTTCCTATACTTAGCTGGGATACATGTATATGCTCTCAAAACTGTGGTCTTCACTACTTTATAATCGGAAAAATTAGTGTCATTTAACACTGACGTAAATTCCTGTGCCTTACCAAACAATGCTGTGTGAACCAACGATGCCCAATGCTGTTCCGGCCACCTCAAGGCTCGAGCCTGATTTTCGAAAGTTTCGAAAAATTGTTCTGGTTCGGCCTCATTGAAGCGGGGAACAAGCTGTACTGCTTTCTGTAAACTAAAGTCATTTACAAGTTGCGAAAACTGCCTTCTTTCTTTTTCCCTATCAAACTCTCTTCCTTGGCAAATGCCCTCTGCTCCCTAGTCTGCTCAAGATTGATTTTTGCCAGCTCAAGTGCCAACGCCGCTGATTCACCTTGAGACAACCCTGCTGCACTACACTGGCGATTTTGCTCCATTGATGTATCATCTTCCACCTGCGAGAACATCAGAGTTTTATTCCTGGCTCCCGTAGAGGGAGGAGTCTGATGTGCCATCTCCTCCTCCCGAAGTTTGTCGGTGATCAGTGAAGGCAGTTGCGCAGCTGTGAGAGTGCGTTCGTAATCAATGCCAATGGAACGACCAATTTGCCAACAACGCTGAAGGGACAATTTAGTCAAGTTAAATAAAGTATATGCCGACACCAGACGTCTGACTCGTCTAGGTGGCATACCCCAATGTATAAGTTATTTGCTATGCACAGAACAATTGCAGAATATCCCAACATAACACTTTATTTGCAAAACACGCTTAGCTATGCACAATACGATTGGAGAATGCCCCAACGTAACACGTTATTTGCAGAACACACTTAGCTATGCACAGTACGATTGCAGATACACACATACGCTTGCAAGGTGGATACACAATAGCAAAGCTGACTGCAAAATCTTCACACAAGATTGACCGTAGCGAAGCGAGCACACCGAACAAGCTAGTAGCGAGCTGTTGAACGATCATACAATAGCAAGGCTGACTGTGAGGGAAAAGTTCAATAAATAGGAGTAGAGATATAGTAACGATAGTTTCATTACCGGCTACTAGTTAAGGTAGGGTAAGTCACGCTCCCGCCTTTCTTCCCCCTCCCCGAAAGTGATAGTTTCATTGCCGGCTACTAGTTAAGGTAGGGTATGAGTCACCCTCCCGTTTTTCCCGCCTTTTCTTCCCCACCCCTAAAATGGTAGTTTGATTGCCGGCTGCTTGTTAACGTAGGGTCAGTCTAGCTCCCACTATCCCTTCCCCTCCCTCTTCCACCCCCCCCCTCGAAAGGTGACGTGTGGGGCTCTGGTCAAACAGTAAATCACTAGACTCACAGCTCCCAACTCTACTGTAAGTACATGCCTGCCTTGTATTCTAGTGGATTTATTGGTTGAAAGCTTCACTTTTGATCAATAATAAACTTAGTCTTTTCAGTCTTGCGCTATGTTGACTGTTGTAATAATCACCACATCTTTTAAGTATCAGACTTGCCATGGAGAGTGATTATTTAAGCAGTGGGTAACCTGTCTATCTTTCCAGCTTGGATGTCAGAGAGGGTCACCTGGCAATCAACGAGTAGAACAGGAGAAGGACTAACGTCCAGAGACTTCTCCATTTTGGTATTGAACTACCTGTGCACCTGTAGGAAATTGCAGGACGTAACTCCACAGCATTGCAGCGGTAAAGATCCTGCTTTCCTGTCATAGGGAGAGATTACTCACTGGTATACTGTGAAGAACTAGCCAGTGGATGGTCACCAACACCTGCGACCCCCCCCCATCATCAGCAACGGCTACGATTTCAACAACACAGTGTCGCCAACACCAGACACCCCTATTAGCGTTGAATTCAGTTATCATTTATATTTTTCATTTTTCTTTTTCTTTAATGTAGGATTAATATTTAAGTGTTTTACATTTTATATTTTCTATATAATAAAGTGTTTATGTTTGTCTGTTATTATTTCTTTTTCTATTCATTAATTTTCCTGAGGAGGAGCCAGCCTGGGTAATACTGACTGAAGTTGTTACAGGGCTGAGTAAACCTTCACAAGTGGCGACCTTGCCAGGATCAACTCTACTGAATCAAGATTCAACTCCATCTCGAATCTACCATTGGAACTTCAACGCCGCATACCACAGACGGTTACCACCAGCCATGAGTAATCATTCTCTATGGTAGGACTACGGTGCAGGTATTTAAAAGATTTGGTGATTGTTATAGTCTCAATTTATTGTAAGTCAAGTCAGGCAGGATATAATAGTTAATTCTGCCACTTTTTCTTGTGAGCTTGAAACACTTTGGAGGATTAGACTCTAGGGACCCGAGATTTTCCAGTGACAACTTGTTTCATTGAGCTCTTCATTATATCAAGGGAACTGTCATAGGACACTCTTGATTTGTTGGTGAGAAGATTGGATGGTCAAGGGACCCCATTCTACTTACTGTTTGCTCGGAGCCGGCATAGAACCCTTCGTTTTCATTAATACATATTGTTTAATTGAAGCAGGGATCGAGCCCTCTGGTTTATTTATAGTTTGAGCAGAGCAGGAATTGAACCCTCCGTTTTCTTTAATACCCGTTTCATTTCCCCTGATAGTTTAAGTTATTCTTGCAAGTATGGATGAATACCAGTTTTGGATGAATGCTGGAAGTAAGTTAGGAATAACAGGGAAAAATTTAGAAACTTTCATTAGTGCTAAGATCCAAGAAAGACAGTTAGAAAGGGAAAGAGAAGAGAGAAAGGAGAGAGAGAGAATCGAAAGAGAAGAGAAAAAGGAGAGAGAGAGAATCGAAAGAGAAGACAAAAAGGAGCGTGATAGACTTGATCGTGAAAAGAGAGCTAGAGTACGTGAGGAACAAGCTAAGATACGTGAGGAACAGGTTAAATTAAGGGAACTTGAGGAAAGAGCAATGGACAGAGAACATGAGTTAAGAGAGAGAGTAAAGGATCGTGAGCTCGAACAAACTCGCCTTGAATTAGAGAATAAGAAGTTAACTTTCTCACAACAGCAATTAGATGAAGGAGTAATTGAACATCATGCAGCTAGTGCACATATTCCAACACCTAATTTACCTCCCTTCACAGAAGGTGAAGACATTACTTCATACATTATCAGGTTTGAAAATACCGCTACCCTCTGTGAATGGCCTGCTGACACCTGGGCTACCAGGTTAGGAATGTTATTTTCTGGTACAGCCTTAAATATCTATGCAACTTTGTCGCAGGATATTATATGTAATTATAACCTACTGAAGAAGGCAATCCTTAAAGCATATCAAAAAACCACAAATTCTTACAGGAAAGATTTCAGGTATGCCACCTTACAGCCTGGCCAGAACTTTCAGCAGCTACAGGTAACACTCTTTCGTTTGTTCGACTTTTGGATAGAGAGTTCAGGAATTGATCACAGTTATGAATCTCTTAGAGACTTCATGGTTGCTGACCAGTTCCTGACAGCTCTTCCTCACCAGATACGAACATTCATCAGAGAACGTAACCTGATTAAAGCTGAGGAAGTTGCTGAGGCTGCTGACCTGTATGCTGAGGCTCACAATTCCTATAAAAACCTAAAGGGATCGAACCCTAAGGGCAAGGGTTCATCAGACCTTAAGAAATCAAAGCCTCTAGTGGAAAGTAAAATGACTTCTTTTATTCCTGTTTGTCATTTGTGTGGTGTTAAGGGACATAAACGTCCAGATTGTCCTTCTAAGAAGGTCCAAAAAGTTGGAAGATGTTTTAAAGACTGTAATGACCAAGCACCCTTCTGTTCAGGAACAGTTAATGGACTTAATGTATCTACCATTTTACGAGACACTGGATGCACATGTATAGTCATTTCTGATAAGCTGTTCCCTAACCTTAAAGAAACTCATTCCTCTGCTATACTTTCAGACTACTTGGGCCGTACGGACACTTTTCCTACCATCCGTTGTTACATTAGGTCTAAATGGTTCACAGGTTGGTCTGAAGCCGTACTAGCTCCCATCACTTTTTGATCCGTACTAATAGGTAATGTTCAAGGTGCCATTCTTCCTTCTGAGGTTGACCTTTCATCACCAAAGATGGACATAAGTGTTTCAGATCCTCTTCTTGTAGAGTCGGAGAAGCCACTCGAAAGTTCAGATGAGACAATGTCTCGCGAGATTCATGTGGGATTAAAAACCAGTGATGCTACTCTCGAAAGCGAGGTAGTAGGATCACCGGTTCACTTGTTAGATGAAAGTGAAGGTATCACCTCCGATACCATAAATGTCTTGACTAGGGCTCAGACCAAAGCCCATGCTTCTCCTACTGTCCATCCTTTGATTTTCCCTGACTTTAAGCCTTTAGATATATCGAAGGACTCCTTTGTCAATTTACAACGTAATTGCCCTTCTCTTCAGAATTGCCATAATGCCGCTAAACAAAATCAAGTTATCCAAAGGAAAAACTTTTCATATAAATTTGAATATATAAAAGGTATCTTGTACAAGTCAGTATTCAAATTAAATTCAGATGAGACAGACTATTCCATCTTAGTTGTTCCAAGTCAATGCAGAGAGACTGTTCTTAAAATGGCTCATGACCTGCCAGTGGCCGGACATTTCTCGCATCGTAAAACTTTAAATAAAATTAGGGAAACCTATTTTTGGCCTAAAATGTCCTCAGATGTCACTACTTATTGTAGATCGTGTAAAGTTTGCCAACTGTCATCCTCCCGAGGTACCAGGCGAGTACCTATGGTCAAAATGCCTATCTTTACGATACCGTTTGAAAGAGTAGCTATTGACATCGTTGGTCCTTTATCTCCACTTTCATCTGGGGGACATAGATATATATTAACATTAGTTGATTATGCTTCGAGTTTCCCTGAAGCCGTTCCCTTAAAGACCATAACTACTACAGAGGTGGCTGAAGCCCTTTTGTCCATCTTCTCCAGAGTGGGCATCCCTAGAGAAATTTTGTCTGACCGTGGGACACAATTCACATCTGACTTAATGCAACATCTATACCAACTTCTGGGAGTGAAGCCTCTCTTCACCACACCCTATCATCCCAGCTGTAATGGGAGGATTGAGCGCCAGCATTCGATTCTCAAGTCCATTTTAAGGAAACTTTGCTCCCTTAAACCTAAGGAGTGGCATCGTTACCTACCCTGTGCTTTGTTTGCCATGAGGGAAGTTCCCAGTGACTCTTTGGGGTTTTCACCTTTTGAACTTCTCTATGGTAGACAGGCCAGAGGCCCATTGTCCATCCTTCATGACTTATGGACTAATGAGGAGGTAAATGCTGAGGTTCAGTCTTCTTACCAGTTTCTCCTTGACCTTAGATCCAAACTTGAGGAGACCTCTGACATAGTTTCGAAAAACCTAAGCTTGTCAATGGACCAGTACAAAACCTATTTTGATTCCAAAAGTCAGAGGAGAAGTTTTAAAGTAGGAGATGAAGTTCTTGTACTTTTGCCTATCAAGTCAAATAAATTATTAGTAGCATGGAAAGGTCCATATAAAGTATTAAAAATTTGTGGGAAAGTTGACTACCTCATAGAAGTCAAGGGGAAACCTAAGCTTTATCATATCAACATCCTTAAGAAATATTACCGAAGAAATTCGGTTAACTGCCTTAATAACTTTGACTTAGTTTTTCCACACGAACTTGATAAGACAACTGAAGAATGTAAGGTGTGCGTAATTGATACCTCTAACTTAGACTATGATGAAGAACTACATGACTTGGTGACTCTTGACCACTCGGATGCAACCAACATTAATATTAATGAATCTTTGGATGACCATAAGAGACATGAACTACTTCAATGTGTGAGTAACTTTTCAGACGTCTTTACTGATATTCCAGGTGTTACCTCCACGGTAGTCCATAAGATTGACTTAGTGACGGACAATCCTATCAAACGGAAATTATACCCAGTTCCAGTTCACCTTAGGGATGCATTTGACCGAGAGGTAGACAAATTATTAAAACTAAAGATCATTGAACCTTCAGTATCTGCATATTGCTCACCAGTAGTCATGGTTAAGAAGGAGGATAATTCATATAGACTTGCTATTGACTTCAGAGGCCTTAATGCTATAACTCGGTGGGATGCTGAGCCTATGCCCTTAATAGATAGCGATCTACACAAATTTTATGACGCTTCCTTCTTTTCAGAGATTGATATTGCACAGGCATATCATCAAGTAATGTTAGATCCTTCTTCTAAGCAGTACACCGCTTTTCCTACACACCAAGGACTGATGCAGTATAGAACTATGCCCTTCGGTTTGGTAACTGCCTGTGCTACCTACGTGAGACTGATGAGAAAGGTCTTGGGTAATATGCCAAATGTTTCAGTTTATTTTGATAACATTTACGTAATGACATCTACGTGGGGCGAACATATCCAAACATTAACATCAGTTTTGCGTAGGTTACGCTCACATGGCCTCACTGCCAAGCCGAAGAAATGCTTCCTTGGGTATAACAAGATTAGATATCTTGGACTGATACTTTCTAATAACACTCTGCAGCCTCTCCCCAGTAAGATCAAAGCTTTATTAGAATTTAAATTCCCCAAAACCAAGAAGCTCATGCGAAGCTTTCTTGGTTCTGTAAATTTTTATGCACGGTTTATCCCGAACCTTACTGATCTTACAGGCATCTTATCCGACTTTCTTAAAAAGTCTGTGAAGGAACCTCTTGAACTTTCCGACGTAGCTCGGGATAAGTTTAATGAGATTAAAAGTATCTTTTCGAAAGACCCTATACTTAAGATTCCAGATATTAATAAAACATTTTGTTTAAGAACTGATGCCTCCAATACTGGCTTAGGTGCGGTGTTACTACAATACCATGATGGTACTCCCTTCCCTGTATGCTTCCTAAGCCGGAAACTCCTTCCCGCAGAAACAAGATACTCCACAATAGAAAAGGAATGTTTAGCCCTTGTGTGGGGTATCTCCAAACTTAAATTTTATTTGCTGGGAAAAGAATTCATTTTAGAAACGGACCACAAACCTTTGATATACCTAGAAACTTTTAAGGGAACCAACAGTCGCCTCTTGAGGTGGACATTGGCACTCCAGGCTTTTAAGTTCCATATTGTGTATATCAATGGTTCATCCAATTATTTCTCTGACTGGTTAAGTCGTGACAGTCAGTAGAAGATTTCTTGCCTTATGCGACTTCCACATGTTAGAACTTTTTCCTCGCCTATTCTTCTTATACTCCTTGACTATAAGTCTTGGTATGGGGGAGTGTGAGGGAAAAGTTCAATAGATAGGAGTAGAGATATAGTAACGATAGTTTCATTACCGGCTACTAGTTAAGGTAGGGTAAGTCAAGCTCCCGCCTTTCTTCCCCCTCCCCGAAAGTGATAGTTTGATTGCCGGCTACTAGTTAATCCCCTCCCTCTTCCACCCCCCCTCGAAAGGTGACGTGTGGGGCTCTGGTCAAACAGTAAATCACTCGACTCACAGCTCCCAACACTACTGTAAGTACATGCCTGCCTTGTATTCTAGTGGATTTATTGGTTGAAAGCTTCACTTTTGACCAATAATAAACTTAGTCCTTTTTGTCTTGCTCTAGGTTGACTGTTGTAATAATCACCACGTCTTTTGAGTAATGTACACTGCCATGGAGAGTGATTATTTAAGCAGTGGGTAACCTGTCTATCTTTCCAGCTTGGATGTCAGAGAGGGTCACCTGGCAATCAACGAGTAGAACAGGAGAAGGACTAACGTCCAGAGATTTCTCCATTTTGGTATTGAACTACCTGTGCACCTGTAGGAAATTGCAGGACGTAACTCCACAGCATTGCAGCAGTAAAGAACCTGCTTTCCTGTCTTCGGGATGGAATACTCACTGGTATACTGTGAAGAACTAGCCAGTGGATGGTCACCAACACCTGCGACCCCCCCCCATCATCAGCAACGGCTACGATTTCAACAACACAGTGTCACCAACACCAGACACCCCTATTAGCGTTGAATTCAGTTATCATTTATATTTTTCATTTTTCATTTTCTTTAATGTAGGATTAATATTTCATATTTAAGTGTTTTACATTTTATATTTTCTATATAATAAAGTGTTTATGTTTGTCTGTTATTATTTCTTTTTCTATTCACTAATTTTCCTGAGGAGGAGCCAGCCTGGGTAATACTGACTGAAGTTGTTACAGGGCTGAGTAAGCCTTCACAAGATTAGCGTGGGGTGTTGCCGAGCGCCGTAGTGTATTGCTTTAGAATCTCAGGCTAAAGTGTTGAAGGGGGTTCTACTTCTTCTGGAGGAAAATAGGATCCTGAAGCTTCTCCTAAATGGGTTTGAGAGTGAGTGTGAGATGGTTGGAGCTGGTAAGGAGGAAAAGGTTACCACCAGTGAGTTGGAAAGTGGCAGGCACTTTAAGTAGCAAGTGGTTCATAATTCAGAAAGAACGAAGATAAGGAAGGCTAATAGAGGAGAAGTGATGGTAGGAAATCAATTCTCTGTTCTCCAGGACGAGTGTACTTCAGTGGTTAGTGCAGTTAAAGGTACCAGTGATTCCCCTGCTAATCAAGGTAAGAATATTCTGATTGTGGGAGACTCTGAGGTAAGATATATGGACCAGGCTTTTCGTAACAGAGATAGGAAGGTCAGACAGAGGGTGTGCCTCCAAGGAGCTGGTGTTGGTGGACACGATATCGGGAAGGGTAGGAGACAGGAGCTGTTAGATAAGTACGTCAGCCATAGATGTAGTCAGGTCTAAGGGAGGGATCCCAATCATATGTAGCATCTTGCCCAGAATGGGAGTGGGCAATGAATGGATGTCTAGAGCAATTGGTATAAATTGATGGCTAGACAGGTACTGCAAGGAACTTGCAATCCCATTCATTGATAACTGGGGCAAATTCTATGGTAAACGTGATATGTATGCTAGGGATGGGGTTCATTTCTATGGGGATGGAGTGTTTGCATTAGCAATTCGATTGAAGGGGTCATTGATGACTTGTCTAAGACTTTAAACTGATAGATTATAGAGGTATGGGTGTTTGTGGGAAACAATCAGGCTGCAGTACTAGGGTTGAAAACAACAGATATTCCCAAGATACCCCAGGGATATGTTTAAAAGATAATATTCAAAATAAAGTCGATAGTAAAGGCAAAGCAATTGTTCAACAAACATAGAGAGATAGTAGAGGTAAACGAGTGATTAGCTCCTGTAAGGTTTACTATACAAATAGTAGGTGTCTAAGAAATAAGAAAATAAGTTAAGATTACTTGCAAGTGCAGGTAATATTGATGTTATTGCTATAACAGAGACCCGGTTGAAAGATAGAGTAATGCCTTCTGAGTGCAACATACAGGTATATAAATTATTCCTCACTGAAAGGATCAACAGGAGAGATGGTGGAGTGGCGATGTATGTCAGAGATAATCTAAACTGTTGTGTTAGACAAGATATAAGATTAGAAACATCAGACACAGAATCTGTTTGGCTACACTTTCTAGAGGAACATGACAAATTAAATTTGGGTGTGATTTATAGGCCCCCAAACCTTGATAGAGAGTGCAATAAGCTGATATGGGATGAAATTCATAAGGCATCTAGATATGAAAATATTGTGGTAATGGAGATTTTAACTTTAGACAAATTGATTGGAACAATGTGATCTGAAATCTCGAATCTAGTGAATTTCTTGATACGGTTCAGGATTACTTTTTAAATCAGTTTGTGAGAGAACCAACTAGAGGAAACAATCTGCTTGGCTTGGTTCTTGCCAATAAAGAATCAGTAATTAATAGTCTTGAGGTTAATGATGAGCGATCACAAATCACTGTTTCAATATATCATGGAATTACCCAGATAACTGCAATCAAGCCTTTGTCCCAGACTTCTGCTTGGCCGACTTCATGGGACTGAGAAATTACCAGGGTGGGCTAAACTGAGATGACCTGATTATGGGTCAGGTAGGAGGTGTTGGTTGCCAAAATGACATATCTCAGAGCATAGTTCTAGCTGCCCAGACAACTTTTGCTCTGAGTAGGGAAATTAGATCTCACAAAAATGATCCCAAATGGATAAACAATAGATTACAACATCTCATTGGTCAAGAGAGAGGGATATATAGCGTATCAAATGAGGGGATGGGCAGTTAAGAAATCGGTATATTCAATTAAAGATATATATATATATATATATATATATATATATATATATATATATATATATATATATATATATATATATATAGGAATAAGAAAAGCAAAGAGGGATTATGAGGTTAAATTCGAAGGAGATTTGAAGACTAATCCTAAAAGGTTCTTTCAGGTATAAAGAAGTAAGATTAGGGACAAGATAGGCCCACTTAAAAGTAACTTAGGTCAGATGACTGACAGTGATAAGGAAATGTGTGAACATTTCAACACTTCCTCTCAGTTTTTACTCAGGAAGATACTAGCGATATTCCCGAAATAATAAATTATGCAGAACATGACGATAATGAACTATCCACGATTGGGTTAAATAGTGACATGATCCTCAAACAAATAGAGAAATTAAAACCTAACAAATCACCCTGCCATGAGGAACTGTTTGCAAGGGTTTTAAAGGAATGTAAAGAGGAACTCAGCATACCTTCAGCTAATCTTGTCAATATATTATTACAAACTGGCATAGTGCCAGACAAGTGGAAAATGGCAAATGTAAATCCTATTTACAAGGAAGATGACAAGGCAGGTGACAGGTCCTTGGCTTCGAACTAGAGACCAATAGGCCTTACCTCCACAGTGGGAAAATTTGTGGAATCAATAATTGCCGAGGCAATTCGTAGCCATCTTGAAAGGCATAAATAATATGATTAATGAATCTCAACACGGTTTTACAAAGGGGCGTTTCTGTTTTACGAATATACTAACTTTTCACTAAGGTATTTGAGGAGGTAGATCATGGTATTGAATATGACATTGTGTATATGGACTTCAATAGGGCTTTCGATAAAGTATTTCGATAGGCTATTAAGGAAACTTAAGGCACACGGAATAGGAGAGGAAATTTTTTCCTGGGTAGAGGCATGGTTGACAAATAGGCAGCAAAGAGTTTGCATAAATGGGGAGAAATCAGAATGGGGGTACGTCAAAAGCAGTGTTCCCCAGGGGTCAGTGTTGGGTCCTTTGTTGTTCACAATTTACATAAACGACATAGATGAGGGAATAAATAGCGACATAAGAAAATTTGCTGATGACACCAAAATAGGCCGTCCAGTTAATTCTAATGAGAACATTAGAGCACTCCAGGATAATTTGAATAGACTGATGCAATGGTCGGAGAAATGGCAGATGCAGTTTAATATAGACAAATGCAAAATTCTAAATGTTGGACAGGAAAATAACCATGCCACATATAAACTAAATAATGTAGTTCTTAATATTACTGATTGTAAAAAGGATTTAGGAGTTCTGGTTAGCAGTAATCTACAACCAAGACAACAGTGCATAAGTGTTCGCAATAAAGCTAACAGAATCCTTGGCTTCATAGCAAGAAGTATAAATAATAGAAGTCCTCAGGTTGTTCTTCAACTCTATATATCCTTGGTTAGGCCTCATTTAGGCTATGCTGCACAGTTTTGGTCACCGTATTACAGAATGGATATAAATGCACTGGAAAACGTACAAAGGAGGATGACAAAGTTGATCCCATATATCAGAAATCTTTCCTATGAGGATAGACAGAGGGCCCTGAATCTGCACTCTCTAGAAAGGCGTAGAATTACGGGGGATATGACTGAGGTGTATAAAAGGAAAACAGGAATAAATAAAAGGGCTGTAAACAGTATGCTAAAAATATCTAGCCTAGGCCGAACTCGCAGCAATGGCTTAAGTTGGAAAAATTCAGATTCAGGAAGGATATAGGAAAGCACTGGTAACAAAGTTGTGGATGAATGGAACAAACTCCGGAGTTTCGTCAAAGAAGCTAAGACGTTGTGTAGTTTTAAAAATTGGTTAGATAAATACATGAGTGGGTGTGGGTGGGTGAGAGTTGGACCTGACTAGCTTGTGCTGCTAGGTCAGATGCCGTGCTCCTTCCTTGAGTGGATGCGACCTGACCTGACTATGTTAGGGCGTTCACTTAAGCCGGTAGGAGAACTGGATTTGCCTCGCTTGGGCTTGTAAGCCTTCTGCAGTGTTCCTTCATTCTTATGTTCTTATGTCCGTATGCAAAATTGCAGATAAGAGGAGGATGCCCAAGCAAGTACGTTCCTAAAGGACATCTTTACTGGAGTAAGTGAGTGAGGGATGGAGAGAGAGAGAGAGAGAGAGAGAGAGCGAGAGAGAGAGAGAGAGGTAGAAGGGAACAGGAAGTGCCCCTAGGCATAGCAGTACCCATAATCGGAAGGCTGAATATTATAGCATTAGAAAAAAAAACCTCAAGCATTCATATTGTAATAACCTAAACAAAAGTAACTTTGCAATAATAAAAGATTCGGTCATATTGCCCTATGATATCATTAACTTTAACTTTTTTAACAAGTCGGCCGTCTCCCACTGAGGCAGGGTGATCCAAAAAGAAAGAAAATTCCCAGAAAGAAAATACTTTCATCATCATTCAACACTTTCACCTCACTCACACATAAACACTGTTTTTGCAGAGGTGCTCAGAACACAACAGTTTAGAAGTATATACGTATAAAGATACACAACATATCCCTCCAAACTGCTAATATCCCGAACCCCTCCTTTAAAGTGCTGGCATTGTACTTCCCATTTCCAGGACTCAAGTCCAGCTATATAAAAATAACCGGTTTTCCTGAATCCCTTCACTAAATATTACCCTGCTCACACTCCAACAGATCGCCAGGTTCCAAATACCATTCGTCTCCATTGACTCCTATCGAACACGCTCATGCACGCCTGCTGGAAGTCCAAGCCTCTAGCCCACAAAACCTCCTTTACCCCTTCCTTCCAACCTTCTCGAGGACGACCCATACCCCACCTTCCTTCCCCTACAGATTTATATGCTCTCCATGTCATTCTACTTTGATCCATTCTCTCTAAATGACCAAACCACCTCAACAACCCCTCTTCAGCCCTCTGACTAATACTTTTATTTACTCCAGGCCTTCTTCTAATTTCCACACTCCGAATTTTTTGCATAATATTTACACCACACATTGCCCTTAGACAGCACATCTCCACTGCCTCCAACCGCCTCTTCGCTGCAGCATTCACAACCCAAGCTTCACACCCATATAATAGTGTTGGTACTACTATACTTTCATACATTCCTTTCTTTGCCTCCATAGATAACGTTTTCTTGTCTCCATATATACCTCAACGCACCACTTACCTTTTTTCCCTCATCAATTCTATGATTAACCTCATGCTTCATAAATTCATCCGCCAACATGTCAACTCCCAAGTATCTGAAAACATTCACTTCTTCCATACTCCTCCTCCCCAATTTAATATCCAATTTTTCTTTATCTAAATCATTTGATACTCTCATCACCTTACTCTTTTCTATGTTCACTTTCAACTTTCTACCTTTACACACATTCCCAAACTCATCCACTAACCTTTGCAATTTTTCTTTTGAATCTCCCATAAGCACAGTATCATCAGCAAAAAAACAACTGTGTCAATTCCCATTTTGTATTTAATTCCCCATAATTAAATCCCACCCCTCTCCCGAACACCCTAGCATTTACTTCTTTTATAACCCCATCTATAAATATATTAAACAACCATGGTGACATTACACATCCCTGTCTAAGACCTACTTTTACCGGGAAGTAGTCTCCCTCTCTTCTACGCACCCTAACCTGAGCCTCACTATCCTCATAAAAACTCTTTACAGCATTTAGTAACTTACCACCTATTCCATATACTTGCAACATCTGCCACAATGCTTCCCTATCCACTCTATCATATGCCTTTTCTAAATCCATAAATGTAATAAAACCTTCCCTACCTTTATCTAAATACTGTTCACATATATGCTTCAATGTAAACACTTGATCTACACATCCCCTACCCACTCTGAAGCCTCCTTGCTCATCCGCAATCCTACATTCCAATCCTACAATACGCTTTTCCTGGTATACTCAGTAAACTTATTCCTCTATAATTTTTACAATCTCTTTTGTCCCCCTTCCCTTTATATAAAGGTACTATAAATGCTCTCTGCCAATCCCTAGGTATATATATATATATATATATATATATATATATATATATATATATATATATATATATATATATATATATATATATATATATATATATATATATATCATTTACCAAACTGCGGCAGGCCAGGACTCGACCCTACGAACCTTGTACCGCCTCAAGAAACAGCACAACGTACGCATCATCTTACCTCTGCGCCACCGATCCTGCAAGACTCACGTATGCAGCTGAGCTACGTGTTTGTTTTTCTCGTGATCCTATTGTTTAAATACCCGTCTCAACAAGCAGTCTATATAGTAATGAAATCACGAAACAAGTTATTTTAAATCATTTACCAAATAACGGCAGGCCAGGACTCTTCCTCTAGAGGCAGCACAATGAAACAGTAAAAAAAACTTTTGGTTTATTACGGTCAAACTGATAAGTCTCGAACTAAGATTAAAACAACATGAATATAGCATTAGAACTAGACAAGATTCTATTACTGCAGTTATTCATATGAGAGATTTTAACCAAACAATTTATTATCAAAAAATTGAGAAAGTTATATCAAGCAAGTCCATGGTCGACAGGAATATAATTGAATCATGTTTCATAAATAACAGTTTTGAAAATAATAAGAATATATCCTTTGGTTTATATATATTGAATTCATTTATAATTAATAAAATTTGAGAAGACTTTCTATGATACATTAGACAAGTCATAAATCTTAGTTCTTGAGTAGAGCATCAGATGGGCTTCACAGAGTTGGGTGTTGTCACGCGAGTGTGAGGTGTTGCTTTGTTGTTGTGATGTGATGGTGAGGCGTAGTCTTGACCCTTTATATGCCTTCCTTTGATGTTTTGCCCTTTGTGGTTCTTTGATAATGTAAGAAGTCACGAAAGCACTTCGAATTTCCCTATTCTTTCACAGTGGTCGTTCTGCATATTCTGATATCACCTGTTTACTGTGATCTTATTGCGTATATATATATATATATATATATATATATATATATATATATATATATATATATATATATATATATATATATATATATATATATATATATATATATATATATATATATATATATATATATATATATATATATATATATATATATATAGAACTAGAAAGAAAATAGAAGAAAACCCAGAGGGATGTGTGTATATATATATGCCTGTACATGTATGTGTAGTGTGACCTAAGTGTAAGTAGAAGTAGCAAGACGTACCTGAAACCTTGCATATTTATGAGACAGAAAAATGGACACCAGCAATCCTACAATCATGTAAAACAATTACAGGCTTTCGTTTTACATTCACTTGGCAGGACGGTAGTACCTCCCTGGGCGGTTGCTGTCTGCCAATCTACTACCTATTCTTATTCTTGTTTATTTCCTTTTATCTCCATGGGGAAGTGGAATAGAATTCTTCCGCCGTAAGCCATGCGCGTTGTAAGAGGCGACTAAAATGCCGGGAGCAAGGGGCTAGTAACCTCTTCTCCTGTATATATTACTAAATGTAAAAGGAGAAACTTTCGTTTTTCCTTGGTGGGATACGGCCGGTGTGTTGAAAGAAAGAATATATATATATATATATATATATATATATATATATATATATATATATATATATATATATATATATATATATATATATATATATATATCTATATATATATATATATATATATATATATATATATATAAATATATATAGATATATATATATATATATATATATATATATATATATATATATATATATATATATATATATATATATATATATATATATATATATATACGCAATAAGATCACAGTAAACAGGTGATATAAGAATATGCAGAACAACCACACAATACCCAAAACCCAGGTTTTGGGTATTGTGTGGTTTACATGTTATAAAATACTAATTACAGAAGGGGCTACTAGGACACCTAGCATGGCTAGGCATTTCGAGCAGACTTAGATTAGTTCTTAACATTAAATCCTTACAGATTATGGTATTAAGGCTAAGTGACTACATTATAATTTGTGAGTTTAGCAATGTGAATGCTTTTGTTTTGGCACAATACAAAGTGTCTATATTGGAGTATCATAAACAAACTTATGACTAGTTAGGATTTATTATTTTAAGATTATGATTAGTATTTCTGGGTTTATAGTCAGTGGGTGAGTGAGTGTAATTGTGAACCACCAGGTGGTTATCATGTAGTTAGTTGTCGGGGTGGATCAGGGAGATAAGATGTTTTCTAACTGTAGTTTTGAAAGTGATGAATGTGTCTGCAGTTCTAGAGTTTTCAGGTAGGGTGTTCCAGATTTTAGGTCCTTTGAAATACATTGAATTTTTGTAAAGGTTTAGTCGAACACGGGAAATGTCATAGAGATGTTTGTGTCTGGTGTTATGCCTGTGGATCCTGTCACAAATATCAAGAAAGCGTTTTAGGTCAAGGTTAATATTGGAATTTAAGGTCCTGTAGATATAGATTGCACAGTAGTAAGTGTGGATGTTCTGAACAGGGAGTAAGCTTAGATCTATGAAGAGTGGGGGGGGGGTGTTGCCAGGGATGGGATTTAGTGACTATTCTTACTGCGGCTTTTTGTTGGGTTATTGTATGTATGCAAAACAACAACTGTGAAAGAATAGAGAAATTCCAAGCGCTTTCGTGACTACTCACATTCTCAAGGATCAATAATAGTAATGCATCAAAGGAAGGCATATAAAGGGTCTAGACCACACCTCACTATCACATCCCACAACAAAGCAACACCTGATGCGCGACTCATAAGAAAGGGAACACTGCAGCAGGCTCGCTGGACCAACTAGACAGGTCCTTCACACAACCCACGAACAAACTATTCTACCCAAGAATTAAGAATTTTAAAATTTATTATTTGTCCAATGTATTATTAAATTCTTCCCAAGTTCTGTTAATTATAAATGGATCTAATTTATATAAACCAAAGGAAATATTCATATTATTGTCAAAACTGCTTTTCATGAAACAAGATTCAATTATATTCTTGTCGATCATGGACTCGCTTGATACAACTTTCTCAACTTTTTGAATATCAATTGGATGGTTAAAATCTCTCACATGAATAAATAGAGCATTGGAATCTTGTCCAGTTCTAGTGCTATATTTATGTGATGAAGGTTTAGAAAACCGACAAGTTGAAGAATTGAGACACTAATGCAACACATGGGAATCTTTATTGAAGAAACGTTTCGCCACACAGTGGCTTCATCAGTCCGATACAAAGTAGAAATGGGTAAGGAGAGGAGAAGTTTGAGGTAATCAGTCCCTCAACCTGGAATCGATGTGTTAAGTCCATCACTTTTGTAGGAAAATTATACTTATGTTGTTTTAATCTTAGTTTGAGACTTTTACCAGTTTGACCGTAATAAACTTTATCGCAAGTTTTACAAGGGATCTTATAGACACATCCGTCAGCATTTTGGGGTGAATTCTTTATCAAAAGTTTTTTTTTTACTGTATCAAGATTTTTAAATACAACTTTGATATTAAAAGTCTTAAGAAGAGAAGGCATATCAACCAAGTTTTCATGGTAAGGGAGAACCAACATATTTTTAGTTGAATAAGGCTGGTTGTCCCTTTTTGGATTGTAAAAAGTATTTCTAGCAATTTTAAAAGATTTATCAATTACGTTTCTTGGGTATTTCAAATCATTTGCTATTTCATAAATTTTGGATATTTCCTCATTTATGAACTCTGGACTACAAATACGTAAAGATCTCAAAAACATTGATGAGAAAACAGACAGTTTAACTCTATCTTGATGTGAAGAATAATAGTGGACATAGGAACAGTTATTTGTAGGTTTTCTGTAAATTTTAAATTTTAATTCATTATTACCCTTAATAATTAAAACATCTAGAAAAGGCAATGAGTTATTTTCTTCAAACTCAACAGTAAAGTTTATAGAATGGGCTAAGCTATTTAATTTGCCAAGGAAATGGTGAATATCTGCATTCTTGGGCGTAAGACACAAAATATCATCAACATATCTGAACCATATAGTTCTATTGGGAGGATTATATTAAGCAACCTTGTTTCAAAAAATTCCATGTATAGGTTACTAAGAACAGGTGAAAGAGGATTTCCCATTGCCATACCAAACTTCTGAGTGTAAAATTTATCATTAAATACAAATTTTGCATCAACAATGCAAAGTTTAATAAGTTTAATGATAGTAGGAACTGGCAATGGTAAATCATAATTAACGAGTTCTTCAGTTAAGAAACTTAATAAGTCATCAACAGGAACTTTCGTAAACAAGGAAGTAACATCAAAACTAACCATGTTAAAATCATTTAAGTCAGTCAATAAGCTTAATTTATCAACTTAATCTATGTTGTTTTTAACGTTAAAGTTAGAAATTTTGCCAACAATATGGCTCAAAATATCAACAAGCCATTTGGATAATTTATATGAAACTGATCCTATGGAGTTAATAATTGTTGATATTTTGAGCCTTATTGTTGGCAAAAAATTCTAACTTTAACGTTAAAAACAACATAGATTTAGTTGATAAATTAAGCTCCTTGACTGACCTATTTGGCACAACAATATATATCTATATATATATATATATATATATATATATATATCTATATATATATATATATATATATATATATGCATATTATAAAGTGTACCAATTAGCATTACAAAATTGTGCAGAAGGAAAGCGCTTGGTAGTCAAATATTACTAACTAATTAAAGCTTTTACTATAATCAACATTTAATGTTTTCTGCATGTTGTATGAGGTTTAAATATTTACATATTTTTGTCTTGCTTCATTCTGCACTTTTCCCAGAATGTTTCTTTTTATTTTTTTTTTTTTTTTTTGGCAAATTTCAGACTTACGTTTTGTGCTTGCCTTAATGTGATTATATTTTATTTATTAATTTTTTTGTGCTTTTTTCACGTGTTATTTTCGTGATGCTTATTATCATTTTTCATTTCTTTCTTACGGTAAAATTTGCAGCGATATTCGCAGACCTCATTAAGAAGAACCTTAGCCAGTTATGATCCCAGTGACACGTGCAAGTGTTCCATTACTCCCCCCTTCCCCCTCCCTCCTCTCTCACTCTACATCCTCCTTCCAGATACGTATGTACATTCTCTCTCTCTCTCTCTCTGTCTCTCTGTCTCTCTCTCTCTCTCTCTCTCTCTCTCTCTCTCTCTCTCTCTCTCTCTCTCTCTCTCTCTCTCTCTCTCTCTCTTTCACTCTTTTTTTTACAGAGAGTTTGACAAGGTTAGGTTAAGGATCCCTAGCTTTATTGACAAGCTATTTACTAGTTAAGAATTCCTAACTTTATTGGCAAGCTAAGAGCTGTTGCATACATCAGCTCATTTGAAAGCATTTTTATTGTTATGCATACAGTAGGGAACAGGATAAAGTTGGAGCCATCTGTGGGCCAGCATTTTCATCTGATCAACTGACTTTCTCGTTGACATCATTATGCTGTACGAATGTGTTCCATACTCGAGTCATCCTGGGGATAAATGATCTCAGATGAAGTGAAGTTCTGGAGAAGGGTAGAGCCAGAGTGAAGTTGCTGTTTTCTGCCCGTCTTGTGGTATAGAAGCTTGCTTCACGCTGTCCTCGAAGTGGATCCAAGTGTGGTACTTGGACAATATTTGCCTAGTACGTAACAGTAAGGCCACCCACATCCCTCCTGTGTTGAAAGCTCTGCTGAAATGACAGATCTATCCAGGATTGGTCCAGGCGAGAGATGAGACGTTTTGCTCTGTTCTCTACTTTGTCAAGCAGTCACAGATGAGAGGGGGGACAGGCAAACCAAGAAAGTGGAGCATACTCAAGGTGTGAGCGTACTTGTGCCTCGTACAGCATCTTGCAGCCCCTACCGCATATCAAGCAGATGCAAGATACGCCGAAGTGCTGTAAACTTCCTGGCTGCTTTGTTTGCAAGATTTACAACATGGTTCTTCATGGTCAGTTTGGAGTCAGATTTCACTCCAAGGATATCAAATTCTTCCCCAGATGCCAACACCCTCCCATTCATCCTTACTACTGCACCGGCATTACCATCATAGTGCCTAGAGACCATCATCATTTGTGTTTTCTCAGATGCAAATGTTACATACCATCTATTTCCCCAAGCTGATATAGCTCTTAGCTGGTGATTGATGTAGCTTAGAGCAGTTGGTATTTCCTCTCTTGGATAAGTGAATTTCAGTATACAGTCGTCTGCGTATACATGGGATTCTGGGATGAGATGAAGAAGGTCATTGAAGTAGACATTCCATAACAATGGTCCTAGAACGTTTCCTTGTGGAACACTTGTCCCAATAGGATGTCTTGCTGATTCTTTTCCGTTGAGAACTGCCTTTAGAGATCTACCATGAAGGTAATCACTGAGGAGATAAAGCGTAGAGCCTGCAATTCCCAGAGTTTGCAGTTTTGCTAAGAGGCCCTGGTGCCACACCCGGTCGAAAGCACCAGCAATGTCCAGTGCTACCACACAGCTGACTGGATTCATCCAGTGACTGGTGCCACTTAGTGGAGAGGTTTAACAACAGATCAGCAGCAGAGTAACCTTTCCTGAAGCCATATTGTCGGTCACAAAGTAATGAGTGGCAGTCAATTGTCTTGAGATTATTGTCTCAAGGAGCTTGCCAGTGATTGACAGGAGTGACACTGGTCTGTAATTGCTGATTTCTGCTCTGCTCTTCTTTTTGTGAACAGGGACTACATTTGCCTCTTTCCACAGAGAAGGCCATTTACACTGTACTAGGCAGTGCTAAAAGATGCAAGTTAGAGGTGCTCCTAGCTGGTCTGCACATCTTCTCAGCAATCTTCGGCTCAACTTGTCTGGGCCCACAGCCTTTTCTTAGTCAACCTATTTAAGAAGGAAATGCACCTCCTCCTGCCTTATTGTCACCACTAACAGTTTTGACAATTTTTGCAGCTAGCCAAGGAGGGTCGCTTGCTGGATCAGGAACTTGCATTTTGGTAGCAAAGTGTTCGGCAAAAAGTTGAGCTTTCTGTTTACTAGTAGAGGTGGTCCCATCTTGTTGATTTAGAGGTGGAATGAGTTCATCAGGCAGATAACCTTGTCTGTCCTAGACCAGGGATCACCAAGTTTTGGAGCCTACTCTTCCTGATGCTAGCTTTCTTTTTGTGTTTATCTCCCATTTAGCGATGGCCCACTTTTGAACTTCACCCATATGCCTACAGGCTTGCCTGTGCAAGTTCCTGTTATAGGTGGTAGGATGTCTCTTATACCTTCCCATGCTTTGTACTTAGCAGTAGCAGCCTCTCTACGACGAAAGCCAAACCAAGGCTGATCTGTAGGCTTCGTCACATATTGCCGGTGAGGAATGTGTTCTTGTTGTAGATTAAGGATGTGTCCAGTGAAGGCTTTCACTTGGTTGTCAACATCCCTTTGAGAAGAGCATTCCAGTCGGTGGTGACGAGCTCAGAGCAAAAGGCTGGCCAATTACCTCTTTCCCATAGCCAGGCTGTGCGTGTGGACTCCTCACCTCGTTCTGTAGGGATCTTAAGTGTCGTAAAAACAGCCTTGTGGTCAGGCGATCCAACATAGCCGTGGGGTTGGAAAGTGACTATACCTTCTACCAGATCACTCACTACTGGGTCAAGGGAGGAGCCAGAGATGTGAGTAGGGATATCAACAAAGTTTCTCATGTCAAACGCTGCAACACGGTTATCAAAGTCCCTCTGTATAAAATGTTGGTTGAGGTCACCAACAATTATATGGTGACACTTGTATTGGAGCAGAAGGGAGTCCACATTTTCCATTAGGAAGTTGACGGGTCTGTGTGTTGCCATTAAGGTCTGTACATTGCACATACAAATACAGATGTACTAGTGTTTATGCATAGCTTGAAGAACATTATTTCAAGATGAGTGGGGATGGCAACATCAATATACTGGCATGTATATTTTTAGAGAAACACACAACACCTATTACTTGCCCTTTCCTGTCTCTTCTCATCCATGAGGTGTAGTCAGCAATTCTTGCAAAATCTTAAGGAGTCCTGTCGTTCAAAAATGTTTCAACAACACCTATAATGTCGTTACGTCGAGTGTTCACAAAACTGTGTGTGAGCACTACAACGTTGGTAATGAAACCTCTAATGTTGGCCAACAGGATGTGGATAGCCTAGCTCCTCATTCTTTCTCCTCTTTCTCTCTTTCTCTCTCTCTCTTTTTATTTTTACTGACAAGCTATTTACAAGTTAAGGATTATTAACTTTATTGTCAAGCTAAGAGCTGTTACATCAGCTCATTTGACAGAACATACAAATAGGGAACAGGATGAAGTTGGAGCCATGTGTGTGCCAGCATTTTTATTTGATCAACTGACTATCTCGATGACATCATAATGCTGTACGAATATGTTCCATACTCGAATCATCCTGGGGAAAAATGATCTCAGATGAAGTGATGTTCTGGAGAAGGGTACAGCCAGAGTGAAGTTGCTGCTTTCTGCCCGTCTTGTGGTATAGAAGCTTGCTTCACGCTGTCCTCGAAGTGGATCTAAATGTGGTACAATATTGGCCTTTTACATAACAGAAAGGCCACCCACATCCCTCCTGTGTTGAAGGCTCTGACGAAATGACAGATCTATCCATGATGGGTCCAGGTGAGAGATGAGACGTCTTGCTCTGTTCTCTACTCTGTCAAGAAGTCGCAGATGAGAGGGCGGGGGGGGGGGGGCAGGCAAACCAAGAAATTGGAGCATACTCAAGGTGTGAGCATACTTATGCCTCGTACAGAATCTTGCAACCCCAGCTGTAAAGCAGATGCGAGATACGGTGAAGTGCTGTAAGCTTCCTGGCTGCCTTGTTAGCAAGATTTACAACGTGGTTCTTCATGGTCAGTTTGTAGTCAAATTTCACTCCAAGGATATCAACTTCTTCCTTTCTCCCTCCCTCCCTCCCTCCCTCTCTCTCTCTCTCTCTCTCTCTCTCTCTCTCTCTCTCTCTCTCTCTCTCTCTCTCTCTCTCTCTCTCTCTCTCTCTCTCTCTCTCTCTCTCTCTCTCTCTCTCTCTCTCTTTCTCTCTCTCTCTCTTTCTCTCCTTCCCCTCCATCCTCCCTCCCTCTCCCTCCTTCTCCCCGACAAGCATGTACGTTCTCTCTCTCTCTCTCTCTCTCTCTCTCTCTCTCTCTCTATATATATATATATATATATATATATATATATATATATATATATATATATATATATTATATATATATATATATATATATATATATATATATATATCTGTTTCTTTCACTTATTTCTCACTGTCTTCTTTGTTTAATCACCTTGTGTTCCCCAGGTTTCATACACTTGCATCAGAAACATCGGAAACATCAGAAACATCAGAAACATCAGAAACATCAGAAACATCAGAAACATCAGAAACATCAGAAACATCAGAAACATCAGAAACATCAGAAACATTAGAAACATCAGAAACATCAGAAACATCTACGCTCTGATAACGAAATCATCGTTAATGATTTTAATAAATAACACTTACAAATAATTAAATATGTTTAGTAATAATTCATTATTAAGTATTCACTAATAACTATACAACAACTAAGTACATGTAATTATTTTATAGGTAGGTATTGCTGTCCTGTGGTAGTAGGTTGGTAGACAGCAACCACCCAGGGAGGTATTACTGTCCTGTGGTAGTAGGTTGGTAGACGGCAACCACCCAGGGAGGTATTACTGTCCTGTGGTAGTAGGTTGGTAGACGGCAACCACCCAGGGAGGTATTACTGTCCTCTGGTAGTAGGTTGGTAGACAGCAACCACCCAGGGAGGTATTACTGCCCTGTTGCAGTAGGTTGGTAGACAGCAACCACTCAGGGAGGTATTACTGTCCGGTGGTAGTAGGTTGGTAGACGGCAACCACCCAGGGAGGTATTACTGTCCTGTGGTAGTAGGTTGGTAGACAGCAACCACCCAGGGAGGTATTACTGTCCTGTGGTAGTAGGTTGGTAGACAGCAACCACCCAGGGAGGTATTGCTGTCCTGTGGTAGTAGGTTGGTAGACGGCAACCACCCAGGGAGGTATTACTGTCCTGTGGTAGTAGGTTGGTAGACAGCAACCACCCAGGGAGGTATTACTGTCCTGTGGTAGTAGGTTGGTAGACAGCAACCACCCAGGGAGGTATTACTGTCCTGTGGTAGTAGGTTGGTAGACAGCAACCACCCAGGGAGGTATTACTGCCCTGTTGCAGTAGGTTGGTAGACAGCAACCACCCAGGGAGGTATTACTGTCCTGTGGTAGTAGATTGGTAGACAGCAACCACCCAGGGAGGTATTACCGTCCTGTGGTAGTAGGTTGGTAGACGGCAACCACCCAGGGAGGTATTACTGTCCGGTGGTAGTAGGTTGGTAGACGGCAACCACCCAGGGAGGTATTACTGTCCGGTGGTAGTAGGTTGGTAGACAGCAACCACCCAGGGAGGTATTACTGTCCTGTGGTAGTAGATTGGTAGACAGCAACCACCCAGGGAGGTATTACCGTCCTGTGGTAGTAGGTTGGTAGACAGCAACCACCCAGGGAGGTATTACTGTCCTGTGGTAGTAGGTTGGTAGACAGCAACCACCCAGGGAGGTATTACTGTCCTGTAGTAGTAGGTTGGTAGACAGCAACCACCCAGGGAGGTATTACTGTCTTGTGGTAGTAGGTTGGTAGACAGCAACCACCCAGGTAGGTATTGCTATCCTGTGGTAGTAGGTTGGTAGACAGCAACCACCCAGGAAGATATTACTGTCCTGTGGTAGTAGGTTGGTAGACAGCAACCACCCCGGGAGGTATTACTGTCCTCTGGTAGTAGGTTGGTAGACAGCAACCACCCAGGGATGTGTTACTGTCCTGTGGTAGTAGGATGGTAGACAGCAACCACCCAGGGAGGTATTACTGTCCTGTGGTAGTAGGTTGAAGACAGCAACCACCCAGGGAGGTATTACTGTCCTGTGGTAGCAGGATGGTAGACAGCAACCACCCTGGGAGGTATTACTGTCCTGTGGTAGTAGGTTGGTAGAGAGCAAAAACCCAGGGAGGTATTACTGTCCTGTGGTAGTAGGTTGGTAGACAGCAACCACCCAGGGAGGTATTACTGTCCTGTGGAAGTAGGTTGGTAGACAGCAACCACCCAGGGAGGTATTACTGTCCTGTGGTAGTAGGTTGGTAGACAGCAACCACCCAGGGCGGTATTACTGTCCTGTGGTAGTAGGTTGGTAGACAGCAACCACCCAGGGAGGTATTACTGTCCTGTGGTAGTAGGTTGGTAGACAGCAACAACCCAGGGAGGTATTACTGTCCTGTGGTAGTAGGTTGGTAGAGAGCAACCACCCAGGGAGGTATTACTGTCCTGTGGTAGTAGTTTGGTAGAGAGCAACCACCCAGGGAGGTATTACTGTCCTGTGGTAGAAGGTTGGTAGACAGCAACCACCCAGGGAGGTATTACTGTCCTGTGGTAGTAGGTTGGTAGACAGCAACCACCCAGGGAGGTATTACTGTCCTGTGGTAGTAGGTTGGTAGACAGCAACCACCCAGAGAGGTATTACTGTCCTGTGGTAGTAGGTTGGTAGACAGCAACCACCCAGGGAGGTATTACTGTCCAGTGGTAGTAGGTTGGTAGACAGCAACCACCCAGGGAGGTATTACTGTCCTGTGGTAGAAGGTTGGTAGACAGCAACCACCCAGGGAGGCATTACTGTCCTGTGGTAGTAGGTTGGTAGACAGCAACCACCCAGGGAGGTATTACTGTCCTGTGGTAGTAGGTTGGTAGACAGCAACCACCCAGGGAGGTATTACTGTCCTGTGGTAGTAGGTTGGTAGACAGCAACCATCCGGGGAGGTATTACTGTTCTGTGGTAGTAGGTTGGTAAGCAGCAACCACCCAGGGAGGTATTACTGTCCTGTGGTAGTAGGATGGTAGAGAGCAACCACCCAGGAAGGTATTACTGTCCTGTGGAAGTAGGTTGGTAGACAGCAACCACCCAGGGAGGTATTACTGTCCTGTGGTAGTAGGTTGGTAGACAGCAACCACCCAGGGAGGTATTACTGTCCTGTGGTAGTAGGTTGGTAGACAGCAAGCACCCAGGGAGGTATTACTGTCCTGTTGTAGCACGTTGGTAGACAGCAACAATCCGGGGAGGTATTACTGTCCTGTGGTAGTAGGTTGGTAGACATCAACCACCCAAGGAGGTATTACTGTCCTGTGGTAGTCGGATGGTAGACAGCAACCACCCAGGGAGGTATTACTGTCCTGTGGTAGTAGGTTGGTAGACAGCAACCACCCAGGGAGGTATTACTGTCCTGTGGTAGTAGGTTGGTAGACAACAACCACCCAGGGAGGTACTACCGTCCTGTGGTAGTAGGTTGGTAGACAGCAACCTCCCAGGGAGGTACTACCGTCCTGTGGTAGTAGGTTGGTAGACAGCAACCACCCAGGGAGATACTACCGTCCTGTGGTAGTAGGTTGGTAGACAGCAACCACCCAGGGAGGTACTACCGTCCTGTGGTAGTAGGTTGGTAGACAGCAACCTCCCAGGGAGGTACTACCGTCCTGTGGTAGTAGGTTGGTAGACAGCAACCACCCAGGGAGATACTACCGTCCTGTGGTAGTAGGTTGGTAGACAACAACCACCCAGGGAGGTACTACCGTCCTGTGGTAGTAGGTTGGTAGACAGCAACCTCCCAGGGAGGTACTACCGTCCTGTGGTAGTAGGTTGGTAGACAGCAACCACCCAGGGAGGTACTACCGTCCTGTGGTAGTAGGTTGGTAGACAACAACCACCCAGGGAGGTACTACCCTCCTGTGATAGTAGGTTGGTAGACAACAACCTCCCAGGGAGGTACTACCGTCCTGTGGTAGTAGGTTGGTAGACAGCAACCTCCCAGGGAGGTACTACCGTCCTGTGGTAGTAGGTTGGTAGACAGCAACCACCCATGGAGGTACTACCGTCATGTGGTAGTAGGTTGGTAGACAGCAACCACCAAGGGAGGTACTACCGTCCTGTGGTAGTAGGTTGGTAGACAGCAACCTCCCAGGGAGGTACTACAGTCCTGTGGTAGTAGGTTGGTAGACAGCAACCACACAGGGAGGTACTACCGTCCTATGGTAGTAGATTGGTAGACAGCAACCACCCAGGGAGGTACTACCGTCCTGTGGTAGTAGGTTGGTACACAGCAACCTCCCAGGGAGGTACTACCGTCCTGTGGTAGTAGCTTGGTAGACAGCAACCACCCAGGGAGGTACTACCGTCCTGTGGTAGTAGGTTGGTAGATAGCAACCACCCAGGGAGGTACTACCGTCCTGTGGTAGTAGGTTGGTAGACAGCAACCACCCAGGGAGGTACTACCGTCCTGTGGTAGTAGGTTGGTAGACAACAACCACCCAGGGAGGTACTACCGTCCTGTGGTAGTAGGTTGGTAGACAGCAACCTCCCAGGGAGGTACTACCGTCCTGTGGTAGTAGGTTGGTAGACAACAACCACCCAGGGAGGTACTACCGTCCTGTGGTAGTAGGTTGGTAGACAGCAACCTCCCAGGGAGGTACTACCGTCCTGTGGTAGTAGGTTGGTAGACAACAACCACCCAGGGAGGTACTACCGTCCTGTGGTAGTAGGTTGGTAGACAGCAACCTCCCAGGGAGGTACTACCGTCCTGTGGTAGTAGGTTGGTAGACAGCAACCACCCAGGGAGATACTACCGTCCTGTGGTAGTAGGTTGGTAGACAACCACCCAGGGAGGTACTACCGTCCTGTGGTAGTAGGTTGGTAGACAGCAACCTCCCAGGGAGGTACTACCGTCCTGTGGTAGTAGGTTGGTAGACAGCAACCACCCAGGGAGATACTACCGTCCTGTGGTAGTAGGTTGGTAGACAACAACCACCCAGGGAGGTACTACCGTCCTGTGGTAGTAGGTTGGTAGACAGCAACCTCCCAGGGAGGTACTACCGTCCTGTGGTAGTAGGTTGGTAGACAACAACCACCCAGGGAGGTACTACCGTCCTGTGGTAGTAGGTTGGTAGACAACAACCACCCAGGGAGGTACTACCGTCCTGTGGTAGTAGGTTGGTAGACAACAACCACCCAGGGAGGTACTACCGTCCTGTGGTAGTAGGTTGGTAGACAGCAACCACCCAGGTAGGTACTACCGTCCTGTGGTAGTAGGTTGGTAGATAACAACCACCCAGGGAGGTACTACCGTCCTGTGGTAGTAGGTTGGTAGACAGCAACCACCCAGGTAGGTACTACCGTCCTGTGGTAGTAGGTTGGTAGACAACCACCCAGGGAGGTACTACCGTCCTGTGGTAGTAGGTTGGTAGACAGCAACCTCCCAGGGAGGTACTACCGTCCTGTGGTAGTAGGTTGGTAGACAACCACCCAGGGAGGTACTACCGTCCTGTGGTAGTAGGTTGGTAGACAGCAACCTCCCAGGGAGGTACTACCGTCCTGTGGTAGTAGGTTGGTAGACAACAACCACCCAGTGAGGTACTACCGTCCTGTGGTAGTAGGTTGGTAGACAGCAACCTCCCAGGGAGGTATTACTGTCCTCTGGTAGTAGGTTGGTAGACAGCAACCACCCAGGGAGGTATTACTGCCCTGTGGTAGTAGGTTTGTAGACAGCAACCACCCAGGGAGGTATTACTGTCCTGTGGTAGTAGGTTGGTAGACAGCAACCACCCAGGGAGGTATTAGTGTCCTGTGGTAGTAGGTTGGTAGACAGCAACCACCCAGGGAGGTATTACTGTCCTGTGGTAGTAGGTTGGTAGACAGCAACCACCCAGGGAGGTATTACTGTCCTGTGGTAGTAGGTTGGTAGACAGCAACCACCCAGGGAGGTATTACTGTCCTGTGGTAGTAGGTTGGTAGACAGCAACCATCCAAGGAGGTATTACTGTCCTGTGGTAGTAGGTTGGTAGACAGCAACCACCCAGGGAGGTATTACTGTCCTGTGGTAGTAGGTTGGTAGACAGCAACCACCCAGGGAGGTATTACTGTCTTGTGGTAGTAGGCTGGTAGACAGCAACCACCCAGGGAGGTATTACTGTCCTGTGGTAGTAGGTTGGTAGACAGCAGTCATCCGGGGAGGTATTACTGTCTTGTGGTAGTAGGTTGGTAGACAGCAACCACTCAGGGAGGTATTACTGTCCTGTGGTAGTAGGTTGGTAGACAGCAACCACCCAGGGAGGTATTACTGTCCTGTGGTAGTAGGTTGGTAGACAGTAACCACCCAGGGGGGTATTACTGTCCTGTGGTAGTAGGTTGGTAGACGGCAACCACCCAGGGAGGTATTACTGTCCTGTGGTAGTAGGTTGGTAGACAGCAACCACCCAGGGAGGTATTACTGTCCTGTGGTAGTAGGATGGTATACAGTAACCACCCAGGGAGGTATTACTGTCCTGTGGTAGTAGGCTGGTAGACAGCAACCACCAAGGGAGGTATTACTGTCCTGTGGTAGTAGGATGGTAGAAAGCAACCATCCGGGGAGGTATTGCTGTCCTGTGGAAGTAGGTTGGTATACAGCAACCACCCAGGGAGGTATTACTGTCCTGTGGTAGTAGGCTGGTAGACAGCAACAACCAAGGGAGGTATTACTGTCCTGTGGTAGTAGGATGGTAGACAGCAACCATCCAGGGAGGTATTGCTGTCCTGTGGAAGTAGGTTGGTAGAGAGCAACCACCCAGTGAGGTATTGCTGTCCTGTGGTAGTAGGATGGTAGACGGCAACCACCCAGGGAGGTATTACTGTCCTGTTGTAGTAGGTTGGTAGACAGCAACCACATAGTGAGGTATTACTGTCCTGTGGTAGTAGGATGGTAGACGGCAACCACCCAGGGATGTATTACTGTCCTGTGGTAGTAAGTTGGTAGACAGCAACCACCCAGTGAGGTATTACTGTCCTGTGGTAGTAGGATGGTAGACGGCAACCACCCATGGAGGTATTACTGTCCTGTGGTAGTAGGTTGGTAGACAGCAACCACCCAGGGAGGTATTACTGTCCTGTGGTAGTAGGTTGGTAGACAGCAACCATCAGGGGAGGTATTACTGTCCTGTGGTAGTAGGTTGGTAGACAGCAACCATCCGGGGAGGTATTACTGTCCTGTGGTAGTAGGTTGGTAGAGAGCAAGCACCCAGAGAGGTATTACTGTCCTGTGGTAGTAGGTTGGTAGACAGCAACCACCCAGGGCTGTATTACTGTCCTGTGGTAGTAGGTTGGTAGACAGCAACCACCCAGGGAGGTATTACTGTCCTGTGGTAGTAGGTTGGAAGACAGTAACCACCCAGGGAGGTATTACTGTCCTGTGGTAGTAGGTTGGTAGACTGCAACCATCCGGTAAGGTATTACTGTCCTGTGGTAGTAGGTTGGTAGACAGCAACCATCCGGGGAGGTATTACTGTCCTGTGGTAGTAGGTTGGTAGACAACAACCACCCAGGGAGGTATTACTGTCCTTTGGTAGTAGGTTGGTTGACAGCAACCACCCAGGGAGGTATTACTGTCCTGTGGAAGTAGGTTGGTAGACAGCAACCATCCGGGGAGGTTTTACTGTCCTGTTGTATTAGGTTGGTAGACAGCAACCACCCAGGGAGGTATTATTGTCCTGTGGTAGTAGGTTGGTAGACAGCAACCATCCGGGGAGGTATTACTGTCCTTTGGTAGGAGGTTGGTAGACAGCAACCACCCAGGGAGGTATTACTGTCCTGTGGTAGTAGGTTGGTAGACAGCAACCATCCGGGGAGGTATTACTGTCTTGTGGTAGTAGGTTGGAAGACAGCAACCACCCAGTGAGGTATTACTGTCCTGTGGTAGTAGGTTGGTAGACAGCAACCACCCAGGGAGGTATTACTGTCCTGTGGTAGTAGGTTGGTAGACAGCAACCACCCAGGGAGGCATTACTGTCCTGTGGTAGTAGGTTGGTAGACAGCAACCACCAAGGGAGATATTACTGTCCTGTGGTAGTAGGTTGGTAGACAGCAACCATCCAAGGAGGTATTACTGTCCTGTGGTAGTAGGTTGGTAGACAGCAACCTCCCAGGGAGGTATTACTGCCTTGTGGTAGTAGGTTGGTAGACAGCAACCACCCAGGGACTATTGTTGTCCTGTCGTAGTAGGTTGGTAGACAGCAACCACCCAGGGAGGTATTACTCTCCAGTGGTAGTAGGTTGGAAGACAGCAACCAGCCAGGGAGGTATTACTGACTTGTGGTAGTAGGTTGGTAGACAGCAACCACGCAGGGAGGTATTACTGTCCTATGGTAGTAGGTTGGTAGACAGCAACCACCCAGGGAGGCATTACTGTCCTGTGGTAATAGGTTGGTAGACAACAACCACCCAGGGAGGAATTACTGTCCTGTGGTAGTAGGTTGGTAAACAGCAACCACCCAGGGAGGTATTACTGTCCTGTGGTAGTAGGTTGGTAGACAACAACCACCCAGGGAGGTATTACTGTCCTGTGGTAGTAGGTTGGTAGACAGCAACCACCCAGGGAGGTAATACTGTCCTGTGGTAGTAGGTTGGTAGACAGCAACCATCCGGGGAGGTATTACTGTCCTGTGGTACTAGGCTGATAGACAGCAACCATCCGGGGAGGTATTACTGTCCTGTGGTAGTAGGTTGGTAGAGAGCAACCACCCAGAGAGGTATTACTGTCCTGTGGTAGTAGGTTGGTTGACAGCAACCACCCAGGGAGGTATTACTGTCCTGTGGTAGTAGGTTGGTAGACAGCAACCTCCCAGGGAGGTATTACTGTCCTGTGGTAGTAGGTTGGAAGACAGTAACCACCCAGGGAGGTATTACTGTCCTGTGGTAGTAGATTGGTAGACAGCAACCATCCGGGGAGGTATTACTGTCCTGTGGTAGTAGGTTGGTAGACAGCAACCACCCAGGGAGGTATTACTGTCCTGTGGTAGTAGGTTGGAAGACAGTAACCACCCAGGGGGGTATTACTGTCCTGAGGTAGTAGGTTGGTAGACAGCAACCATGCGGGGAGGTATTACTGTCCTGTGGTAGTAGGTTGGTAGACAGCAACCATCCGGGGAGGTATTACTGTCCTGTGGTAGTAGGTTGGTAGACAACAACCACACAGGGAGGTATTACTGTCCTGTGGTAGTACGTTGGTCGACAGCAACCACCCAGGGAGGTATTACTGTCCTGTGGTAGTAGGTTGGTAGACAGCAACCATCCGGGGAGGTATTACTGTCCTGTGGTAGTAGGTTGGTAGACAGCAACCATCCGGGGAGGTATTACTGTCCTGTGGTAGTAGGTTGGTAGACAGCAACCACCCAGGGAGGTATTACTGTCCTGTGGTAGTAGGTTGGTAGACAGCAACCACCCAGGGAGGTATTACTGTCCTGTGGTAGTAGGTTGGTAGACAGCAACCATCCGGGGAGGTATTACTGTCCTGTGGTAGTAGGTTGGTAGACAGCAACCACCCAGGGAGGTATTACTGTCCTGTGGTAGTAGGTTGGTAGACAGCAACCACCCAGGGAGGTATTACTGTCCTGTGGTAGTAGGTTGGTAGACAGCAACCATCCGGGGAGGTATTACTGTCCTGTGGTAGTAGGTTGGTAGACAGCAACCACCCAGTGAGGTATTACTGTCCTGTGGTAGTAGGTTGGTAGACAGCAACCACCCAGGGAGGTATTACTGTCCTGTGGTAGTAGGTTGGTAGACAGCAACCACCCAGGGAGGTATTACTGTCCTGTGGTAGTAGGTTGGTAGACAGCAACCACCCAGGGAGGTATTACTGTCCTGTGGTAGTAGGTTGGTAGACAGCAACCACCCAGGGAGGTATTACTGTCCTGTGGTAGTAGGTTGGTAGACAGCAACCACCCAGGGAGGTATTACTGTCCTGTGGTAGTAGGTTGGTAGACAGCAACCACCCAGGGAGGTATTACTGTCCTGTGGTAGTAGGTTGGTAGACAGCAACCACCCAGGGAGGTATTACTGTCCTGTGGTAGTAGGTTGGTAGACAGCAACCACCCAGGGAGGTATTACTGTCCTGTGGTAGTAGGTTGGTAGACAGCAACCACCCAGGGAGGTATTACTGTCCTGTGGTAGTAGGTTGGTAGACAGCAACCACCCAGGGAGGTATTACTGTCCTGTGGTAGTAGGTTGGTAGACAGCAACCACCCAGGGAGGTATTACTGTCCTGTGGTAGTAGGTTGGTAGACAGCAACCACCCAGGGAGGTATTACTGTCCTGTGGTAGTAGGTTGGTAGACAGCAACCACCCAGGGAGGTATTACTGTCCTGTGGTAGTAGGTTGGTAGACAGCAACCATCCGGGGAGGTATTACTGTCCTGTGGTAGTAGGTTGGCAGACAGCAACCACTCAGGGAGGTATTACTGTCCTGTGGTAGTAGGATGGTAGACAGCAACCACCCAGGGAGGTATTACTGTCCTGTGGTAGTAGGTTGGTAGACAGCAACCACCCAGGGAGGTATTACTGTCCTGTGGTAGTAGGTTGGTAGACAGCAACCACCCAGGGAGGTATTACTGTCCTGTGGTAGTAGGTTGGTAGACAGCAACCACCCAGGGAGGTATTAGTGTCCTGTGGTAGTAGGTTGGTAGACAGCAACCACCCAGGGAGGTATTACTGTCCTGTGGTAGTAGGTTGGTAGACAGCAACCACCCAGGGAGGTATTACTGTCCTGTAGTAGTAGGTTGGTAGACAGTAACCACCCAGGGGGGTATTACTGTCCTGTGGTAGTAGGTTGGAAGACAGGAACCACCAAGGGAGGTATTACTGTCCTGTGGTAGTAGGTGGGTAGACAGCAACCACCCAGGGAGGTATTACTGTCCTGTGGTAGTAGGTTGGTAGACAGCAACCACCCAGGGAGGTATTACTGTCCTGTGGTAGTAGGTTGGTAGACGGCAACCACCCAGTGAGGTATTACTGTCCTGTGGTAGTAGGTTGGTAGACGGCAACCACCCAGGGAGGTATTACTGTCCTGTGGTAGTAGGTTGGTAGAGACCAACCACCCAGTGAGGTATTTCTGTCCTGTGGTAGTAGGATGGTAGACGGCAACCACCCAGGGAGGTATTACTGTCCTGTGGTAGTAGGTTGGTAGACAGCAACCACCCAGTGAGGTATTACTGTCCTGTGGTAGTAGGATGGTAGACGGCAACCACCCAGGGAGGTATTACTGTCCTGTGGTAGTAGGTTGGTAGACAGCAACCACCCAGTGAGGTATTACTGTCCTGTGGTAGTAGGATGGTAGACAGCAACCACCCAGGGAGGTATTACTGTCCTGTGGTAGTAGGTTCGTAGACAGCAACCACCCAGGGAGGTATTACTGTCCTGTGGTAGTAGGTTGGTAGACAGCAACCATCCGGGGAGGGATTACTGTCCTGTGGTAGTAGGTTGGTAGACAGCAACCACCTGGGGAGGTATTACTGTCCTGTGGTAGTAGGTTGGTAGAGAGCAACCACCCAGAGAGGTATTACTGTCCTGTGGTAGTAGGTTGGTTGACAGCAACCACCCAGGGAGGTATTGCTGTCCTGTGGTAGTAGGTTGGTAGACAGCAACCACCCAGGGAGGTATTACTGTCCTGTGGTAGTAGGTTGGAAGACAGTAACCACCCAGGGAGGTATTACTGTCCTGTGGTAGTAGGTTGGTAGACTGCAACCATCCGGGGAGGTATTACTGTCCTGTGGTAGTAGGTTGGTAGACAGCAACCACCCAGGGAGGTATTACTGTCCTGTGGTAGTAGGTTGGAAGACAGTAACCACCCAGGGAGGTATTACTGTCCTGTGGTAGTAGGTTGGAAGACAGTAACCACCCAGGGGGGTATTACTGTCCTGTGGTAGTAGGTTGGTAGACAGCAACCATCCGGGGAGGTATTACTCTCCTGTGGTAGTAGGTTGGTAGACAGCAACCATCCGGGGAGGTATTACTGTCCTGTGGTAGTAGGTTGGTAGACAACAACCACCCAGGGAGGTATTACTGTCCTGTGGTAGTAGGTTGGTTGACAGCAACCACCCAGGGAGGTATTACTGTCCTGTGGTAGTAGGTTGGTAGACAGCAACCATCCGGGGAGGTATTACTGTCCTGTGGTAGTAGGTTGGTAGACAGCAACCACCCAGGGAGGTATTACTGTCCTGTGGTAGTAGGTTGGTAGACGGCAACCACCCAGTGAGGTATTACTGTCCTGTGGTAGTAGGTTGGTAGACAGCAACCACCCAGGGAGGTATTACTGTCCTGTGGTAGTAGGTTGGTAGACAGCAACCATCCGGGGATGTATTACTGTCCTGTGGTAGTAGGTTGGAAGACAGCAACCACACAGTGAGGTATTACTGTCCTCTGGTAGTAGGTTGGTAGACAGCAACCACCCAGGGAGGTATTACTGTCCTGTGGTAGTACCTTGGTAGACAGCAACCATCCGGAGTGGTATTACTGTCCTGTGGTAGTAGGTTGGTAGACAGCAACCATCCGGGGATGTATTACTGTCCTGTGGTAGTAGGTTGGTAGACAGCAACCACCCAGGGAGGTATTACTGTCCTGTGGTAGTAGGTTGGTAGACAGCAACCACCCAGGGAGGTATTACTGTCCTGTGGTAGTAGGTTGGTAGACAGCAACCACCCAGGGAGTATTGTTGTCCTGTGGTAGTAGGTTGGTAGACAGCAACCACCCAGGGAGGTATTACTCTCCAGTGGTAGTAGGTTGGTAGACAGCAACCACCCAGGGAGGTATTGCTGTCCTGTGGTAGTAGGTTGGTAGACAGCAACCACCCAGGGAGGTATTACTGTCCTGTGGTAGTAGGTTGGTAGACAGCAACCACCCAGGGAGGTATTACTGTCCTGTGGTAGTAGGTTGGTAGACAGCAACCACCCAGGGAGGTATTACTGTCCTGTGGTAGTAGGTTGGTAGACAGCAACCACCCAGGGAGGTATTACTGTCCTGTGGTAGTAGGTTGGTAGACAACAACCACCCAGGGAGGTATTACTGTCGTGTGGTAGTAGGTTGGTAGACAGCAACTACCCAGGGAGGTATTACTGTCTTGTGGTAGTAGGTTGGTAGACAGCAACCATCCGGGGAGGTATTACTGTCCTGTGGTAGTAGGTTGGTAGACAGCAACCATCCGGGGAGGTATTACTGTCCTGTGGTAGTAGGTTGGTAGACAGCAACCACCCAGAGAGGTATTACTGTCCTGTGGTAGTAGGTTGGTAGACAGCAACCACCCAGGGAGGTATTACTGTCCTGTGGTAGTAGGTTGGTAGACAGCAACCACCCAGGGAGGTATTACTGTCCTGTGGTAGTAGGTTGGTAGACAGCAACCACCCAGGGAGGTATTACTGTCCTGTAGTAGTAGGTTGGTAGACAGCAACCACCCAGGGAGGTATTACTGTCCTGTGGTAGTAGGTTGGTAGACAGCAACCACCCAGGGAGGTATTACTGTCCTGTAGTAGTAGGTTGGTAGACAGTAACCACCCAGGGGGGTATTACTGTCCTGTGGTAGTAGGTTGGTAGACAGCAGTCATCCGGGGAGGTATTACTGTCTTGTGGTAGTAGGTTGGTAGACAGCAACCACCCAGGGAGGTATTACTGTCCTGTGGTAGTAGGTTGGTAGACAGCAGTCATCCGGGGAGGTATTACTGTCTTGTGGTAGTAGGTTGGTAGACAACAACCACCCAGGGAGGTATTACTGTCCTGTGGTAGTAGTTTGGTCGACAGCAACCACCCCGGAAGGTATTACTGTCCTGTGGTAGTAGGTTGGTAGACAGCAACCATCCGGGGAGGTATTACTGTCCTGTGGTAGTAGGTTGGTAGACAGCAACCATCCGGGGAGGTATTACTGTCCTGTGGTAGTAGGTTGGTAGAAAGCAACCACCCAGAGAGGTATTACTGTCCTGTGATAGTAGGTTGGTAGACAGCAACCACCCAGGGAGGTATTACTGTCCTGTGGTAGTAGGTTGGTAGACAGCAACCATCCGGGGAGGCATTACTGTCCTGTGGTAGTAGGTTGGTAGACAGCAACCACCCAGGGAGGTATTACTGTCCTGTGGTAGTAGGTTGGTAGACAGCAACCATCCGGAGAGGTATTACTGTCCTGTGGGAGTAGGTTGGTAGACAGCAACCATCCGGGGATGTATTACTGTCCTGTGGTAGTAGGTTGGAAGACAGCAACCACACAGTGAGGTATTACTGTCCTCTGGTAGTAGGTTGGTAGACAGCAACCACCCAGGGAGGTATTACTGTCCTGTGGTAGTAGCTTGGTAGACAGCAACCATCCGGAGTGGTATTACTGTCCTGTGGTAGTAGGTTGGTAGACAGCAACCATCCGGGGATGTATTACTGTCCTGTGGTAGTAGGTTGGAAGACAGCAACCACACAGTGAGGTATTACTGTCCTGTGGTAGTAGGTTGGTAGACAGCAACCATCCGGGGAGGTATTACTGTCCTATGGTAGGAGGTTAGTAGACAGCAACCACCCAGGGAGGTATTACTGTCCTGTGGTAGTAGGTTGGTAGACAGCAACCATCCGGGGAGGTATTACTGTCCTGTGGTAGTAGGTTGGAAGACAGCTGCCACCCAGTGAGGTATTACTGTCCTGTGGTAGTAGGTTGGTAGACAGCAACCACCCAGGGAGGTACTACTGTCCTGTGGTAGTAAGTTGGTAGACAGCAACCACCCAGGGAGGCATTACTGTCCTGTTGTAGTAGGTTGGTAGACAGCAACTACCCAGGGAGGTATTACTGTCCTGTGATAGTAGGTTGGTAGACAGCAACCATCCAAGGAGGTATTACTGTCCTGTGGTAGTAGGTTGGTAGACAGCAACCACCCAGGGAGGTATTACTGTCCTGTGGTAGTAGGTTGGTAGACAGCAACCACCCAGGGAGTATTGTTGTCCTGTGGTAGTAGGTTGGTAGACAGCAACCACCCAGGGAGGTATTACTCTCCAGTGGTAGTAGGTTGGAAGACAGCAACCAGCCAGGGAGGTATTACTGACTTGTGGTAGTAGGTTGGTAGACAGCAACCACCCAAGGAGGTATTACTGTCCTATGGTAGTAGGTTGGTAGACAGCAACCACCCAGGGAGGTATTACTGTCCTGTGGTAATAGGTTGGTAGACAGCAACCACCCAGGGAGGAATTACTGTCCTGTGGTAGTAGGTTGGTAAACAGCAACCACCCAGGGAGGTATTACTGTCCTGTGGTAGTAGGTTGGTAGACAAGAACCACCCAGGGAGGTATTACTGTCCTGTGGTAGTAGGTTGGTAGACAGCTACCACCCAGGGAGATAATACTGTCCTGTGGTAGTAGGTTGGTAGACAGCAACCATCCAGGGAGGTATTACCGTCCTGTGGTAGTAGGCTGCTAGACAGCAACCATCCGGGGAGGTATTACTGTCCTTTGGTAGTAGGTTGGTAGAGAGCAACCACCCAGAGAGGTATTACTGTCCTGTGGTAGTAGGCTGGTAGACAGCAACCACCCAGGGAGGTATTACTGTCCTGTGGTAGTAGGTTGGTAGACAGCAACCACCCAGGGAGGTATTACTGTCCTGTGGTAGTAGGTTGGAAGACAGTAACCACCCAGGGAGGTATTACTGTCCTGCGGAAGTAGATTGGTAGACAGCAACCATCCGGGGAGGTATTACTGTCCTGTGGTAGTGGGTTGGTAGACAGCAACCACCCAGGGAGGTATTAGTGTCCTGTGGTAGTAGGTTGGTGGAGAGCAACCACCCAGGGAGGTATTAGTGTCCTGTGGTAGTAGGTTGGAAGACAGTAACCACCCAGGGGGTATTACTGTCCTGTGGTAGTAGGTTGGTAGACAGCAACCATCCGGGGAGGTATTACTGTCCTGTGGTAGTAGGTTGGTAGACAGCAACCATCCGGGGAGGTATTTCTGTCCTGTGGTAGTAGGTTGGTAGACAACAACCACCCAGGGAGGTATTACTGTCCTGTGGTAGTAGTTTGGTCGACAGCAACCACCCCGGAAGGTATTACTGTCCTGTGGTAGTAGGTTGGTAGACAGCAACCATCCGGGGAGGTATTACTGTCCTGTGGTAGTAGGCTGGTAGACAGCAACCATCCGGGGAGGTATTATTGTCCTGTGGTAGTAGGTTGGTAGAAAGCAACCACCCAGAGAGGTATTACTGTCCTGTGGTAGTAGGTTGGTAGACAGCAACCACTCAGGGAGGTATTACTGTCCTGTGGTAGTAGGTTTGTAGACAGCAACCATCCGGGGAGGTATTACTGTCCTGTGGTAGTAGGTTGGTAGACAGCAACCACCCAGGGAGGTATTACTGTCCTGTGGTAATAGGTTGGTAGACAGCAACCATCCGGAGAGGTATTACTGTCCTGTGGTAGTAGGTTGGTAGACAGCAACCATCCGGGGATGTATTACTGTCCTGTGGTAGTAGGTTGGTAGACAGCAACCATCCAAGGAGGTATTACTGTCCTGTGGTAGTAGGTTGGTAGACAGCAACCATCCAAGGAGGTATTACTGTCCTGTGGTAGTAGGTTTGTAGACAGCAACCACTCAGGGAGGTATTATTGTCCTGTGGTAGTAGGTTGGTAGACAGCAACCACCCAGGGAGGTATTACTGTCCTGTGGTAGTAGGTTGGTAGACAGCAACCATCCAAGGAGGTATTACTGTCCTGTGGTAGTAGGTTGGTAGACAGCAACCACCCAGGGAGGTATTACTGTCCTGTGGTAGTAGGTTGGTAGACAGCAACCACCCAGGGAGGTATTGCTGTCCTGTGGTAGTAGGTTGGTAGACGGCAACCACCCAGGGAGGTATTACTGTCCTGTGGTAGTAGGTTGGTAGACAGCAACCACCCAGGGAGGTATTACTGTCCTGTGGTAGTAGGTTGGTAGACAGCAACCACCCAGGGAGGTATTACTGTCCTGTGGTAGTAGGTTGGTAGACAGCAACCACCCAGGGAGGTATTACTGTCCTGTGGTAGTAGGTTGGTAGACAGCAACCACCCAGGGAGGTATTACTGTCCTGTGGTAGTAGGTTGGTAGACAGCAACCACCCAGGGAGGTATTACTGTCCTGTGGTAGTAGGTTGGTAGACAGCAACCACCCAGGGAGGTATTACTGTCCTGTGGTAGTAGGTTGGTAGACAGCAACCACCCAGGGAGGTATTGCTGTCCTGTGGTAGTAGGTTGGTAGACGGCAACCACCCAGGGAGGTATTACTGTCCTGTGGTAGTAGGTTGGTAGACAGCAACCACCCAGGGAGGTATTGCTGTCCTGTGGTAGTAGGTTGGTAGACAGCAACCACCCAGGGAGGTATTACTGTCCTGTGGTAGTAGGTTGGTAGACAGCAACCACCCAGGGAGGTATTACTGTCCTGTGGTAGTAGGTTGGTAGACAGCAACCACCCAGGGAGGTATTACTGTCCTGTGGTAGTAGGTTGGTAGACAGCAACCACCCAGGGAGGTATTACTGTCCTGTGGTAGTAGGTTGGTAGACAGCAACCACCCAGGGAGGTATTACTGTCCTGTGGTAGTAGGTTGGTAGACAGCAACCACCCAGGGAGGTATTACTGTCCTGTGGTAGTAGGTTGGTAGACAGCAACCACCCAGGGAGGTATTACTGTCCTGTGGTAGTAGGTTGGTAGACAGCAACCACCCAGGGAGGTATTACTGTCCTGTGGTAGTAGGTTGGTAGACAGCAACCACCCAGGGAGGTATTACTGTCCTGTGGTAGTAGGTTGGTAGACAGCAACCACCCAGGGAGGTATTACTGTCCTGTGGTAGTAGGTTGGTAGACAGCAACCACCCAGGGAGGTATTACTGTCCTGTGGTAGTAGGTTGGTAGACAGCAACCACCCAGGGAGGTATTACTGTCCTGTGGTAGTAGGTTGGTAGACAGCAACCACCCAGGGAGGTATTACTGTCCTGTGGTAGTAGGTTGGTAGACAGCAACCACCCAGGGAGGTATTACTGTCCTGTGGTAGTAGGTTGGTAGACAGCAACCACCCAGGGAGGTATTGCTGTCCTGTGGTAGTAGGTTGGTAGACAGCAACCACCCAGGGAGGTATTGCTGTCCTGTGGTAGTAGGTTGGTAGACGGCAACCACCCAGGGAGGTATTGCTGTCCTGTGGTAGTAGGTTGGTAGACAGCAACCACCCAGGGAGGTATTACTGTCCTGTGGTAGTAGGTTGGTAGACAGCAACCACCCAGGGAGGTATTACTGTCCTGTGGTAGTAGGTTGGTAGACAGCAACCACCCAGGGAGGTATTACTGTCCTGTGGTAGTAGGTTGGTAGACAGCAACCACCCAGGGAGGTATTACTGTCCTGTGGTAGTAGGTTGGTAGACAGCAACCACCCAGGGAGGTATTACTGTCCTGTGGTAGTAGGTTGGTAGACAGCAACCACCCAGGGAGGTATTACTGTCCTGTGGTAGTAGGTTGGTAGACAGCAACCACCCAGGGAGGTATTACTGTCCTGTGGTAGTAGGTTGGTAGACAGCAACCACCCAGGGAGGTATTACTGTCCTGTGGTAGTAGGTTGGTAGACAGCAACCACCCAGGGAGGTATTACTGTCCTGTGGTAGTAGGTTGGTAGACAGCAACCACCCAGGGAGGTATTACTGTCCTGTGGTAGTAGGTTGGTAGACAGCAACCACCCAGGGAGGTATTACTGTCCTGTGGTAGTAGGTTGGTAGACAGCAACCACCCAGGGAGGTATTACTGTCCTGTGGTAGTAGGTTGGTAGACAGCAACCACCCAGGGAGGTATTACTGTCCTGTGGTAGTAGGTTGGTAGACAGCAACCACCCAGGGAGGTATTACTGTCCTGTGGTAGTAGGTTGGTAGACAGCAACCACCCAGGGAGGTATTACTGTCCTGTGGTAGTAGGTTGGTAGACAGCAACCACCCAGGGAGGTATTACTGTCCTGTGGTAGTAGGTTGGTAGACAGCAACCACCCAGGGAGGTATTACTGTCCTGTGGTAGTAGGTTGGTAGACAGCAACCACCCAGGGAGGTATTACTGTCCTGTGGTAGTAGGTTGGTAGACAGCAACCACCCAGGGAGGTATTACTGTCCTGTGGTAGTAGGTTGGTAGACAGCAACCACCCAGGGAGGTATTACTGTCCTGTGGTAGTAGGTTGGTAGACAGCAACCACCCAGGGAGGTATTACTGTCCTGTGGTAGTAGGTTGGTAGACAGCAACCACCCAGGGAGGTATTACTGTCCTGTGGTAGTAGGTTGGCAGACAGCAACCACTCAGGGAGGTATTACTGTCCTGTGGTAGTAGGTTGGTAGACAGCAACCATCCAAGGAGGTATTACTGTCCTGTGGTAGTAGGTTGGTAGACAGCAACCATCCAAGGAGGTATTACTGTCCTGTGGTAGTAGGTTGGTAGACAGCAACCACCCAGGGAGGTATTACTGTCCTGTGGTAGTAGGTTGGTAGACAGCAACCACCCAGGGAGGTATTACTGTCCTGTGGTAGTAGGTTGGTAGACAGCAACCACCCAGGGAGGTATTACTGTCCTGTGGTAGTAGGTTGGTAGACAGCAACCATCCGGGGAGGTATTACTGTCCTGTGGTAGTAGGTTGGTAGACAGCAACCACCCAGGGAGGTATTACTGTCCTGTGGTAGTAGGTTGGTAGACAGCAACCACCCAGGGAGGTATTACTGTCCTGTGGTAGTAGGTTGGTAGACAGCAACCACCCAGGGAGGTATTACTGCCCTGTGGTAGTAGGTTGGTAGACAGCAACCATCCAGGGAGGTATTACTGTCCTGTGGTAGTAGGTTGGTAGACGGCAACCACCCAGGGAGGTATTACTGTCCTGTGGTAGTAGGTTGGTAGACAGCAACCACCCAGGGAGGTATTACTGTCCTGTGGTAGTAGGTTGGTAGACAGCAACCATCCGGGGAGGTATTACTGTCCCGTGGTAGTAGGTTGGTAGACAGCAACCATCCGGGGAGGTATTACTGTCCTGTGGTAGTAGGTTGGTAGACAGCAACCACCCAGGGAGGTATTACTGTCCTGTGGTAGTAGGTTGGTAGACAGCAACCACCCAGGGAGGTATTACTGTCCTGTGGTAGTAGGTTGGTAGACAGCAACCACCCAGGGAGGTATTACTGTCCTGTGGTAGTAGGTTGGTAGACAGCAACCACCCTGGGAGGTATTACTGTCCTGTGGTAGTAGGTTGGTAGACAGCAACCACCCAGGGAGGTATTACTGTCCTGTAGTAGTAGGTTGGTAGACAGCAACCACCCAGGGAGGTATTACTGTCCTGTGGTAGTAGGTTGGTAGACAGCAACCATCCAAGGAGGTATTACTGTCCTGTGGTAGTAGGTTGGTAGACGGCAACCACCCAGGGAGGTATTACTGTCCTGTGGTAGTAGGTTGGTAGACAGCAACCATCCGGGGAGGTATTACTGTCCTGTGGTAGTAGGTTGGTAGACAGCAACCATCCGGGGAGGTATTACTGTCCTGTGGTAGTAGGTTGGTAGACGGCAACCACCCAGGGAGGTATTACTGTCCTGTGGTAGTAGGTTGGTAGACAGCAACCATCCGGGGAGGTATTACTGTCCTGTGGTAGTAGGTTGGTAGACGGCAACCACCCAGGGAGGTATTACTGTCCTGTGGTAGTAGGTTGGTAGACAGCAACCATCCGGGGAGGTATTACTGTCCTGTGGTAGTAGGTTGGTAGACAGCAACCATCCGGGGAGGTATTACTGTCCTGTGGTAGTAGGTTGGTAGACAGCAACCATCCGGGGAGGTATTACTGTCCTGTGGTAGTAGGTTGGTAGACGGCAACCACCCAGGGAGGTATTACTGTCCTGTGGTAGTAGGTTGGTAGAGAGCAACCACCCAGGGAGGTATTACAGTCTTGTGGTAGTAGGTTGGTAGACAGCAACCATCCGGGGAGGTATTACTGTCCTGTGGTAGTAGGTTGGTAGACAGCAACCACCCAGGGAGGTATTACTGTCCTGTGGTAGTAGGTTGGTAGACAGCAACCACCCAGGGAGGTATTACTGTCCTGTGTTAGTAGGTTGGTAGACAGCAACCACCCAGGGAGGTATTACTGTCCTGTGGTAGTAGGTTGGTAGACAGCAACCACCCAGGGAGGTACTACTGTCCTGTGGTAGTAGGTTGGTAGACAGCAACCACCCAGGGAGGTATTACTGTCCTGTGGTAGTAGGTTGGTAGACAGCAACCACCCAGGGAGGTATTACTGTCCTGTGGTAGTAGGTTGGTAGACAGCAACCACCCAGGGAGGTATTACTGTCCGGTGGTAGTAGGTTGGTAGACAGCAACCATCCAGGGGAGGTATTACTGTCCTGTGGTAGTAGGTTGGTAGACAGCAACCACCCAGGGAGGCATTACTGTCCTGTGGTAGTAGGTTGGTAGACAGCAACCACCCAGGGAGGTATTACTGTCCTGTGGTAGTAGGTTGGTAGACAGCAACCAACCAAGGAGGTATTACTGTCCTGTGGTAGTAGGTTGGTAGACAGCAACCATCCAAGGAGGTATTACTGTCCTGTGGTAGTAGGTTGGTAGACAGCAACCATCCGGGGAGGTATTACTGTCCTGTGGTAGTAGGTTGGTAGACAGCAACCACCCAGGGAGGTATTACTGTCCTGTGGTAGTAGGTTGGTAGACAGCAACCACCCAGGGAGGTATTACTGTCCTGTGGTAGTAGGTTGGTAGACAGCAACCACCCAGGGAGGTATTACTGTCCTGTAGTAGTAGGTTGGTAGACTTCAACCACCCAGGGAGGTATTACTGTCGTGTGGTAGTAGGTTGGTAGACAGCAACTACCCAGGGAGGTATTACTGTCTTGTGGTAGTAGGTTGGTAGACAGCAACCACCCAGGGAGGTATTACTGTCCTGTGTTAGTAGGTTGGTAGACAGCAACCACCCAGGGAGGTATTACTGTCCTGTGGTAGTAGATTGGTAGACAGCAACCACCCAGGGAGGTATTACCGTCCTGTGGTAGTAGGTTGGTAGAGAGCAACCACCCAGGGAGGTATTACTGTCCTGTGGTAGGAGGTTGGTAGACAGCAACCACCCAGGGAGGTATTACTGTCCTGTGGTAGTAGGTTGGTAGACAGCAACCACCCAGGGAGGTATTACTGTCCTGTGGTAGTAGGTTGGTAGACAGCAACCACCCAGGGAGGTATTACTGTCCTGTGGTAGTAGGATGGTAGACAGCAACCACCCAGGGAGGTATTACTGTCCTGTGGTAGTAGGTTGGTAGACAGCAACCACCCAGGGAGGTATTACTGTCCTGTGGTAGTAGGTTGGTAGACGGCAACCACCCAGGGAGGTATTACTGTCCTGTGGTAGTAGGTTGGTAGACAGCAAACATCCGGGGAGGTATTACTGTCCTATGGTAGTAGGATGGTAGACAGCAACCACCCAGGCAAGTATTACTGTCCTGTGGTAGTAGGTTGGAAGACAGGAACCACCAAGTGAGGTATTACTGTCCTGTGGTAGTAGGATGGTAGACAGCAACCATCCGGGGAGGTATTGCTGTCCTGTGGTAGTAGGTTGGAAAACAGTAACCACCCAGGGAGGTATTACTGTCCTGTGGTAGTAGGATGGTAGACGGCAACCACCCAGGGAGGTATTACTTTCCTGTGGTAGTAGGTTGGTAGACAGCAACCACCCAGGGAGGTATTACTGTCCTGTGGTAGTAGGTTGGTAGACAGCAACCAACCAGGGAGGTATTACTGTCCTGTGGTAGTAGGTTGGTAGACAGCAACCATCCAGGGAGGTACTACTGTCCTGTGGTAGTAGGTTGGTATAGAGGAACCAAACAGAGAGGTATTACTGCCCTGTGGTAGTAGGTTGGTAGACAGCAACCACCCACGGAGGTATTACTGTCCTGTGGTAGTAGGTTGGAAGACAGTAACCACCCAGGGAGGTATTACTGTCCTGAGGTAGTAGGTTGGTAGACAGCAACCATCCGGGGAGGTATTGCTGTCCTGTGGTAGTAGGTTGGAAAACAGTAACCACCCAGGGAGGTATTACTGTCCTGTGGTAGTAGGTTGGAAGACAGTAACCACCCAGGGGGGTATTACTGTCCTGTGGTAGTAGGTTGGAAGACAGCAACCATCCGGGGAGGTATTACTGTCCTGTGGTAGTAGGTTGGTAGAGACCAACCACCCAGTGAGGTATTACTGTCCTGTGGTAGTAGGTTGGTAGACAGCAACCACCCAGGGAGGTATTACTGTCCTGTGGTAGTAGGTTGGTAGACAGCAACCACCCAGGGAGGTATTACTGTCCTGTGGTAGTAGGATGGTAGACAGCAACCACCAAGGGAGGTATTACTGTCCTATGGTAGTAGGTTGGTAGAGAGCAACCACCCAGGGAGGTATTACTGTCCTGTGGTAGTAGGTTGGTAGACGGCAACCACCCAGGGAGGTATTACTGTCCTGTGGTAGTAGGATGGTAGACAGCAACCACCCAGGGAGGTATTACTGTCCTGTGGTAGTAGGATGGTAGACAGCAACCACCCAGGGAGGTATTACTGTCCTGTGGTAGTAGGTTGGTAGACAGGAACCACCCAGGGAGGTATTACTGTCCTGAGGCAGTAGGTTGGTAGACGGCAACCACCCAGGGAGGTATTACTGTCCTGTGGTAGTAGGTTGGTAGACAGCAACCATCCGGGGAGGTATTACTGTCCTATAGTAGTAGGATGGTAGACAGCAACCACCCAGGCAGGTATTACTGCCCTGTGGTAGTAGGTTGGAAGACAGGAACCACCAAGGGAGGTATTACTGTCCTGTGGTAGTAGGATAGTAGACAGCAACCATCCGGGGAGGTATTGCTGTCCTGTGGTAGTAGGTTGGTAGAGAGGAACCACCCAGTGAGGTATTACTGTCCTGTGGTAGTAGGATGGTAGACGGCAACCACCCAGGGAGGTATTACTGTCCTGTGGTAGTAGTTTGGTAGACAGCAACCACCCAGGGAGGTATTACTGTCCTGTGGTAGTAGGTTGGTAGACAGCAACCATCCGGGGAGGTATTACTGTCCTGTGGTAGTAGGTTGGTAGACAGCAACCATCTGGGGAGGTTTTACTGTCCTGTGGTAGTAGGTTGGTATAGAGCAACCAAACAGAGAGGTATTACTGTCCTGTGGTAGTAGGTTGGTAGACAGCAACCACCCTCGGAGGTATTACTGTTATGTGGTAGTAGGTTGGAAGACAGTAACCACCCAGGGAGGTATTACTGTCCTGTGGTAGTAGGTTGGTAGACTGCAACCATCCGGGGAGGTATTACTGTCCTGTGGTAGTAGGTTGGTAGACAGCAACCACCCAGGGAGGTATTACTGTCCTGTGGTAGTAGGTTGGAAGACAGTAACCACCCAGGGAGGTATTACTGTCCTGTGGTAGTAGGTTGGAAGACAGTAACCACCCAGGGGGGTATTACTGTCCTGTGGTAGTAGGTTGGAAGACAGCAACCATCCGGGGAGGTATTACTGTCCTGTGGTAGTAGGTTGGTAGAGACCAACCACCCAGTGAGGTATTACTGTCCTGTGGTAGTAGGATGGTAGACGGCAACCACCCAGGGAGGTATTACTGTCCTGTGGTAGTAGGTTGGTAGACAGCAACCACCCAGTGAGGTATTACTGTCCTGTGGTAGTAGGATGGTAGACGGCAACCACCCAGGGAGGTATTACTGTCCTGTGGTAGTAGGTTGGTAGACAGCATCCACCCAGTGAGGTATTACTGTCCTGTGGTAGTAGGATGGTAGACAGCAACCACCCAGGGAGGTACTACTGTCCTGTGGTAGTAGGTTCGTAGACAGCAACCACCCAGGGAGGTATTACTGTCCTGTGGTAGTAGGTTGGCAGACAGCAACCATCCGGGGAGGGATTACGGTCCTGTGGTAGTAGGTTGGTAGACAGCAACCATCTGGGGAGGTATTACTGTCCTGTTGTAGTAGGTTGGTAGAGAGCAACCACCCAGAGAGGTATTACTGTCCTGTGGTAGTAGGTTGGTAGACAGCAACCACCCAGGGAGGTACTACTGTCCTGTGGTAGTAGGTTGGTAGACAGCAACCACCCAGGGAGGTATTACTGTCCTGTGGTAGTAGGTTAGAAGACAGTAACCACCCAGGGAGGTATTACTGTCCTGTGGTAGTAGGTTGGTAGACTGCAACCATCCGGGGAGGTATTACTGTCCTGTGGTAGTAGCTTGGTAGACAGCAACCACCCAGGGAGGTATTACTGTCCTGTGGTAGTAGGTTGGAAGACAGTAACCATCCAGGGAGGTATTACTGTCCTGTGGTAGTAGGTTGGAAGAGAGTAACCACCCAGGGGGGTATTACTGTCCTGTGGTAGTAGGTTGGTAGAGAGCAACCATCTGGGGAGGTATTACTGTTCTGTGGTAGTCGGTTGGTAGACAGCAACCATCCGGGGAGGTATTACTGTCCTGTGGTAGTAGGTTGGTAGACAACAACCACCCAGGGAGGTATTACTGTCCTGTGGTAGTAGGTTGGTTGACAGCAACCACCCAGGGAGGTATTACTGTCCTGTGGTAGTAGGTTGGTAGACAGCAACCATCCGGGGAGGTATTACTGTCCTGTGGTAGTAGGTTGGAAGACAGCAACCACCCAGTGAGGTATTACTGTCCTGTGGTAGTAGGTTGGTAGACAGCAACCACCCAGGGAGGTATTACTGTCCTGTGGTAGTAGGTTGGTAGACGGCAACCACCCAGGGAGGTATTACTGTCCTGTGGTAGTAGGTTGGTAGACAGCAACCATCCGGGGAGGTATTACTGTCCTGTGGTAGTAGGTTGGTAGAGAGCAACCTTCCGGGGAGGTATTACTGTCCTGTGGTAGTAGATTGTTAGAGAGCAACCACCCAGAGAGGTATTACTGTCCTGTGGTTGTAGGTTGGTAGACAGCAACCACCCAGGGAGGTATTACTGTCCTGTGGTAGTAGGTTGGTAGACAGCAACCATCCGGGGACGTATTACTGTCCTGTGGTAGTAGGTTGGAAGACAGCAACCACCCAGTGAGGTATTACTGTCCTGTGGTAGTAGGTTGGTAGACAGCAACCACCCAGGGAGGTATTACTGTCCTGTGGTAGTAGGTTGGTAGACGGCAACCACCCAGGGAGGTATTACTGTCCTGTGGTAGTAGGTTGGTAGACAGCAACCATCCGGGGAGGTATTACTGTCCTATGGTAGTAGGATGGTAGACAGCAACCACCCAGGCAGGTATTACTGTCCTGTGGTAGTAGGTTGGAAGACAGGAACCACCAAGGGAGGTATTACTGTCCTGTGGTAGTAGGATGGTAGACAGCAACCATCCGGGGAGGTATTGCTGTCCTGTGGTAGTAGGTTGGTAGAGAGGAACCACCCAGTGAGGTATTACTGTCCTGTGGTAGTAGGATGGTAGACGGCAACCACCCAGGGAGGTATTACTGTCCTGTGGTAGTAGGTTGGTAGACAGCAACCACCCAGGGAGGTATTACTGTCCTGTGGTAGTAGGTTGGTAGACAGCAACCATCCGGGGAGGTATTACTGTCCTGTGGTAGTAGGTTGGTAGACAGCAACCATCTGGGGAGGTTTTACTGTCCTGTGGTAGTAGGTTGGTATAGAGCAACCAAACAGAGAGGTATTACTGTCCTGTGGTAGTAGGTTGGTAGACAGCAACCACCCACGGAGGTATTACTGTTATGTGGTAGTAGGTTGGAAGACAGTAACCACCCAGGGAGGTATTACTGTCCTGTGGTAGTAGGTTGGTAGACTGCAACCATCCGGGGAGGTATTACTGTCCTGTGGTAGTAGGTTGGTAGACAGCAACCACCCAGGGAGGTGTTACTGTCCTGTGGTAGTAGGTTGGAAGACAGTAACCACCCAGGGAGGTATTACTGTCCTGTGGTAGTAGGTTGGAAGACAGTAACCACCCATTGGGGTATTACTGTCCTGTGGTAGTAGGTTGGAAGACAGCAACCATCCGGGGAGGTATTACTGTCCTGTGGTAGTAGGTTGGTAGAGACCAACCACCCAGTGAGGTATTACTGTCCTGTGGTAGTAGGATGGTAGACGGCAACCACCCAGGGAGGTATTACTGTCCTGTGGTAGTAGGTTGGTAGAGAGGAACCACCCAGTGAGGTATTGCTGTCCTGTGGTAGTAGGATGGTAGACGGCAACCACCCAGGGAGGTATTACTGTCCTGTGGTAGTAGGTTGGTAAACAGCATCCACCCAGTGAGGTATTACTGTCCTGTGGTAGTAGGATGGTAGACAGCAACCACCCAGGGAGGTATTACTGTCCTGTGGTAGTAGGTTCGTAGACAGCAACCACCCAGGGAGGTATTACTGTCCTGTGGTAGTAGGTTGGTAGACAGCAACCATCCGGGGAGGTATTACTGTCCTGTTGTAGTAGGTTGGTAGAGAGCAACCACCCAGAGAGGTATTACTGTCCTGTGGTAGTAGGTTGGTAGACAGCAACCACCCAGGGAGGTACTACTGTCCTGTGGTAGTAGGTTGGTAGACAGCAACCACCCAGGGAGGTATTACTGTCCTGTGGTAGTAGGTTGGAAGACAGTAACCACCCAGGGAGGTATTACTGTCCTGTGGTAGTAGGTTGGTAGACTGCAACCATCCGGGGAGGTATTACTGTCCTGTGGTAGTAGCTTGGTAGACAGCAACCACCCAGGGAGGTATTACTGTCCTGTGGTAGTAGGTTGGAAGACAGTAACCATCCAGGGAGGTATTACTGTCCTGTGGTAGTAGGTTGGAAGAGAGTAACCACCCGGGGGGGTATTACTGTCCTGTGGTAGTAGGTTGGTAGAGAGCAACCATCCGGGGAGGTATTACTGTCCTGTGGTAGTCGGTTGGTAGACAGCAACCATCCGGGGAGGTATTACTCTCCTGTGGTAGTAGGTTGGTAGACAACAACCACCCAGGGAGGTATTACTGTCCTGTGGTAGTAGGTTGGTTGACAGCAACCACCCAGGGAGGTATTACTGTCCTGTGGTAGTAGGTTGGTAGACAGCAACCATCCGGGGAGGTTTTACTGTCCTGTGGTAGTAGGTTGGTAGAGAGCAACCTTCCGGGGAGGTATTACTGTCCTGTGGTAGTAGGTTGTTAGAGAGCAACCACCCAGAGAGGTATTACTGTCCTGTGGTTGTAGGTTGGTAGACAGCAACCACCCAGGGAGGTATTACTGTCCTGTGGTAGTAGGTTGGTAGACAGCAACCATCCGGGGAGGTATTACTGTCCTGTGGTAGTAGGTTGGAAGACAGCAACCACCCAGTGAGGTATTACTGTCCTGTGGTAGTAGGTTGGTAGACAGCAACCACCCAGGGAGGTATTACTGTCCTGTGGTAGTAGGTTGGTAGACGGCAACCACCCAGGGAGGTATTACTGTCCTGTGGTAGTAGGTTGGTAGACAGCAACCATCCGGGGAGGTATTACTGTCCTATGGTAGTAGGATGGTAGACAGCAACCACCCAGGCAGGTATTACTGTCCTGTGGTAGTAGGTTGGAAGACAGGAACCACCAAGGGAGGTATTACTGTCATGTGGTAGAAGGATGGTAGACAGCAACCATCCGGGGAGGTATTGCTGTCCTGTGGTAGTAGGTTGGTAGACAGCAACCACCCAGGGAGGTACTACCGTCCTGTGGTAGTAGGTTGGTAGACAGCAACCACCCAGGGAGGTACTACCGTCCTGTGGTAGTAGGTTGGTAGACAGCAACCACCCAGGGAGGTACTACCGTCCTGTGGTAGTAGGTTGGTAGACAGCAACCACCCAGGGAGGTACTACCGTCCTGTGGTAGTAGGTTGGTAGACAGCAACCACCCAGGGAGGTACTACCGTCCTGTGGTAGTAGGTTGGTAGACAGCAACCACCCAGGGAGGTACTACCGTCCTGTGGTAGTAGGTTGGTAGACAGCAACCACCCAGGGAGGTACTACCGTCCTGTGGTAGTAGGTTGGTAGACAGCAACCACCCAGGGAGGTACTACCGTCCTGTGGTAGTAGGTTGGTAGACAGCAACCACCCAGGGAGGTACTACCGTCCTGTGGTAGTAGGTTGGTAGACAGCAACCACCCAGGGAGGTACTACCGTCCTGTGGTAGTAGGTTGGTAGACAGCAACCACCCAGGGAGGTACTACCGTCCTGTGGTAGTAGGTTGGTAGACAGCAACCACCCAGGGAGGTACTACCGTCCTGTGGTAGTAGGTTGGTAGACAGCAACCACCCAGGGAGGTACTACCGTCCTGTGGTAGTAGGTTGGTAGACAGCAACCACCCAGGGAGGTACTACCGTCCTGTGGTAGTAGGTTGGTAGACAGCAACCACCCAGGGAGGTACTACCGTCCTGTGGTAGTAGGTTGGTAGACAGCAACCACCCAGGGAGGTACTACCGTCCTGTGGTAGTAGGTTGGTAGACAGCAACCACCCAGGGAGGTACTACCGTCCTGTGGTAGTAGGTTGGTAGACAGCAACCACCCAGGGAGGTACTACCGTCCTGTGGTAGTAGGTTGGTAGACAGCAACCACCCAGGGAGGTACTACCGTCCTGTGGTAGTAGGTTGGTAGACAGCAACCACCCAGGGAGGTACTACCGTCCTGTGGTAGTAGGTTGGTAGACAGCAACCACCCAGGGAGGTACTACCGTCCTGTGGTAGTAGGTTGGTAGACAGCAACCACCCAGGGAGGTACTACCGTCCTGTGGTAGTAGGTTGGTAGACAGCAACCACCCAGGGAGGTACTACCGTCCTGTGGTAGTAGGTTGGTAGACAGCAACCACCCAGGGAGGTACTACCGTCCTGTGGTAGTAGGTTGGTAGACAGCAACCACCCAGGGAGGTACTACCGTCCTGTGGTAGTAGGTTGGTAGACAGCAACCACCCAGGGAGGTACTACCGTCCTGTGGTAGTAGGTTGGTAGACAGCAACCACCCAGGGAGGTACTACCGTCCTGTGGTAGTAGGTTGGTAGACAGCAACCACCCAGGGAGGTACTACCGTCCTGTGGTAGTAGGTTGGTAGACAGCAACCACCCAGGGAGGTACTACCGTCCTGTGGTAGTAGGTTGGTAGACAGCAACCACCCAGGGAGGTACTACCGTCCTGTGGTAGTAGGTTGGTAGACAGCAACCACCCAGGGAGGTACTACCGTCCTGTGGTAGTAGGTTGGTAGACAGCAACCACCCAGGGAGGTACTACCGTCCTGTGGTAGTAGGTTGGTAGACAGCAACCACCCAGGGAGGTACTACCGTCCTGTGGTAGTAGGTTGGTAGACAGCAACCACCCAGGGAGGTACTACCGTCCTGTGGTAGTAGGTTGGTAGACAGCAACCACCCAGGGAGGTACTACCGTCCTGTGGTAGTAGGTTGGTAGACAGCAACCACCCAGGGAGGTACTACCGTCCTGTGGTAGTAGGTTGGTAGACAGCAACCACCCAGGGAGGTACTACCGTCCTGTGGTAGTAGGTTGGTAGACAGCAACCACCCAGGGAGGTACTACCGTCCTGTGGTAGTAGGTTGGTAGACAGCAACCACCCAGGGAGGTACTACCGTCCTGTGGTAGTAGGTTGGTAGACAGCAACCACCCAGGGAGGTACTACCGTCCTGTGGTAGTAGGTTGGTAGACAGCAACCACCCAGGGAGGTACTACCGTCCTGTGGTAGTAGGTTGGTAGACAGCAACCACCCAGGGAGGTACTACCGTCCTGTGGTAGTAGGTTGGTAGACAGCAACCACCCAGGGAGGTACTACCGTCCTGTGGTAGTAGGTTGGTAGACAGCAACCACCCAGGGAGGTACTACCGTCCTGTGGTAGTAGGTTGGTAGACAGCAACCACCCAGGGAGGTACTACCGTCCTGTGGTAGTAGGTTGGTAGACAGCAACCACCCAGGGAGGTACTACCGTCCTGTGGTAGTAGGTTGGTAGACAGCAACCACCCAGGGAGGTACTACCGTCCTGTGGTAGTAGGTTGGTAGACAGCAACCACCCAGGGAGGTACTACCGTCCTGTGGTAGTAGGTTGGTAGACAGCAACCACCCAGGGAGGTACTACCGTCCTGTGGTAGTAGGTTGGTAGACAGCAACCACCCAGGGAGGTACTACCGTCCTGTGGTAGTAGGTTGGTAGACAGCAACCACCCAGGGAGGTACTACCGTCCTGTGGTAGTAGGTTGGTAGACAGCAACCACCCAGGGAGGTACTACCGTCCTGTGGTAGTAGGTTGGTAGACAGCAACCACCCAGGGAGGTACTACCGTCCTGTGGTAGTAGGATGGTAGACAGCAACCACCCAGGGAGGTACTACCGTCCTGTGGTAGTAGGTTGGTAGACAGCAACCACCCAGGGAGGTACTACCGTCCTGTGGTAGTAGGTTGGTAGACAGCAACCACCCAGGGAGGTACTACCGTCCTGTGGTAGTAGGTTGGTAGACAGCAACCACCCAGGGAGGTACTACCGTCCTGTGGTAGTAGGTTGGTAGACAGCAACCACCCAGGGAGGTACTACCGTCCTGTGGTAGTAGGTTGGTAGACAGCAACCACCCAGGGAGGTACTACCGTCCTGTGGTAGTAGGTTGGTAGACAGCAACCACCCAGGGAGGTACTACCGTCCTGTGGTAGTAGGTTGGTAGACAGCAACCACCCAGGGAGGTACTACCGTCCTGTGGTAGTAGGTTGGTAGACAGCAACCACCCAGGGAGGTACTACCGTCCTGTGGTAGTAGGTTGGTAGACAGCAACCACCCAGGGAGGTACTACCGTCCTGTGGTAGTAGGTTGGTAGACAGCAACCACCCAGGGAGGTACTACCGTCCTGTGGTAGTAGGTTGGTAGACAGCAACCACCCAGGGAGGTACTACCGTCCTGTGGTAGTAGGTTGGTAGAGAGCAACCACCCAGGGAGGTACTACCGTCCTGTGGTAGTAGGTTGGTAGACAGCAACCACCCAGGGAGGTACTACCGTCCTGTGGTAGTAGGTTGGTAGACAGCAACCACCCAGGGAGGTACTACCGTCCTGTGGTAGTAGGTTGGTAGACAGCAACCACCCAGGGAGGTACTACCGTCCTGTGGTAGTAGGTTGGTAGACAGCAACCACCCAGGGAGGTACTACCGTCCTGTGGTAGTAGGTTGGTAGACAGCAACCACCCAGGGAGGTACTACCGTCCTGTGGTAGTAGGTTGGTAGACAGCAACCACCCAGGGAGGTACTACCGTCCTGTGGTAGTAGGTTGGTAGACAGCAACCACCCAGGGAGGTACTACCGTCCTGTGGTAGTAGGTTGGTAGACAGCAACCACCCAGGGAGGTACTACCGTCCTGTGGTAGTAGGTTGGTAGACAGCAACCACCCAGGGAGGTACTACCGTCCTGTGGTAGTAGGTTGGTAGACAGCAACCACCCAGGGAGGTACTACCGTCCTGTGGTAGTAGGTTGGTAGACAGCAACCACCCAGGGAGGTACTACCGTCCTGTGGTAGTAGGTTGGTAGACAGCAACCACCCAGGGAGGTACTACCGTCCTGTGGTAGTAGGTTGGTAGACAGCAACCACCCAGGGAGGTACTACCGTCCTGTGGTAGTAGGTTGGTAGACAGCAACCACCCAGGGAGGTACTACCGTCCTGTGGTAGTAGGTTGGTAGACAGCAACCACCCAGGGAGGTACTACCGTCCTGTGGTAGTAGGTTGGTAGACAGCAACCACCCAGGGAGGTACTACCGTCCTGTGGTAGTAGGTTGGTAGACAGCAACCACCCAGGGAGGTACTACCGTCCTGTGGTAGTAGGTTGGTAGACAGCAACCACCCAGGGAGGTACTACCGTCCTGTGGTAGTAGGTTGGTAGACAGCAACCACCCAGGGAGGTACTACCGTCCTGTGGTAGTAGGTTGGTAGACAGCAACCACCCAGGGAGGTACTACCGTCCTGTGGTAGTAGGTTGGTAGACAGCAACCACCCAGGGAGGTACTACCGTCCTGTGGTAGTAGGTTGGTAGACAGCAACCACCCAGGGAGGTACTACCGTCCTGTGGTAGTAGGTTGGTAGACAGCAACCACCCAGGGAGGTACTACCGTCCTGTGGTAGTAGGTTGGTAGACAGCAACCACCCAGGGAGGTACTACCGTCCTGTGGTAGTAGGTTGGTAGACAGCAACCACCCAGGGAGGTACTACCGTCCTGTGGTAGTAGGTTGGTAGACAGCAACCACCCAGGGAGGTACTACCGTCCTGTGGTAGTAGGTTGGTAGACAGCAACCACCCAGGGAGGTACTACCGTCCTGTGGTAGTAGGTTGGTAGACAGCAACCACCCAGGGAGGTACTACCGTCCTGTGGTAGTAGGTTGGTAGACAGCAACCACCCAGGGAGGTACTACCGTCCTGTGGTAGTAGGTTGGTAGACAGCAACCACCCAGGGAGGTACTACCGTCCTGTGGTAGTAGGTTGGTAGACAGCAACCACCCAGGGAGGTACTACCGTCCTGTGGTAGTAGGTTGGTAGACAGCAACCACCCAGGGAGGTACTACCGTCCTGTGGTAGTAGGTTGGTAGACAGCAACCACCCAGGGAGGTACTACCGTCCTGTGGTAGTAGGTTGGTAGACAGCAACCACCCAGGGAGGTACTACCGTCCTGTGGTAGTAGGTTGGTAGACAGCAACCACCCAGGGAGGTACTACCGTCCTGTGGTAGTAGGTTGGTAGACAGCAACCACCCAGGGAGGTACTACCGTCCTGTGGTAGTAGGTTGGTAGACAGCAACCACCCAGGGAGGTACTACCGTCCTGTGGTAGTAGGTTGGTAGACAGCAACCACCCAGGGAGGTACTACCGTCCTGTGGTAGTAGGTTGGTAGACAGCAACCACCCAGGGAGGTACTACCGTCCTGTGGTAGTAGGTTGGTAGACAGCAACCACCCAGGGAGGTACTACCGTCCTGTGGTAGTAGGTTGGTAGACAGCAACCACCCAGGGAGGTACTACCGTCCTGTGGTAGTAGGTTGGTAGACAGCAACCACCCAGGGAGGTACTACCGTCCTGTGGTAGTAGGTTGGTAGACAGCAACCACCCAGGGAGGTACTACCGTCCTGTGGTAGTAGGTTTGTAGACAGCAACCACCCAGGGAGGTATTACTGTCCTGTGGTAGTACGTTGGTAGACAGCATCCATCCGGGGAGGTATTACTGTCCTGTGGTAGTAGGTTGGTAGACAGCAACCACCCATGGAGGTATTATTGTCCTGTGGTAGTAGGATGGTAGACAACAACCACCCAGGGAGGTATTACTGTCCTGTGGTAGTAGGTTGGTAGACAGCAACCACCCAGGGAGGTATTACTGTCCTGTGGTAGTAGGTTGGTAGACAGCAACCACCCAGGGACGTATTACTGTCCTGTGGTAGTAGGTTGGTAGACAGCAACCATCCGTGGAGGTATTACTGTCCTGAGGTAGTAGGTTGGTAGACAGCAACCACCCAGGGAGGTATTACTGTCCTGTGGTAGTAGGTTGGTAGACAGCAACCTCCCAGGGAGGTATTACTGTCCTGTGGTAGTAGGTTGGTAGACAGCAACCACCCAGGGAGGTATTACTGTCCTGTGGTAGTAGGTTGGTAGACAGCAACGACCCAGGGAGGTATTGCTGTCCTATGGTAGTAGGTTGGTAGACAGCAACCTCCCAGGGAGGTATTACTGTCCTGTAGTAGTAGGTTGGTAGACAGTAACCACCCAGGGGGGTATTACTGTCCTGTGTTAGTAGGTTGGTAGACAGAAGTCATCCGGGGAGGTATTACTGTCTTGTAGTAGGTTGGTAGACAGCAACCACCCAGGGAGGTATTACTGTCCTGTGGTAGTACGTTGGTACACAGCAGTAATCCGGGGAGGTATTACTGTCTTGTGGTAGTAGGTTGGTAGACAGCAACCACTCAGGGAGGTATTGCTGTCCTGTGGTAGTAGGTTGGTAGACAGCAGTCATCCGGGGAGTTATTACTGTCTTGTGGTAGTAGGTTGGTGGACAGCAACCACTCAGGGAGGTATTACTGTCCTGTGGTAGTAGGTTGGTTGACAGCAACCACCCAGGTAGGTATTACTGTCCTGTGGTAGTAGGTTGGTAGACAGTAACCACCCAGGGGGTATTACTGTCCTGTGGTAGTAGGTTGGTAGACAGCAACCACCCAGGGAGGTATTATTGTCCTGTGGTAGTAGGTTGGTAGACAGCAACCACCCAGGGAGGTATTACTGTCCTGTGGTAGTAGGTTGGTAGACAGCAACCACCCAGGGAGGTATTACTGTCCTATGGTAGTAGGCTGGTAGACGGCAACCACCCAGGGAGGTATTACTGTCCTGTGGTAGTAGGATGGTAGACAGCAACCACCCAGGGAGGTATTACTGTCCTGTGGTAGTAGGTTGGTAGACAGCAACCACTCAGGGAGGTATTACTGTCCTGTGGTAGTAGGATAGTAGACAGCAACCACCCAGGGAGGTATTACTGTCCTGTGGTAGTAGGCTGGTAGACAGCAACCACCCAAGGAGGTATTACTGTCCTGAGGTAGTAGGTTGGTACACGGCAACCACCCAAGGAGGTATTACTGTCCTGTGGTAGTAGGTTGGTAGACAGCAACCATCCGGGGAGGTATTACTCTCCTGTGGTAGTAGGATGGTAGACAGCAACCACCCAGGGAGGTATTACTGTCGTGTGGTAGTAGGTTGGTAGACAGCAACCACCAAGGGAGGTATTACTGTCCTGTGGTATTAGGATGGTAGACAGCAACCATCCGGGGAGGTGTTGCTGTCCTGTGGTAGTTGGTTGGTAGAGAGCAACCACCCAGTGAGGTATTACTGTCCTGTGGTAGTATGATGGTAGACGGCAACCACCCAGGTAGGTATTACTGTCCTGTGGTAGTAGGTTGGTAGACAGCAACCACCCAGTGAGGTATTACTGTCCTGTGGTAATAGGATGGTAGACGGCAACCACCCAAGGAGGTATTACTGTCCTGTGGTAGTAGGTTGGTAGACAGCAACCACCCAGTGAGGTATTACTGTCCTGTGGTAGTAGGATGGTAGACAGCAACCACCCAGGGAGGTATTACTGTCCTGTGGTAGTATGTTGGTAGACAGCAACCACCCAGGGAGGTATTACTGTCTTGTGGTAGTAGGTTGGGAGACAGCAACCATCCGGGGAGGTATTACTGTCCTGTGGTAGTAGCTTGGTAGACAGCAACCATCCGGGGAGGTATTACTGTCCTGTGGTAGTAGGTTGGTAGAGAGCAACCACCCAAAGAGGTATTACTGTCCTGTGGTAGTAGGTTGGTAGACAGCAACCACCCAGGGAGGTATTACTGTCCTGTGGTAGTAGGTTGGTAGACAGCAACCACCCAGGGAGGTATTGCTGTCCTGTGGTAGTAGGTTGGAAGACAGTAACCACCCAGGGAGGTATTACTGTCCTGTGGTAGTAGGTTGGTAGACTGCAACCATCCGGGGAGGTATTACTGTGTTGTGGTAGTAGGTTGGAAGACAGTAACCACCCAGGGAGGTATTACTGTCCTGTGGTAGTAGGTTGATAGACAGCAACCGCCCAGGGAGGTATTACTGTCCTGTGGTAGTAGGTTGGTTGACAGCAACCACCCAGGGAGGTATTACTGTCCTGTGGTAGTAGGTTGGTAGACAGCAACCATCTGGGGAGGTATTACTGTACTGTGGTAGTAGGTTGGTAGACAGCAACCACCCAGGGAGGTACTACTGTCCTGTGGTAGTATGTTGGTAGACAGCAACCACCCAGGGAGGTATTACTGTCCTGTGGTAGTAGGTTGGGAGACAGCAACCATCCGGGGAGGTATTACTGTCCTGTGGTAGTAGGTTGGTAGACAGCAGCCATCCGGGGAGGTATTACTGTCCTGTGGTAGTAGGTTGGTAGAGAGCAACCACCCAAAGAGGTATTACTGTCCTGTGGTAGTAGGTTGGTAGACAGCAACCACCCAGGGAGGTATTACTGTCCTGTGGTAGTAGGTTGGTAGACAGCAACCACCCAGGGAGGTATTACTGTCCTGTGGTAGTAGGTTGGAAGACAGTAACCACCCAGGGAGGTATTACTGTCCTGTGGTAGTAGGTTGGTAGACTGCAACCATCCGGGGAGGTATTACTGTGTTGTGGTAGTAGGTTGGAAGACAGTAACCACCCAGGGGGGTATTACTGTCCTGTGGTAGTAGGTTGATAGACAGCAACCGCCCAGGGAGGTATTACTGTCCTGTGATAGTAGGTTGGTTGACAGCAACCACCCAGGGAGGTATTACTGTCCTGTGGTAGTAGGTTGGTAGACAGCAACCATCTGGGGAGGTATTACTGTACTGTGGTAGTAGGTTGGTAGACAGCAACCACTCAGGGAGGTACTACTGTCCTGTGGTAGTAGGTTGGTAGAGAGCAACCACCCAGAGAGGTATTACTGTCCTGTGGTAGTAGGTTGGTAGACAGCAACCACCCAGGGTGGTACTACTGTCCTGTGGTAGTAGGTTGGTAGACAGCAACCACCCAGGGAGGTATTACTGTCCTGTGGTTGTAGGTTGGAAGACAGTAACCACCCAGGAAGGTATTACTGTCCTGTGGTAGTAGGTTGGTAGACTGCAACCATCCGGGGAGGTATTACTGTCCTGTGGTAGTAGGTTGGTAGACAGCAACCACCCAGGGAGGTATTACTGTCCTGTGGTAGTAGGTTGGAAGACAGTAACCATCCAGGGAGGTATTACTGTCCTGTGGTAGTAGGTTGGAAGAGAGTAACCACCCAGGGGGGTATTACTGTCCTGTGGTAGTAGGTTGGTAGAGAGCAACCATCCGGGGAGGTATTACTGTCCTGTGGTAGTAGGTTGGTAGACAGCAACCATCCGGGGAGGTATTACTGTCCTGTGGTAGTAGGTTGGTAGACAACAACCACCCAGGGAGGCATTACTGTCCTGTGGTAGTAGGTTGGTTGACAGCAACCACCCAGGAAGGTATTACTGTCCTGTGGTAGTAGGTTGGTAGGCAGCAACCATCCGGGGAGGTATTACTGTCCTGTGGTAGTAGGTTGGTAAAGAGCAACCATCCGGGGAGGTATTACTGTCCTGTGGTAGTAGGTTGTTAGAGAGCAACCACCCAGAGAGGTATTACTGTCCTGTGGCTGTAGGTTGGTAGACAGCAACCACCCAGGGAGGTATTACTGTCCTGTGGTAGTAGGTTGGTAAACAGCAACCATCTGGGGAGGTATTACTGTCCTGTGGTAGTAGGTTGGAAGACAGCAACCACCCAGTGAGGTATTACTGTCCTGTGGTAGTAGGTTGGTAGACAGCAACCACCCAGGGAGGTATTACTGTCCTGTGGTAGTAGGTTGGTAGACAGCAACCACCCAGGGAGATATTACTGTCCTGTGGTAGTAGGATGGTAGACAGCAATCACCCAGGGAGGTATTACTGTCCTGTGGTACTAGGTTGGTAGACAGCAACCACCCAGGGAGGTATTACTGTCCTGTGGTAGTAGGTTGGTAGACAGCAACCACCCTGGGAGGTATTACTGTTCTGTGGTAGTAGGTTGGAAGACAGCAACCACCCAGGGAGATATTACTGTCCTCTGGTAGTAGGATGGTAGACAGCAACCACCCAGGGAGGTATTACTGTCTGTGGTACTAGGTTGGTAGACAGCAACCACCCAGGGAGGTATTACTGTCCTGTGGTAGTAGGTTGGTAGACAGCAACCACCCAGGGAGGTATTACTGTCCTGTGGAAGTAGGTTGGTAGACAGCAACCACCCAGGGAGGTATTACTGTCCTGTGGTAGTACGTTGGTAGACAGCATCCATCCGGGGAGGTATTACTGTCCTGTGGTAGTAGGTTGGTAGACAGCAACCACCCATGGAGGTATTATTGTCCTGTGGTAGTAGGATGGTAGACAACAACCACCCAGGGAGGTATTACTGTCCTGTGGTAGTAGGTTGGTAGACAGCAACCACCCAGGGAGGTATTACTGTCCTGTGGTAGTAGGTTGGTAGACAGCAACCACCCAGGGACGTATTACTGTCCTGTGGTAGTAGGTTGGTAGACAGCAACCATCCGTGGAGGTATTACTGTCCTGAGGTAGTAGGTTGGTAGACAGCAACCACCCAGGGAGGTATTACTGTCCTGTGGTAGTAGGTTGGTAGACAGCAACCTCCCAGGGAGGTATTACTGTCCTGTGGTAGTAGGTTGGTAGACAGCAACCACCCAGGGAGGTATTACTGTCCTGTGGTAGTAGGTTGGTAGACAGCAACCACCCAGGGAGGTATTGCTGTCCTATGGTAGTAGGTTGGTAGACAGCAACCTCCCAGGGAGGTATTACTGTCCTGTAGTAGTAGGTTGGTAGACAGTAATCACCCAGGGGGGTATTACTGTCCTGTGGTAGTAGGTTGGTAGACAGAAGTCATCCGGGGAGGTATTACTGTCTTGTAGTAGGTTGGTAGACAGCAACCACCCAGGGAGGTATTACTGTCCTGTGGTAGTACGTTGGTACACAGCAGTAATCCGGGAAGGTATTACTGTCTTGTGGTAGTAGGTTGGTAGACAGCAACCACTCAGGGAGGTATTGCTGTCCTGTGGTAGTAGGTTGGTAGACAGCAGTCATCCGGGGAGTTATTACTGTCTTGTGGTAGTAGGTTGGTGGACAGCAACCACTCAGGGAGGTATTACTGTCCTGTGGTAGTAGGTTGGTTGACAGCAACCACCCAGGTAGGTATTACTGTCCTGTGGTAGTAGGTTGGTAGACAGTAACCACCCAGGGGGTATTACTGTCCTGTGGTAGTAGGTTGGTAGACAGCAACCACCCAGGGAGGTATTATTGTCCTGTGGTAGTAGGTTGGTAGACAGCAACCACCCAGGGAGGTATTACTGTCCTGTGGTAGTAGGTTGGTAGACAGCAACCACCCAGGGAGGTATTACTGTCCTATGGTAGTAGGCTGGTAGACGGCAACCACCCAGGGAGGTATTACTGTCCTGTGGTAGTAGGATAGTAGACAGCAACCACCCAGGGAGGTATTACTGTCCTGTGGTAGTAGGCTGGTAGACAGCAACCACCCAAGGAGGTATTACTGTCCTGAGGTAGTAGGTTGGTACACGGCAACCACCCAAGGAAGTAGGTAGTAGGTTGGTACACGGCAACCACCCAAGGAAGTATTACTGTCCTGTGGTAGTAGGTTGGTAGACAACAACCATCCGGGGAGGTATTACTCTCCTGTGGTAGTAATATGGTAGACAGCAACCACCCAGGGAGGTATTACTGTCGTGTGGTAGTAGGTTGGTAGACAGCAACCACCAAGGGAGGTATTACTGTCCTGTGGTATTAGGATGGTAGACAGCAACCATCCGGGGAGGTGTTGCTGTCCTGTGGTAGTTGGTTGGTAGAGAGCAACCACCCAGTGAGGTATTACTGTCCTGTGGTAGTATGATGGTAGACGGCAACCACCCAGGTAGGTATTACTGTCCTGTGGTAGTAGGTTGGTAGACAGCAACCACCCAGTGAGGTATTACTGTCCTGTGGTAATAGGATGGTAGACGGCAACCACCCAGGGAGGTATTACTGTCCTGTGGTAGTAGGTGGGTAGACAGCAACCACCCAGTGAGGTATTACTGTCCTGTGGTAGTAGGATGGTAGAGAGCAACCACCCAGGGAGGTATTACTGTCCTGTGGTAGTATGTTGGTAGACAGCAACCACCCAGGGAGGTATTACTGTCCTGTGGTAGTAGGTTGGGAGACAGCAACCATCCGGGGAGGTATTACTGTCCTGTGGTAGTAGGTTGGTAGACAGCAACCATCCGGGGAGGTATTACTGTCCTGTGGTAGTAGGTTGGTAGAGAGCAACCACCCAAAGAGGTATTACTGTCCTGTGGTAGTAGGTTGGTAGACAGCAACCACCCAGGGAGGTATTACTGTCCTGTGGTAGTAGGTTGGTAGACAGCAACCACCCAGGGAGGTATTACTGTCCTGTGGTAGTAGGTTGGAAGACAGTAACCACCCAGGGAGGTATTACTGTCCTGTGGTAGTAGGTTGGTAGACTGCAACCATCCGGGGAGGTATTACTGTGTTGTGGTAGTAGGTTCGAAGACAGTAACCACCCAGGGAGGTATTACTGTCCTGTGGTAGTAGGTTGGAAGACAGTAACCACCCAGGGGGGTATTACTGTCCTGTGGTAGTAGGTTGATAGACAGCAACCGCCCAGGGAGGTATTACTGTCCTGTGGTAGTAGGTTGGTTGACAGCAACCACCCAGGGAGGTATTACTGTCCTGTGGTAGTAGGTTGGTAGACAGCAACCATCTGGGGAGGTATTACTGTACTGTGGTAGTAGGTTGGTAGACAGCAACCATCCGGGGAGGTATTACTGTCCTGTGGTAGTAGGTTGTTAGAGAGCAACCACCCAGAGAGGCATTACTGTCCTGTGGTAGTAGGTTGGTAGACAGCAACCACCCAGGGAGGTATTACTGTCCTGTGGTAGTAGGTTGGTAGACAGCAACCATCCGGGGAGGTATTACTGTCCTGTGGTAGTAGGTTGGTAGACAGCAACCACCCAGGGAGGTTTTACTGTCCTGTGGTAGTAGGTTGGTAGACAGCAACCATCCGGGGAGGTATTACTGTCCTGTGGTAGTAGGTTGGAAGACAGAAACCACCCAGTGAGGTATTACTGTCCTGTGGTAGTTGGTTGGTAGACAGCAACCACCCATGGAGGTATTACTGTCCTGTGGTAGTAGGTTGGTAGACGGCAACCACCCAGGGAGGTATTACTGTCCTGTGGTAGTAGGATGGTAGACAGCAACCACCCAGGGAGGTATTACTGTCCTGTGGTAGTAGGTTGGTAGACAGCAATCATCCAAGGAGGTATTACTGTCTTGTGGTAGTAGGTTGGTAGACAGCAACCTACCAGGAAGGTATTACTGCCTTGTGGTAGTAGGTTGGTAGACAGCAACCACCCAGGGAGTATTGTTGTCCTGTGGTAGTAGGTTGGTAGACAGCAACCACCCAGGGAGGTATTACTCTCCAGTGATAGTAGGTTGGAAGACAGCAACCAGCCAGGGAGGTATTACTGACTTGTGGTAGTAGGTTGGTAGACAACAACCACCCAGAGAGGTATTACTGTCCTATGGTAGTAGGTTGGTAGACAGCAACCACCCAGGGAGGTATTACTGTCCTGTGGTAATAGGTTGGTAGACAGCAACCACCCAGGGAGGAATTACTGTCCTGTGGTAGTAGGTTGGTAAACAGCAACCACCCAGGGAGGTATTTCTGTCCTGTGGTAGTAGGTTGGTAGAGAACAACCACCCAGGGAGGTATTACTGTCCTGTGGTAGTAGGTTGGTAGACAGCAACCGCCCAGGGAGGTATTACTGTCCTGTGGTAGTAGGTTGGTAGAGAGCAACCATCCGGGGAGGTATTACTGTCCTGTGGTAGTAGGTTGGTAGACAGCAACCACAAAGGGAGGTATTACTGTCCTGTGGTAGTAGGTTGGAAGACAGTAACCACCCAGGGAGGTATTACTGTCCTGTGGTAGTAGATTGGTAGACAGCAACCATCTGGGTAGGTATTACTGTCCTGTGGTAGTAGGTTGGTAGACAGCAACCACCCAGGGAGGTATTACTGTCCTGTGGTAGTAGGTTGGAAGACAGTAACCACCCAGGGAGGTATTACTGTCCTGTGGTAGTAGGTTGGAAGACAGTAACCACCCAGGGGGATATTACTGTCCTGTGGTAGTAGGTTGGTAGACAGCAACCATCCGGGGGAGGTATTACTGTCCTGTGATAGTAGGTTGGTAGACAGCAACCATCCAGGGAGGTATTACTGTCCTGTGGTAGTAGGTTGGTAGAGAGCAACCACCCAGAGAGGTATTACTGTCCTGTGGTAGTAGGTTGGTAGACAGCAACCACCCAGGGAGGTATTACTGTCCTGTGGTAGTAGGTTGGTAGACAGCAACCATCCGGGGAGGTATTACTGTCCTGTGGTAGTAGGTTGGTAGACAGCAACCACCAAGGGAGGTACTACTGTCCTGTGGTAGTAGGTTGGTAGACAGCAACCACCCAGGGAGGTATTACTGTCCTGTGGTAGTAGGTTTGTAGACAGCAACCACCCAGGGAGGTATTATTGTCTTTTGGTAGTAGGTTGGTAGACAGCAAACATGCGGGGTGGTATTACTGTCCTGTGGTAGTAGGTTGGTAGACAGCAGCCACCCAGTGAGATATTACTGTCCTGTGGTAGTAGGTTGGTAGACAGCAACCACCCAGGGAGGTATTACTGCCCTGTGGCAGTAGGTTGGTAGACAGCAACCACCCAGGAAGGTATTACTGTCCTGTGGTAGTAGGTTGGTAGACAGCAACCACCCAGGGAAGCATTACTGTCCTGTAGTAGTAGGTTCGTAGACAGCAATCAACCAGGGAGGTATTACTGTCCTGTGGTAGTAGGTTGGTAGACAGCAACCACCCAGGGAGGTATTACTGTCCTGTGGTAGTAGGTTGGTAGACAGCAGTCATCCGGGGTGGTATTACTGTCCTGTGGTAGTAGGTTGGTAGAGAACAACCACCCAGGGAGGTATTACTGTCCTGTGGTAGTAGGTTGGTAGACAGCAACCGCCCAGGGAGGTATTACTGTCCTGTGGTAGTAGGTTGGTAGAGAGCAACCATCCGGGGAGGTATTACTGTCCTGTGGTAGTAGGTTGGTAGACAGCAACCACAAAGGGAGGTATTACTGTCCTGTGGTAGTAGGTTGGAAGACAGTAACCACCCAGGGAGGTATTACTGTCCTGTGGTAGTAGATTGGTAGACAGCAACCATCTGGGTAGGTATTACTGTCCTGTGGTAGTAGGTTGGTAGACAGCAACCACCCAGGGAGGTATTACTGTCCTGTGGTAGTAGGTTGGAAGACAGTAACCACCCAGGGAGGTATTACTGTCCTGTGGTAGTAGGTTGGAAGACAGTAACCACCCAGGGGGATATTACTGTCCTGTGGTAGTAGGTTGGTAGACAGCAACCATCCGGGGGAGGTATTACTGTCCTGTGATAGTAGGTTGGTAGACAGCAACCATCCAGGGAGGTATTACTGTCCTGTGGTAGTAGGTTGGTAGAGAGCAACCACCCAGAGAGGTATTACTGTCCTGTGGTAGTAGGTTGGTAGACAGCAACCACCCAGGGAGGTATTACTGTCCTGTGGTAGTAGGTTGGTAGACAGCAACCATCCGGGGAGGTATTACTGTCCTGTGGTAGTAGGTTGGTAGACAGCAACCACCAAGGGAGGTACTACTGTCCTGTGGTAGTAGGTTGGTAGACAGCAACCACCCAGGGAGGTATTACTGTCCTGTGGTAGTAGGTTTGTAGACAGCAACCACCCAGGGAGGTATTATTGTCTTTTGGTAGTAGGTTGGTAGACAGCAAACATGCGGGGTGGTATTACTGTCCTGTGGTAGTAGGTTGGTACACAGCAACCACCCAGTGAGATATTACTGTCCTGTGGTAGTAGGTTGGTAGACAGCAACCACCCAGTGAGATATTACTGTCCTGTGGTAGTAGGTTGGTAGACAGCAACCACCCAGTGAGATATTACTGTCCTGTGGTAGTAGGTTGGTAGACAGCAACCACCCAGTGAGATATTACTGTCCTGTGGTAGTAGGTTGGTAGACAGCAACCACCCAGGGAGGTATTACTGCCCTGTGGCAGTAGGTTGGTAGACAGCAACCACCCAGGAAGGTATTACTGTCCTGTGGTAGTAGGTTGGTAGACAGCAACCACCCAGGGAAGCATTACTGTCCTGTAGTAGTAGGTTCGTAGACAGCAATCAACCAGGGAGGTATTACTGTCCTGTGGTAGTAGGTTGGTAGACAGCAACCACCCAGGGAGGTATTACTGTCCTGTGGTAGTAGGTTGGTAGACAGCAACCATCCGGGGTGGTATTACTGTCCTGTGGTAGTAGGTTGGTAGACAGCAACCACCCAGGGAGGTATTACTGTCCTGTAATAGTTGGTTGGTAGACAGCAATCAACCAGGGAGGTATTACTGTCCTGTGGTAGTAGGTTGGTAGACAGCAACCACCCAGGGAGGTATTACTGTCCTGTGGTTGTAGGTTGGTAGACAGCAGTCATCCGGGGAGGTATTACTGTCCTGTGGTAGTAGGTTGGTAGACAGCGACCACCCAGGGAGGTATTACTGTCCTGTGGTAGTAGGTTGGTAGACAGCAACCGTCCGGGGAGGTATTACTGTCCTGTGGTAGTAGGTTGGTAGACAGCAACCACCCAGGGAGGTATTACTGTCCTGTGGTAGTAGGTTGGTAGACAGCAACCACCCAGGAAGGTATTACTGTTCTGTGGTAGTAGGTTGGTAGACAGCAACCACCCAGGGAGGTATTACTGTCCTGTAGTAGTAGGTTGGTAGACAGCAACCACCCAGGGAGGTATTACTGTCCTGTGTTAGTAGGTTGGTAGACAGCAGTCATCCGTGGAGGTATTACTGTCCTGTGGTAGTAGGTTGGTAGACAGCAACCACCCAGGGAGGTATTACTGTCCTGTGGTAGTAGGTTGGTAGACAGCAACCGTCCGGGGAGGTATTACTGTCCTGTCGTATTAGGTTGGTAGACAGCAACCACCCAGGGAGGTACTACTGTCCTGTGGTAGTAGGTTGGTAGACAGCAACCACCCGTGGAGGTGCAACCACCCAGGGAGGTGCAACCACCCAAGTGATTGTAAAATGGAAACCTCGTAATTGTTTTAGGACTTCTGGTATCTTTTCTTTCTGCCCCACACTCAGGTCAGACAACAGGTACGTCTCTACTACTGTTAACCTCCAGCTTATACTAAACATTCACCTCTGCATGTGTATAAAATGTATATTCACAGTTTTCTGAGTTTCCTTCTAATTTGTTAATAGTTCTTGTGCTTGCAGTGTTTTCTTTCAGTTTCATGGGGATCAGAATTCTTCCATTTGTAATGCTTATCTTAAGAAAAGCTGCTAAATGTTGCTTCTCCTGTGTCAAGTTCTGGAATATGAAAAAGAAGATCAAAGTCGCTTTAGGTTCATACTAGCGTGTGTGAGTGTGAATATTATGTAGAAAATTTTGAGTTTAGAAATTAAAAATTATGAGGTGATCAAAATAATAATACAGAGGCCGGAAGAGAAGGTGTTGCCCACATAGAGAGGATAGAGGAAAAAAAGATGATTGGAAGAGTACGTATTCTGGAGTAGAGGAAACATCAAGTAGAGGTCATCCCAGGAATATATGGAGAGACGTGAGCAAAAGAGGATTTGAGATTAACAGCTTGAATATTCAACATCATTGTTCAGTAGTTGCTGGGACCTGACGTGTGTGGGGAAAGAGTGACTGCACTCTGAAGGAGGGGCGGGCATACTGCACTTCAGAGGGCCATCTGAACTGTGACGTCAGTATGCTACTGACAAGACAGAGACTAAATAAGTTTCAGTAAATGTATTTTCTGTTTTTTTTTTTTTTTTTTTGGGGGGGGGGGTCACACTGCCTCGGTGGTAGACGACTGGTGTGTTAAACTAGGATATTCAGTGGCGGGAGTGGTGGAGGCTCGATCCTACGTCCTGTAATCGTGGGACAGACATGCTTCTCTCAATGTCAGCACTTCCCTCACTTAAGAAATACTAAGATAAATTCCTCACAGATCCTCCCTGTCTGAACAAGTTGCGAAACGAAGAGGGAGGTCAATGTACGCTCTGTCGTTAGGTAATTCAAGATTAAAATTTTCCCTTACACCTGCCTAGTCAGGACGTAGACGTGGGGGACTCACAACAATTCCCCATCCAAATTATCGCTCAAAAACAATACGCCACATATCCATTCTGTCGGTTTTTCTCCACTATGTCTGGTACGTCATTGATCATATAATTACATTTCTTTCCTTTCCTTGCTCTTCTCTCCTACCTCCTGACCGCTGGAAAACTTGTGCTCAACTAGTCTCTGAATCTCTCAGGGTTTGCATACATTGTTCCCATGTATGTCTCGACACACTGCTCTACTTCACAAGTGTGTCTGTAGACTAATACTCAGTCGACACACTCAGACAACACAAAAGACACAGTCAGACAACTCACTGAACACAATCGGTTGACTCACTAGACACACTCAGTCAACACTCTCGACCAACAAAGTCAACACAGTCAACACACTGAACACACTCAGCCAACACAGTAGACACACAGTCAACACATTGGACACACACTAAACATGCACAATCAACACACTGGGCACACAGCCAACACACTGAACAAACAGTCAACACTCTCGACCAACACAGTCAATACACTGACTACACAAAGTCAACACACCGAAAACACACAGTCAATACTCTCCACAACGACAGACAACACACTGAACACACAGGCTAAACGCACTGAACTCACACAGTCAACACACGGAACAGACAGTCAACACTCTCTACAAATACAGTCAACACACTGGACACACACTGTCAATACACTCGACAAACGCATCAAACACGCTGAACAAGCACACAATCTACTCACACACAGTCAACACACTGAGCAAACTCTGTCAACACACGGGACACACAGTCGACACACTAGACACACACAGTCAACACACTCGACACACACAGTCAATACAATGGACACATACAGTTAACACGCTGGACAAAGAGAGTCAAGACACTAAACAAAGACTGTCACCACACGGGACACACACAGTCAACACACTCGAGACTCACAGTCAACACACTGAACACAAAGTCAACACACTGAACACACACAATCAACACACTAGAGATTCACAGTCAACACACTGAACACAAACAGTCAAAACATTGAATGGTTTGAAAAACCGACAAGTTGAAGATTGAGACACTTATGCAGCATATGGGAATCTTTATTCAGGATACGTTTCGCCACACAGTGGCTTCATCAGTCCAATACAAAGAGGAAGGCGTAAGGAGAGGAGGAGTATGAGGTAATCAGTCCCTCAGCCTGGAGTCGATGTGTTCAGTCCATCAATCTTGTAGAATGTACAGCATAGGGCCGTAGACGTGGCTTATATACTGTAGTGAGGTGAGGTGAAGCAGGCGGAGGCGGGGTCATAGTGGTAACATCCACTAGTCGAAGTAGGTCTTCGTCCAAAGGTTGAACAAGTGTTGAAGAATTCTTTGTAACAAGATCCCATGATGCTGCAGTGTCTGACAGTTGTGATGAATGGTTTGAAAAAGAATTTTTCAACACTTGTTCAACCTTCGGACGAAGACCTACTTCGACTAGTGGATGTTACCACTATGACCCCGCCTCCGCCTGCTTCACCTCACCTCACTACAGTATATAAGCCACGTCTACGGCCCTATGCTGTACATTCTACAAGATTGATGGACTGAACACATCGACTCCAGGCTGAGGGACTGATTACCTCATACTCCTCCTCTCCTTACGCCTTCCTCTTTGTATTGGACTGATGAAGCCACTGTGTGGCGAAACGTATCCTGAATAAAGATTCCCATATGCTGCACAAGTGTCTCAATCTTCAAAACATTGAACACACACACAGTCAACACATTGAACAAACACAGTAAACACGTTGAACACACAAAATCAACACACGGAACACACACAGCCAACACAATGAATACACTCAGTCAACAAAGTCAACACACTCAACACACAAAGTCACCACACTGAACACACCCAGTCAACACATAACGCACCCAGTCAACACACTGAGCACACACAGTCAACGCACTCAGCACATACAGTCAACACACTCAGCACATACAGTCAACACACTGAACACATCCAATCAACACACTCACACACTGAAGAAATACTGGACACAGTCAGTCAACACACTGAACACAAGCAGTCAACACACGGAACACACACAGTCAACACACTGAATACACTCAGTCAACAAAGTCAACACACAGGACAAACACAGTCAACACACTCAACACACATAATCACCAAACTGAACACACCCAGTCAACACAGAACACACCCAGTCAACACACTGAGCACACACGGTCAACGCACTCATGACATACAGTCAACATACTGAACACATCCAATCAACACTCACACATTGGAGAAATACTGGGCACACTCAGTCAACACACTGAACACAAGCAGTCAACACACGGAACACACACAGTCAACACACTGAATACTCACAGTCATAAAGCTGAACACACGCATTCATAAAGCTGAAAACACACAGTCAACACACTGAACACACTCAGTTAACACACTGGACACACACATTCAACATTTTAAACTCACACCATCAACATACTGAATACACACAGACAACACAGTCAACACAGTCGACACAGTCACCACATGGAACACACACAGTCAGCACGCTGACAACACACAATCAACACACTGAACACACACAGTTAACACACTGACCACATACAGTCAACACACAGGATACACAGAGAGTTAACAGAATGAGCACACAAAGTCACCACATTGAACATACTCAGTCATCACAGTGAAACACACTCAGTCAACACACTGAATACACAGTCAACACATTGGTCACAATCAGTGAAAACAATGAGCACTCAGAGTCAACACACTGGGCACATACAGTCAACACACTTAACATACACGGTCAACACTATGAGCTCAGAGAGTCAACACAATGAACACACACAAAAACGACACAATGAACACACACATTCAACACCCTGAACATACACATTCGTCAAAATGAACATACACACACAGTCAACACACTGAACTCACACAGTAAACACAGTAGACACACACAGTCAACGCAATGAACACACACTCAACACAGTGAGCAAACACAGTCAACACAGTAGACACACACTATTAACACTGGACACACTGAGTTAACACACTACCTGGAGTCTACTTGGAGGGTATTCCGGGGGTCATCGCGCCCGCGGAGCGGTCCATGCCTTTTCCTCCCTGTGGATCAGGGCCTCGTCAACGAGTTTGTTACTGCTGGCCGCATGAAGTCCAATGTACGAACCACAGTCCGGCTGATCTGGTACTGACTTTAGGTATCTGTCCAGCTCCCTCTTGAAGACAACCAGATGTTTATTGGTTATTCCCCTTGTGGATGAGGGGAAGCTGTTCAACACTGTTGGGCCCGGGCACTTAAAGTGTTTTATCTTAGTGTACTAATGGCGCTCCTACTTTTAATTTTGGGAGCGTTGTGTCGCCGGCAAAGTTTTTTTGCTTTGGTAGGGAGTGAATTCTGTGTGCAGATAAGGGATAAATCCCTCTAGGATTTTCCAGGTGTAGATTATGTTTGATGGAACTTACATGTGCAGTAAAGGTTCTCTGTACATTCTCTAGGTCTGCAATTTCACCTGCCTTGAATGGCAGGTGAAACTGTTCTCTTAAGCCAGTATTCCAGCCTAGAGACAACAAGTGAGTTAAAAAGGATCATCACTGGCTTGGCATTTATTATCTTGAATGTTCTCATTTTCCATCCTGTGAGTTTCCTCGCAAATGTGATAGTGGAATTTTTGTGACCCTTGATGGTGATTATTCTCAAACATGACCACTCCAGGTCCTTCACATGACTTTTCTGCTCTATTGTGTGATTAGAGTTTGTAGTAAACTAAGTTCTAGCTATTATTTCCTCAAGTTTTCGATAACGGAGTAGGTGGAATTTGTCTTCTTTGAACATCATTTTGTTCTACGTTGCCAATTGGAAAACTTGGTGTACATCTTCGTGGGGATTTGCCGTGTCCTAAATGGATGACACTCTCACGCAGATCCTAGTATCGTCTGGAAAGGACGATAAGGTGTTATGGTTTACATCTCTGTCTATGTCTGATATGAGGATGAGGAACAAGAAAAGGGCGAGTACTGTGCGTCGTGGAACAGAGCTCTTCACTATGGCAGCTTCTGATTTAATTCTGATTACCATTACTCTTTGTGTACGATTGGTTAGAAGGATGAAGATCCATCTGCCCACTTTGCCAATTATCCCTTTAGCGCGCATTTTCTGTGCTATTACACCATAATCGCACCTATCATAAGCTTTTGCAAAATGTGTGTATACTACACCTGCATTCTGTTTGTTTTCTTTGTTTGCTCTGAACCCGTGTTGCCCTGAATTGTACAATTCTTGAGAGTCCAAGTGGTTTGCAATCCTGCTTCGTAGAAATCTTTAACTGAACACACACAGTCAACACACTGAACACACAGAGTCAACACACTGAACACACACAGTCAACACACTGGGCACACACAGTCAACACACTGAACACACAGTCAACACACTGAGCATACACTATCAACACACTGGACGCTCAGTCAACATACTAGACGCAGAGAACCAACACACTGGAAACATATTCAATACACTGGACACACACAGTCAACACTACACATACAGTCAACACACTGAACACACACAATTAACACACTGGACACAGACAGTCAGCACACTAAACACACAGAGTTAACACACTGGACACACACAGTCAATACACTTAAGACACACAGTCAACACACTGAACAAACACAGTTAACACACTGGACACATACAGTCAACACACTAAACACACACAGTTAACACACCGGGCACACACAGCCAACACACTAAACACACACAGTCAACACACTGAACACACAGAGTCACCACACTGGACACACAATCAAAACACTGAACACAGTCAACACACTGAACACACACAGTCAGTACACTGAACACACACAGTCACCACACTGGACACACAGAGTCAACACACTGGACACACACCGTCAACACACTGGACACACACAGTCAATACACTGGACACACACAGTCAACACGCTGGACACACAGTCAACACACTGAACACAGTCAACACACGGAACACACACAGTCAACACACTGGACACACACAGTAATCACACTGGGCACACACAGTAAACACACTGGACACACACAGTAATCACACTGGGCACACACAGTAAACACACTGGACACACACAGTCAACACACTGGACACACACGGTCAACACACTAGACACACGCAGTCAACACACTGAACACACACAGTCAACACACTGGACACACACAGTCAACACACTGGACACACACAGTCAACACACTGGGCACACACAGTCAACACACTGGACACACACACAGTAATCACACTGGACACACACAGCCAACACACTGGACACATACGGTCAACGCACTGGACACACACAGTCAACACACTGAACACACACACAGTCAACACACTGGACACACACAGTCAACATGCTGGACACACACAGACAACACACTGGACACACACAGTCAACACACTGGACACACACAGTCAACACGCTGGACACACACAGTCAACGCGCTGGACACTCACAGTCAACACACTGAACACAAAGTCAACACACTGAACACACACAATCAACACACTAGAGATTCACAGTCAACACACTGAACACAAACAGTCAAAACATTGAATGGTTTGAAAAACCGACAAGTTGAAGATTGAGACACTTATGCAGCATATGGGAATCTTTATTCAGGATACGTTTCGCCACACAGTGGCTTCATCAGTCCAATACAAAGAGGAAGGCGTAAGGAGAGGAGGAGTATGAGGTAATCAGTCCCTCAGCCTGGAGTCGATGTGTTCAGTCCATCAATCTTGTAGAATGTACAGCATAGGGCCGTAGACGTGGCTTATATACTGTAGTGAGGTGAGGTGAAGCAGGCGGAGGCGGGGTCATAGTGGTAACATCCACTAGTCGAAGTAGGTCTTCGTCCAAAGGTTGAACAAGTGTTGAAGAATTCTTTGTAACAAGATCCCATGATGCTGCAGTGTCTGACAATTGTGATGAATGGTTTGAAAAAGAATTCTTCAACACTTGTTCAACCTTCGGACGAAGATCTACTTCGACTAGTGGATGTTACCACTATGACCCCGCCTCCGCCTGCTTCACCTCACCTCACTACAGTATATAAGCCACGTCTACGGCCCTATGCTGTACATTCTACAAGATTGATGGACTGAACACATCGACTCCAGGCTGAGGGACTGATTACCTCATACTCCTCCTCTCCTTACGCCTTCCTCTTTGTATTGGACTGATGAAGCCACTGTGTGGCGAAACGTATCCTGAATAAAGATTCCCATATGCTGCACAAGTGTCTCAATCTTCAAAACATTGAACACACACACAGTCAACACATTGAACAAACACAGTAAACGCGTTGAACACACAAAATCAACACACGGAACACACACAGCCTACACAATGAATGCACTCAGTCAACAAAGTCAACACACTCAACACACAAAGTCACCACACTGAACACACCCAGTCAACACAGAACACACCCAGTCAACACACTGAGCACACACAGTCAACGCACTCAGCACATACAGTCAACACACTCAGCACATACAGTCAACACACTGAACACATCCAATCAACACACTCACACACTGAAGAAATACTGGACATACTCAGTCAACACACTGAACACAAGCAGTTAACACACGGAACACACACAGTCAACACACTGAATACACTCAGTCAACAAAGTCAACACACAGGACAAACACAGTCAACACACTCAACACACATAATCACCACACTGAACACACCCAGTCAACACAGAACACACCCAGTCAACACACTGAGCACACACAGTCAACGCACTCATCACATACAGTCAACATACTGAACACATCCAATCAACACTCACACATTGGAGAAATACTGGGCACACTCAGTCAACACACTGAACACAAGCAGTCAACACACGGAACACACACAGTCAACACACTGAATACTCACAGTCATAAAGCTGAACACACACAGTCATAAAGCTGAAAACACACAGTCAACACACTGAACACACTCAGTTAACACACTGGACACACACATTCAACATTTTAAACTCACACCATCAACATACTGAATGCACACAGACAACACAGTCAACACAGTCGACACAGTCACCACATGGAACACACACAGTCAGCACGCTGACAACACACAATCAACACACTGAACACACACAGTTAACACACTGACCACATACAGTCAACACACAGGATACACAGAGAGTTAACACAATGAGCACACAAAGTCACCACATTGAACATACTCAGTCATCACAGTGAAACACACTCAGTCAACACACTGAATACACAGTCAACACATTGGTCACAATCAGTGAAAACAATGAGCACTCAGAGTCAACACACTGGGCACATACAGTCAACACACTTAACATACACGGTCAACACTATGAGCTCAGAGAGTCAACACAATGAACACACACAAAAACGACACAATGAACACACACATTCAACACCCTGAACATACACATTCGTCAAAATGAACATACACACACAGTCAACACACTGAACTCACACAGTAAACACAGTAGACACACACAGTCAACGCAATGAACACACACTCAACACAGTGAGCAAACACAGTCAACACAGTAGACACACACAGTCAACGCAAAGAACACACACTCAACACAGTGAGCAAACACAGTCAACACAGTAGACACACACTATTAACACTGGACACACTGAGTTAACACACTACCTGGAGTCTACTTGGAGGGTATTCCGGGGGTCATCGCGCCCGCGGAGCGGTCCATGCCTTTTCCTCCCTGTGGATCAGGGCCTCGTCAACGAGTTTGTTACTGCTGGCCGTATGAAGTCCAATGTACGAACCACAGTCCGGCTGATCTGGTACTGACTTTAGGTATCTGTCCAGCTCCCTCTTGAAGACAACCAGAGGTTTATTGGTTATTCCCCTTGTGGATGAGGGGAAGCTGTTCAACACTGTTGGGCCCGGGCACTTAAAGTGTTTTATCTTAGTGTACCAATGGCGCTCCTACTCTTAATTTTGGGAGTGTTGTGTCGCCGGCAAAGTTTTTTGCTTTGGTAGGGAGTGAATTCTGTGTGCAGATAAGGGATAAATCCCTCTAGGATTTTTCAGGTGTAGATTATGATATATCTCTTTCGCCAGCACTCCAGTGAGTACAAGTCAAGTGCTTCCAAGCGTTCCCAATTGTTAAGGTGTTTGATGGAACTTACATGTGCAGTAAAGGTTCTCTGTACATTCTCTAGGTCTGCAATTTCACCTGCCTTGAATGGCAGGTGAAACTGTTCTCTTAAGCCAGTATTCCAGCCTAGAGACAACAAGTGATTTAAAAAGGATCATCACTGGCTTGGCATTTCTTATCTTGAATGTTCTCATTTTCCATCCTGTGGGTTTCCTCGCAAATGTGATAGTGGCATTTTTGTGACCCTTGATGGTGATTATTCTCAAACATGACCACTCCAGGTCCTTCACATGACTTTTCTGCTCTATTGTGTGATTAGAGTTTGTAGTAAACTAAGTTCTAGCTATTATTTCCTCAAGTTTTCGATAACGGAGTAGGTGGAATTTGTCTTCTTTGAACATCATTTTGCTCTACGTTGCCCATTGGAAAACTTGGTGTACATCTTCGTGGGGATTTGCCGTGTCCTAAATGGATGACACTCTCACGCAGATCCTAGTATCGTCTGGAAAGGACGATAAGGTGTTATGGTTTACATCTCTGTCTATGTCTGATATGAGGATGAGGAACAAGAAAAGGGCGAGTACTGTGCGTCGTGGAACAGAGCTCTTCACTATGGCAGCTTCTGATTTAATTCTGATTACCATTACTCTTTGTGTATGATTGGTTAGAAGGATGAAGATCCATCTGCCCACTTTGCCAGTTATCCCTTTAGCGCGCATTTTCTGTGCTATTACACCATAATCGCACCTATCATAAGCTTTTGCAAAATGTGTGTATACTACACCTGCATTCTGTTTGTTTTCTTTGTTTGCTCTGAACCCGTGTTGCCCTGAATTGTACAATTCTTGAGAGTCCAAGTGGTTTGCAATCCTGCTTCGTAGAAATCTTTAACTGAACACACACAGTCAACACACTGAACACACAGAGTCAACACACTGAACACACACAGTCAACACACTGAGCACACACAGTCAACACACTGAACACACAGTCAACACACTGAGCATACACTATCAACACACTGGACGCTCAGTCAACATACTAGACGCAGAGAACCAACACACTGGAAACATATTCAATACACTGGACACACACAGTCAACACTACACATACAGTCAACACACTGAACACACACAATTAACATACTGGACACACACAGTCAATACACTTAAGACACACAGTCAACACACTGAACAAACACAGTTAACACACTGGACACATACAGTCAACACACTAAACACACACAGTTAACACACCGGACACACACAGCCAACACACTAAACACACACAGTCACCACACTGGACACACAATCAAAACACTGAACACAAACAGTCAACACACTGAACACACACAGTCAGTACACTGAACACACACAGTCACCACACTGGACACACAGAGTCAACACACTGGACACACACCGTCAACACACTGGACACACACAGTCAATACACTGGACACACACAGTCAACACGCTGGACACACACAGTCAACACACTGGACACACACAGTCAATATGCTGGACACACACAGTCAACACACTGAACACAGTCAACACACTGGACACACACAGTCAATATGCTGGACACACACAGTCAACACACTGAACACAGTCAACACACGGAACACACACAGTCAACACACTGGACACACACAGTAATCACACTGGGCACACACAGTAAACACACTGGACACACACAGTAATCACACTGGGCACACACGGTCAACACACTAGACACACGCAGTCAACACACTGAACACACACAGTCAACACACTGGACACACACAGTCAACACACTGGACACACACAGTCAACACACTGGGCACACACAGTCAACACACTGGACACACACACAGTAATCACACTGGACACACACAGCCAACACACTGGACACATACGGTCAACACACTGGACACACACAGTCAACACACTGAACACACACACAGTCAACACACTGGACACACACAGTCAACATGCTGGACACACACAGTCAACACACTGGACACACAGTCAACACACTGGACACACACAGTCAACACGCTGGACACACACAGTCAACGCGCTGGACACTCACAGTCAACACACTGGACACAGACAGTCAACTCACTGGACACACAGTCAACACGCTGGACACACACAGTAATCACACGGGACACACACAGTCCACACACTGGACACACATTCAACACGCTGGAGGAGACACAGCAGTCACAGAGGACACACAGAGCCCACACACTGAACACACACAGTCAACTCACTGAACACACACAGTCAACACGCTGGACACACACAGTCAACACGCTGGACACACACAGTCAACACACTGGACACACATAGTCAATACACTGGATACACACAGTCAACATACTGGACACATGCAGTCAACACACTGGACACACACAGTCAACACGCTGGACACACAATAATCACACAGGACACACACAGTCCACATACTGGACACACACAGTCAACACGCTGGACACATACGGTAATCACACTGGACACACACAATCAACACACTGGGCACACACAGTCAACACGCTGGACACACACAGTCAACACGCTGGACACACACAGTCAACACACTGGCCACACACAGTAATCACACTGGATACACACATTCAACACATTGGGCACACAAGTCAACACGCTGGACATACACAGTCAACACACTGGCCACACACAGTAATCACACTGGACACACACAGTCAACACACTGGACACACACAGTCAACACGCTGGACACACACAGTCAACACACTGGACACAAACAGTAATCACATTGGACACACACAGTCAACACGCTGGACACACACAGTCAACACTCTGGACACACACAGTCAACACGCTGGACACACACAGTCAACACACTGGACACAAACAGTAATCACACTGGACACACACAGTCAACACGCTGGACACACACAATCAACACGCTGGACACACACAGTAATCACTGGACACACACAATCAACACACTGGGCACACACAGTCAACACGCTGGACACACACAGTCAACACGCTGGACACACACAGTCAACACACTGGACACACACAGTCAACACACTGGACACACACAGTCAACACACTGGACACACAATAGTCACACTGGACACACACAGTCAACACACTGGACACACACAGTCAACACACTGGACACACAGTAATCACACTGGTCACACACAGTCAACCCGCTGGACGCACACAATCAAGACGTTGGACACACACAGTCAACACACTGGATACACACAGTCAACACACTGGACACACACAGTCAACACGCTGGACACACACAGTCAACACACTGGACACACACAGTCAGCACACTGAACACGCACAGTCAACACACTGAACACAGTCAACACATTGAACACACACAGTCAAAGCACTGAACACACACAGTCAACACAGCATTGGTTGTTGTGATAATTGAAAATTTTTTGACTCATAGTTCATCGTGGCTTTCCAACACCATCTTGAACTGAGTTACGCTTTACCTACTGTTCTTTCTGTTGTCTGACTTACACTTTATCCGAATTTTTAAGGTTTATCCTAGGAAATTTACACATTAGTTACTATGTATGATAATTTGTGTACCTGTACCTAAATGAACTTACTTACAAATGTAGACTTGTTGCAGTCACTGCGCAATCCGCAGACTGTTTCTTAGACACTCCATAACTCCAACCCTTTGGAAAGCCAGAGGGACAATTTCAACAAGGGTGCACCATACAAGTGAACATTCAAACGTACTTAATACATATCCTCTCATCATCCTTCCCCACCTGTTACTCTCTGTCTTTCCCCACTTTTCATTCCCATTCTCCTGTTCATTCTCCTCATACTCATCCTCATTTCTTATGTAAATTTCTATCTCTCTTTACCCTTCCTTTCGACACAATCTCTTTCACTCCTTGCTTTCCTTGTCTTTTCCTTCCCAGCTCTCTTCACCATATCTTCCTCCTTCTATTGCATCTCAATCCATGGTTCCGCGTCTCACAAACCTTTTGTTTTCCAATCATTCCCTGCCTCTCATTTTCCTTTTCCTATCCATTCCTAAGGCACCCCCCTCCCCTCATGCTTCTGTCCTCTTCCCTCATTTCCTCTCTAACCTTCTCTAACTCTTTGATATCCCTCCCCCCCCCTGCCTTCGCTATCCTCTTCACTTTCCCACCCCTCCTTCATATCCCTTCCTTCTACTCTCCGTTTCTTCACCCACCAACACCCCCTCCGTGTGTAAAATTAAACCCAAGTCATTTAAGTCCGCTCATGAGCTCAACAAAGACAAATAGACGAGATTTCATGGCGTGGCTAGAGCCATATGTCTCCGGAATAGCAGTCACCCCTCGTCCCTAATGCCTCCGTTTTCTTTACCCTAACTTAAGTTGCTCTGGTCTGACAGTAATGATCTAAGTTACACATCGCCCAGTACTTAATTAAACCATGAACCTATTCGACGCATTAAGCGAAAATTAACGCGATATTTGTTGTAATAAACACTTTCTCTAGTACAACTCTCGTTTTCCTTGTTCAGGGCTGAGTGGACAAATGCTCTGCATGGTATAATACACTACCTAACAGAATACTCCATTCGACTGAATGTACAGCAATGCATGCAACCATATGACCTGTCTTTGTAACACTCATTTGTGCTTTATAGTAATCTGTTTACAATAATGTTGTATCACTGATTTCATCATTGCTTAGTTAATCTTAAGTTAATTTTATTAAGCCAGCCCGTAATGCTATGCATATAAGTGGCTTTGGCATGCTGCTCTTACCTGTATTTTTTGTACCTCTGTTTGTATGCTTAAATTACTAAATAAATAAATAAATAATAATGTTTGCCCCTAACCAGTAACCAACCTGAAACCAAAGACAAGATATATACACCGAGAGGTTGATGTCTCTCAGCGTATATACGCTGAGAGTTTACATTAATCCCTGTTACATGCAGCCTTGAAGAACACTAGTGTAGCTGTTAAACCCTCATTAACCAGAACCATACAAAGTGCAAAAAGATTGAGTATAACCTCACTATTTTGACAAAATAAACATCGTCTCTGTCTATAACTTTCGTCTCCCCCGTCCAAAACTTTAATCACTGGGCAGCAACCAACCGTGACGTCACTTGATGAGTTCCGACGTAAGGGTGCAACGGTAATTAAGATTCTTTTCTTAATTATCTGTGTTACCGCCAACGTGATAAAGCTGATCTGTATTATCTCCTTACAAAAAGCTAAAATCAACTGAAAATCAAGTAAAGTAATAATAATAATAATAATAATAATAATAATAATAATAATAATAATAATAATAATAATAATAATAAGTTATAATTATAAGTATCAGGTTGGTAGACAGCAACCACCCAGGGAGGTACTACCATTGTACCAAGTGAGTGTGAAACGAAAACCTGTAATTGTTTTACATGATGCTAGGATTGCTGGTGTCTTTTTTGTGCTACTTCTACTTACACTTAGGTCACACTACACATGCATGTACAAGCAAATATATTTACGTACCCCTCTGAGTTTTCTTTTATTTTCTTAATAGTTCTTGTTCTTCTTTTTTCCTTTTATATCCATGGAGAAGTGGAAAAAAATTCCTCCTCGGTAAGCCATGCGTGTAGTAAGTGGTGACTAAAATACTGCAAACAAGGGACTAGTAACCCCTTCTGTATAAAATACTAAATTTAAATAGAAAAACTTTAATTTTTTTTAGGTCACCCTTCTTCGGTGGGATACTGCCGGTTTGTTAAATAATAATAATAATAATAATAATAATAATAATAATAATAATAATAATAATAATAATAATAATAATAATAATTAAACAAATAATAACGATACCTGGAGTTTATCTGGAGAGGGCTTCGAGGGTCAACGCCCCCGCGGCCCGGTCTGATACCAGACCTCGTGGTGGATCAGGGTCTGATCAACCAGGCTGTTACTGCTGGCTGCGCGTAAACCGACGTAAGAACCACAGCCCGCCTAATCAGGTACTGACTGACTTTAGGCGCCTGTCCAGCGCCATCTTGTGCTGGGAGCCACATAAGATTACATTACTACATTCACTGCACATTTGCATCTTACATTATCTTTATATAATTAACTTTATAACCCAATATAAGTTTGTGACCCTTGACCCTAGTGTATATAATCCTTGACCCTAGTGTATGATATAACCCTTGACCCTGGTGTATGATATAGTCCTTGACCCTAGTGTATGATATAACCTTAACCCTAGTGTATGATATAACCCTTAACCCTAGTGTATGATAACCTTATTCGTCTCTCGACCTCTGGGGAGAGAGGACGCTGCTGGAGCTCTGACTACCTGCCACCTGGTGAGCACTTCTGCACTTCAGTTTCAAGATGGCGGATCGTGCCGGCAGGCGCGTCAACACTGTTTGCATACCTGGAGGTTACCTGGAGGTTACCTGGAGGTTATTCCGGGGATCAACGCCCCCCCAGGCCTCCCGATGGATCAGGGCCTGATCAACTAGGCTGTTACTGCTGGCCGCACGCAGTCCGACGTACGAGCCACAGCCCGGCTGATCCGGCACTGACTTTAGGTATCTGTCCAGCTCTCTCTTGAAGGCAGCCAGGGGTTTATTGGCAATTCCCCTAATGCTTGATGGGAGGCTGTTGAACAGTTTTGGGCCCCGGACACTTATGGTGTTTTCTCTTAGTGTACCAATGGAGCCCCTACTTTTTATTGGCGGCATTTTGCATCGCCTGCCCAGTCTTTTACTTTCGTAGGGAGTGATTTCTGTGTGCAGATTTGGGACAGATCTGATACGTGGATCGTTGAGCAGTGCTACGATGAATGTGCTTCTTTCAGGCATTATTAGAGACCTCTACGGCATTATTAACGAGGAACTGTATGGTGTCGCCCTCAATGGCTTGAGGAGGGTCTTCGTGAAGTTTACGAGGGCCAGTTTCTACAGCAGTGTTGTGGCTGAATACCAGGAACGAAGGATGTGCCTTAACTAGATGATGGAGGTGTGTATGCATGATATGTCCACATACTTCACATGGTGAGGAATGTACCGTTTGAGGCGACGCAGTTTGGACTTGAGGATGTCTTCAGGAACTATGGTGTTGTTCATGAGACTAGAGGGGGGTGTGGAGGGATGGCCCATATGCCGGGCTGCCGGAAGGTTCCTACACCCTCAAGATGACGTTGATGAGGCCCATACCATCATATGTTCTGTTGACGGGATACAGGACCCAAGTCTACGTGCATTACGCAGGGCAAAGGAGGACGTGCCGTCTTTGTGACTCGTACGAGCACATGGCGGCGCAGTGTGTACATAGGGCTCCCCCAAGTGTGCCAAAGCTTTTGGAGGAGGAAAGACAGCTGAGTACGGTGGGCATGAAGAGGAGTGGGTCGGTTGGACAGAGGAAGGCTCTCTGGAGTGAGGAGGTGGAGAATGAGGGTAAGCAAGACCAGGAAATAGTAGTGGTAGCTGAGGTACATCAGGAGAATTTGCCTGATGATGATATGAATTTGAGTGGAAGCTCTAGGAAGCGGCCTGCGGGGTCGTCTGAATTGGATGAAGTATTGACATCTGGGCAGAGACCAGGCAAGAAAGCATGGGCAGATGTGGTAGGGAAAGCCACTAAAGGGGGTGTAAAGGGGAAATCGGTGAGAGTATGTTTTGTGGGGGTTTATATGCTGGCAATTAGTAATATGAGGGTGAAAGCAGACTTTGTTAGGGAAGTTTTGTTGTACTATCTCAGGGGTTTACCTGCTATTTCGGTAATTGCGGGAGATTGGAACTGTGTGATTCGGCATGGGGATGTGATACTGAGGGGTGCGGGGTGTGTGTTGACTGCTATAAGGGATGGTTTACAGGATGTGGGGCTAGTTGATGTGGTGGGCAGGGGGGTATCAGGTGGAGCATACGTATGTGTGGGGGAGTTATGAGGCACGGTTGGATAGAATCTATGTTATGCAGGGGATGGGTGTGGAGTGGGTTAGGACTATTGACGTGGGTTTGTCCGATCATAGGGCGGTGTTGGCTGACCTTCGGGTAGATGGTATTGCGCGCACATATCCGAGTTATTGGAGATTGAATGTGAAGCTTTTACAGTAGGAGGATCTAGGTTTGTCCTTTCAGGACTGGTGGAAGGTATTTTGGGCGGCTAGGGATGGGGACGTGAATTTGCTTGACTGGTGGGAGTTGCATGCAAAGGTGGAGATTGCAAAATTTTTTAAAGCACGTGGCAGGGAACTTGCGCATTGGCGGTTTGGACTGCAGAGTTACTTAGAGGGGCAGTTGAATGATTGTTATGGGGGGGTAGGGAAGGTGTGAGTAGGGATATGGGGGAACTTAGGAGTCGCTTAGAGGAGATTCATAATGAACGGTTTGATGCACTCTGTGTCAAGGCAGGCTTGGAGGATGTCTTAAAAGGTGCCAGGCCATCCGGGTATGTTCTAAGGAAATTCAAGGACAGGCAGTTAATGACTACTGTGGCGCATTTAGTGGTGGGGGATGTGGGGGTTATGTGGAGGGTCAGGGTCTTTCTGATACAGACAGTATCAGTAGGTATGCAGATTATTGGTTCCGGGAGAAATGGAGGAGGGAGGGGGTTCGTGGGATGGATTCATTTGAGCACTAAGGGGCACCTCTGGTTTTGGGGCATGGGGACAGGGAAATGTTGGAGGGCAGCATTAACGAGGCAGAGGTGGAGGAGGTGGTGAATGGATTGAGTCAGGGGAAGGCACCTGGAGTAGATGGTTTATCTAACGATTTTTATAGGGCACATTGGGAGAGTCTTCGGAAGTGTCTGGTGGACGTTCTGAATTGTATGTTGAGCAGTGGTAGGATGGGGCATACACAGAAAACTGGGATTGTTGTATTGGTGCCGAAGGGGAAGGAGGGGAAGGGTTTGGGTGATTATCGTCCTTTGTTATTAATATGTACGGATTATAAAATTTTCGCAAGGATATTGGGTAATAGATTGAAGGTAGTAGGTTGGTAGACAGCAACCACCCAGGGAAGTACTACCGTCCTGCCAGATGACTGTGAAACAGAAACCTGTAACTGTTTTGCATGATGGTAGGATTGCTGGTCTCTTTTTCTGTCTCATAAACACGCTAGATAACAGGGATATCTTGCTACTCCAACTTACACTTTGGTCACACTTCACAGACATGCACATGCATATATATATACATACATCTAGGTTTTTCTCCTTTTTCTACATAGCTCTTGTTCTTCTTTATTTCTTCTATTGTCCATGGGGAAGTGGAAAAGAATCTTTCCTCCGTAAGCCATGCGTGTCGTATGAGGCGACTAAAATGCCGGGAGCAATGGGCTAGTAACCCCTTCTCCTGTAGACATTTACTAAAAAAGAGAAGAAGAAAAACTTTATAAAACTGGGATGCTTGAATGTGCGTGGATGTAGTGCAGATGACAAGAAACAGATGATTGCTGATGTTATGAATGAAAAGAAGTTGGATGTCCTGGCCCTAAGTGAAACAAAGCTGAAGGGACTAGGGGAGTTTCGGTGGGGGGAAATAAATGGGATTAAATCTGGAGTATCTGAGAGAGTTAGAGCAAAGGAAGGGGTAGCAGTAATGTTGAATGATCAGTTATGGAAAGAGAAAAGAGAATATGAATGTGTAAATGCAAGAATTATGTGGATTAAAGTAAAGGTTGGATGCGAGAAGTGGGTCATAATAAGCGTGTATGCACCTGGAGAAGAGAGGAATGCAGAGGAGAGAGAGAGATTTTGGGAGATGTTAAGTGAATGTATAGGAGCCTTTGAACCAAGTGAGAGAGTAATTGTGGTAGGGGACCTGAATGCTAAAGTAGGAGAAACTTTTAGAGAGGGTGTGGTAGGTAAGTTTGGGGTGCCAGGTGTAAATGATAATGGGAGCCCTTTGATTGAACTTTGTATAGAAAGGGGTTTAGTTATAGGTAATACATATTTTAAGAAAAAGAGGATAAATAAGTATACAAGATATAATGTAGGGCGAAATGACAGTAGTTTGTTGGATTATGTATTGGTAGATAAAAGACTGTTGAGTAGACTTCAGGATGTACATGTTTATAGAGGGGCCACAGATATATCAGATCACTTTCTAGTTGTAGCTACACTGAGAGTAAAAGGTAGATGGGATACAAGGATAATAGAAGCATCAGGGAAGAGAGAGGTGAAGGTTTATAAACTAAAAGAGGAGGCAGTTAGGGAAAGATATAAACAGCTATTGGAGGATAGATGGGCTAATGAGAGCATAGGCAATGGGGTCGAAGAGGTATGGGGTAGGTTTAAAAATGTAGTGTTAGAGTGTTCAGCAGAAGTTTGTGGTTACAGGAAAGTGGGTGCGGGAGGGAAGAGGAGCGATTGGTGGAATGATGATGTACAGAGAGTAGTAAGGGAGAAAAAGTTAGCATATGAGAAGTTTTTACAAAGTAGAAGTGATGCAAGGAGGGAAGAGTATATGGAGAAAAAGAGAGAGGTTAAGAGAGTGGTGAAGCAATGTAAAAAGAGAGCAAATGAGAGAGTGGGTGAGATTTTATCAACAAATTTTGTTGAAAATAAGAAAAAGTTTTGGAGTGAGATTAACAAGTTAAGGAAGCCTAGAGAACAAATGGATTTGTCAGTTAAAAATAGGAGAGGAGAGTTATTAAATGGAGAGTTAGAGGTATTGGGAAGATGGAGGGAATATTTTGAGGAATTGTTAAATGTTGATGAAGATAGGGAAGCTGTGATTTCGTGTATAGGGCAAGGAGGAATAACATCTTGTAGGAGTGAGGAAGAGCCAGTTGTGAGTGTGGGGGAAGTTCGTGAGGCAGTAAGTAAAATGAAGGGGGGTAAGGCAGCCGGGATTGATGGGATAAAGATAGAAATGTTAAAAGCAGGTGGGGATATAGTTTTGGAGTGGTTGGTGCAATTATTTAATAAATGTATGGAAGAGGGTAAGGTACCTAGGGATTGGCAGAGAGCATGCATAGTTCCTTTGTATAAAGGCAAGGGGGACAAAAGAGAGTGCAAAAATTATAGGGGGATAAGTCTGTTGAGTATACCTGGTAAAGTGTATGGTAGAGTTATTATTGAAAGAATTAAAAGTAAGACTGAGAATAGGATAGCAGATGAACAAGGAGGCTTTAGGAAAGGTAGGGGGTGTGTGGACCAGGTGTTTACAGTGAAACATATAAGTGAACAGTGTTTAGATAAGGCTAAAGAGGTCTTTGTGGCATTTATGGATTTGGAAAAGGCGTATGACAGGGTGGATAGGGGGGCAATGTGGCAGATGTTGCAGGTGTATGGTGTAGGAGGTAGGTTACTGAAAGCAGTGAAGAGTTTTTACGAGGATAGTGAGGCTCAAGTTAGAGTACATAGGAAAGAGGGAAATTATTTCCCAGTAAAAGTAGGCCTTAGACAAGGATGTGTGATGTCACCATGGTTGTTTAATATATTTATAGATGGGGTTGTAAGAGAAGTAAATGCGAGGGTCTTGACAAGAGGCGTGGAGTTAAAAGATAAAGAATCACACATAAAGTGGGAGTTGTCACAGTTGCTCTTTGCTGATGACACTGTGCTCTTGGGAGATTCTGAAGAGAAGTTGCAGAGATTGGTGGATGAATTTGGTAGGGTGTGCAAAAGAAGAAAATTAAAAGTGAATACAGGAAAGAGTAAGGTTATGAGGATAAAAATATTAGGTGATGAAAGATTGGATATCAGATTGGAGGGAGAGAGTATGGAGGAGGTGAATGTATTCAGATATTTGGGAGTGGACGTGTCAGCGGATGGGTCTATGAAGGATGAGGTGAATCATAGAATTGATGAGGGGAAAAGGGTGAGTGGTGCACTTAGGAGTCTGTGGAGACAAAGAACTTTGTCCTTGGAGGCAAAGAGGGGAATGTATGAGAGTATAGTTTTAACAACACTCTTATATGGGTGTGAAGCATGGGTGATGAATGTTGCAGCGAGGAGAAGGCTGGAGGCAGTGGAGATGTCATGTCTGAGGGCAATGTGTGGTGTGAATATAATGCAGAGAATTCGTAGTTTGGAAGTTAGGATGAGGTGCGGGATTACCAAAACTGTTGTCCAGAGGGCTGATGAAGGGTTGTTGAGGTGGTTCGGACATGTAGAGAGAATGGAGCGAAACAGAATGACTTCAAGAGTGTATCAGTCTGTAGTGGAAGGAAGGCGGGGTAGGGGTCGGCCTAGGAAAGGTTGGAGGGAGGGGGTAAAGGAGGTTTTGCGTGCGAGGGGCTTGGACTTCCAGCAGGCGTGCGTGAGCGTGTTTGATAGGAGTGAATGGAGACGAATGGTTTTTAATACTTGACGTGCTGTTGGAGTGTGAGCAAAGTAACATTTATGAAGGGGTTCAGGGAAACCGGCAGGCCGGACTTGAGTCCTGGAGATGGGAAGTGCAGTGCCTGCACTCTGAAGGAGGGGTGTTAATGTTGCAGTTTAAAAACTGTAGTGTAAAGCACCCTTCTGGCAAGTCATTGATGGAGTGAATGATTGTGAAAGTTTTTCTTTTTCGGGCCACCCTGCCTTGGTGGGAATCGGCCAGTGTGATAAAAAAAAAAAAAATTGGAGCTGTGATGCAGCGGTCAGTATGGGATCCCGGGGCATAGTATGAGGAATGGGCACAGTCGGATAAGGGATTTTATAGATAACTGCCCGGGAGGGGGCGTCTTTGGTTTGGATTGGGCTCAGGCTTATGATTGTGTGAATAAGGAGTTTTTATGGATGTGGAGAAGTTGGGTTTTGGAGGGGGTTAGTGAGTTGGGTGCGCACTGTATATGAGTGGGCGGTTGTGTGGGTGCAGGTTAATGGAAGGCTGAGGGAGCCGGTGCTGATGGAGAGGGGCTTAATTAAGGCAGGGTTGTCCGCTCTCTCAGTTGCTCTTTGCATGTGTGCAGCATCCTTTCTATGAGGCTGTGGAGGGGGAATTGAATGGGTTAGAGGGGGGGCTGCATGGGGGGAATTGTTGGATATGTTGATGACACCACTGTTCTGGTAATGAGTGGGGGGCTTTACGGAGGATCGGTGAGGTAATTAAGAGTTTTGGGGACGTTTCGGGTATGGGAGTTAATCTAGCAAAGTAGAGGTTATTGGAGGTGGGGAATTGGGTTGGGGGAGATTGGGGGAGGAGATGGGATGGTCAGTTGGTGACAGAGTTAGGGTTTGTGGGATATGGTATATGGAGCAGGTGCAGGATTGCAGGAGGATCAACTCTGAACTAGTCACGAGTAGGATTCTGGGCAAGCTTAGAGGTTTGAGGGTTAGGGAAGTGGTGTTACTGCAGCGGGTTCTGGTTATTAACTCGCTTGTGTATAGTAAGGTATGGGGAGTGGCGGAGGTGTAGACAGTTTTGATACATATCTTGTTGGGATGTACTTATGGGTGCTTAAATGTTGTATGTTTTTATTTGACCTGGTGTGTGTCACTGAGTTGGGAGGAGTTTTGTTCTCCATTATGTCATGAGTTTGTTCTTTGTATGGGCTGTTATTGTACATATAATGTTATGTCTTTTACTTGCAGGTGTTTCCTGCTCATTGTTTATGTGAGGGGTTTTATTAAAAAAAAAAAAAAAAAAAACTGGATTGTTGGGGGTATATAGGGTATGAAGCGTTTATGAATTGTGTATAGGTATGTGGTAATTAAATTTGTTGTACATATTCATTGGTTTTGTTGATGTATATTGACATCCAGGTATAATGTACCTGTATTTTGAAAAAAAAAAAAAGATGTGAAAAGATAATGTTAACATAGGTATAAATGTCTTATCCTGTTTGTTAAATGTTATGTTTACTTACTGGTGCTGAGTACTCAGCAATACATGATGTGTATTTCTTGTAATCGCGTAAATTACCTGTTTTTAAATCAGTGTTTCTTTGCAACCTTATTAATGTTATTAAGGTTGAGACATCATAGTTGGGAGGTAAATGATATGTGAAATTAGAATGGGTAACATCCATTGTTTGTAGTATGTTGTTAGGTTGTAAATAGTGGGGTGGTTGGATAACCACGGGGGGGGGGGGGTAACATGTCTGTGTGTAATATGTTCAGTGCAATGAATTATGGTCTGTAGTGGTCGATTACATCATCAATGTGGGAAGAAAAGGGATGTATCTGAGGGTACACATTACGTACTATTTCGAGGGATGTGTAGATAAAAGTGTTCACATTGTGTAATTCTGTTGGGTACCTTCAACAGGTTAGGGTTAAGTGATAGGATGAGGGTACAGAGAGGGGGAGGGGGTTGTTCCCACACGGAGTTGTAAGTGTGGTGTGTAATGTTAGCTGTAGGTAGGATTGTGTTAATGTTATAGACCTACATGTGTTTTATATATTATATTTTTGTAATGTCACGTTTTAAATAAAATATAAAAAAAAACCTAGTGTATGATATAACCCTTGACCCTAGTGTATGATATAACCCTCAACCCTAGTGTATGATATAACCCTTAACCCTAGTGTATGATATAACCCTTAACCCTAGTGTATGATATAACCCTTAACCCTAGTGTATGATATAACCCTTGACCCTAGTGTATGTTATAACCCTTGACCCTAGTGTATGATATAACCCTTGACCCTAGTGTATGATATAACCCTTAACCCTAGTGTGTGATATAACCCTTAACCCTAGTGTATGATATAACCCTTAATCCTAGTGCATGATATAACCCTTAACCCTAGTGCATGATATAACCCTTAACCCTAGTGTGTGATATAACCCTTAACCCTAGTGTGTGATATAACCCTTAACCCTAGTGTGTGATATAACCCTTAACCCTAGTGTGTGATATAACCCTTAACCCTAGTGTATGATATAACCCTTAATCCTAGTGCATGATATAACCCTTAACCCTAGTGCATGATATAACCCTTAACCCTAGTGTGTGATATAACCCTTAACCCTAGTGTATGATATAACCCTTAATCCTAGTGCATGATATAACCCTCAACCCTAGTGCATGATATAACCCTCGTGTGGCGTGCGCCGAGTATGTTAACATTTTATTCAAGGTTCGTCACATATTCATTTAACATTGTCCTCTCGGCCTCTGGGGCTTCACTGTTGCTCTTATTGTCTGGTTCAACTCACTAACTACGTGGACACCGGCTACTTCAGGCAAAATGACGTCACTCCTGTTCAACTGGTTGAGTGGCACACTTGCACAGTCACTGGTCGTAACCACTACTGCTTTAAGTGGCTCTGATTTGTACGAATTCAATCTTATTTCCTCTCTAATATCATCCAGTTGTGGAAGAAAAAAAGTTCCTATATTTTTTTCTGGGCAGAAGTGACTTATGGCAACTCAGACGTAGTAAACAGAATTTATGACGCTTGTAACGACAAATTTTTTGAAAAGGTGACTGAATATATTTTAATGGAAGTGTTATGATGGTGGGTCCATAATTTTTATACATCAATCACATCTACTCAGGTGAACAATAATTTTGATGGACGAGATGGGTGAATATGTTGGTTTTTTATAATGTCTTACAGAATGTCGATAATTTGTATAAAATATAATTTTAAATAATATTCCATTAATCAAGGTGTGCTACTTCATATGTTGTTTTTATAACACATATATTATAGCATTCACCCGTTCTGTCACTTTATAATGAAAATTGTGACATATACATGCACAGATAAAAAGAGACAGAAGGAGAGACACACACAAATGCTCAGGCTCTCTGGTAGTGCCAGGAGGGTCAGTGTTCAAATGGGCAGCTGGGTAGTTCAAGATTTCAAGTAAAATGCTCTGTAGAAAGACACTTGTTTAAACGAACACTAAAAAACGCTCTATAGATAATGTCAGTTTACGAGATTTGCTCTAAGACCGGACACTTATTAATCCTGAAGAGTTTTTTTTTTTTATATTTTTATTTAAGGATACAGTATACATATACATGTTGTTATACATAAAACTTAACAAGAAAAAGTGCTCAACACTGAGAGAAAACAAACCTAACTAGAAACGATACAGAGGAACCTACACCTGAGCATTCCTTAACAAAAAATAACTACCAAACAAAACCTGGTACTTTTATTCATATTTTGTATGAAAACTTTATGTACAAAACATTATTTATACACTAAATCATTTCTCTTACAATTGTTTTGTATAGTAACATGTTACGTACATAGACATTCGAAAAAAAAACATCATATGGAACATTGCATACACTAGAATAAATGATAAATTATAAGAAAAATTTTCCTAAGATGTATGCCTCCTCCCATCACCCACAAGGTACACAGTATGAACAGGTGAAAATATGCCCTTAATCCGTATGTATATACGTTCCTTCCTCATTAACTTCCAAACAGGAAGGAATACTTAATAGGGCAATGTACAATGCCTCCCCTATTACACAGAAATCTAACATTGACAAAGTTGACATAACACAGGAAATACATGGGCCTGGTGCACGCAGGCACCTCGCCAGTACTACAGTAGTGATATAGAATAAGAATCAAAACATTAGTCTCTGGGGCAACGAAACAAAAATCCCGCATCTTTTAAAACACAAAAAATTCTTAGCTCATTATTTTCTAAATATCTTCAGTTTGGCCCCTCTGTGAAAAGTATCGAAAGGACGCCTTGGCAGAACCCTCAGAAGCAAATCTTACCAAAGAACCTCCACCTCTCTCACAGAAACCCCATTTCAATAACAGAACACCCCACACACACACACAAACACACAGACACGCACACAGACACACAACACACAGACACACAACACACACACACCACATGCAACAAAACACACACACACCACACACACATAAAGACCTTCACACAGACAGGCCTTATATCATGCTATCTCACATACACCACTGGAGCAGCCACCATCACCGCCCTTCCTTGCTACATTCATCTCCAAGTACTCATCATTCACCTCAGGAAGCCAACCCCTTGCTGTCCTTCCCAGGCACCAACTGTAGCAGTCGTGCCACAGTCAGTTCCTGATAACTCTCCGGAAAAAGAGTAACCCACTGACCCCCATATAAGCTCCTATTCCTACCCACCGACCTATAAAAACTCGCCGCTAAAGCCTTGATTCTGACATTACCCCCACCTCCCTCATTCCCCAAGAAAGATACAAAAAATCAACAATTATATACCTTAACGCCCTCGCTACCTCAATAGACACTCCTCCCACATCTAAAAGTAAAGCCCTAAGGACTCCCACCCTTCCCCCCCAATACCCCAAAAACACCCCTTACATTTTCCAAACAAGGACAAAAATACACCACATGGAAGGCATTTTCCACGTCACCACAATGCGCACATGAAGCATCACTCACATATCCCATCTGCCTCAACATCTCTTTTGACGCCAATGTTCCCGTGAGGAATCTATAGACCACTTCTCTCATCCTTGCAGGCATTCTTAGCTTTCGAAATTCCTCCCATATTACCCTCCAATCATATGTGGGGAAGACAGCCACCCCTTGCAGCGTCTCCCGACGATACTCGACTCCCACCAGCCTCCCTATTCGCAAATGACGCACATCTCGAGCACTTAACATATACCTCAACATATCCTCACACACCTCCAGGTCCCTCCCACTCCACCAACAACGAAAGTCCCTCATCACCTCCCCCACACGCCGCCCCCTGACTCCCCCCCCCCACGGAGGTATCTCACCTTGATGTATATTGCCCTCACCCTGGGCCCCAATACCAACAAACCCAATCCCCCCTGACGCACCCCAGTCATTACTACGTCACGTCCCAACCATGCCCTCCCATAACCCCATATATATCTTAATGCCCTCCTCTGGATGTCTGTTACATCACAATTCCTCAAGGGGTACACTGCTGCCGCTCCCCAAACCTTACTGTATACCAACGAATTCACAGTCACAGCCCTTTGGTGCAAGGTAACATCTCTGGCCCGAAGGCCACGTAGCCTACCCACTGCCATGTCCCTAACCGCCTCCGAATTAATCTTTCTACTGTCTTGCCTATCTGCTGTGTACCAAATCCCACAAATCTTAATCCGTTCAACGACATTCCATCCAAACCCCTGGCCCAATCTCCCGCCTACCCAGTTGCCCACCTCTAACAACATCGACTTGCTTTTGTTTACCCTCATTCCCGTTATGGCCCCCAAATTCTCGATGAGTCTACCCACCCTTGAAAAATCCTCCTTTCCACTAAGTAAGATTGTCGTATCATCAACGTTACCCACAACCTCCCCGCCATTCCCCTCAGCCCCCTCCCCACACAACTCTCGGTCTACAAGCTCATAAAATGGGTTCTGTACACAAGCAGATAAGAGCTGTGAAAGCGGGCAACCCTGCCGCAAATCCCTCTCCATACAAATCCCAGAACCCAACCTACCATTCACCTGCACAGACATCTTTGCCCCCGCATACAATGCATCCACCCACCCTACCACCTTGGCACCAAAACCCAAATCACACAAACTATCACGCAAAAACACCCTGTCCACACAATCATACTCATTCTCCCAATCCACCCCTAGAACCCCCCCCCTCCACAGCCCTCTAAGAAATCCCTTATGCGCCCGTGTTCATCCTGCATACTCCTCCCTGGAATCCCAAACTGACCGCCGTGTAAAAGCGATCCGAGAACCGCCTACATTCTATTCCCAAGAATCTTCGCAAACACTTTATAGTCTGTGCACATTAAGGAAATTGCCCTGAAGGCACTCAGCGCCCACGCCCCTTCCTTCTTTGGTATTAATACTACTATGCCTGTACGTTGTGACTCACCCATTCTCCGCCCATCTAGCATATTGTTCAAAACCCCAACAAAACAATGCCTCATGCACCCCCAATGAGCCCTATAAAAATCGATAGGCAAACCATCAATCCCTGGTGCCTTACCCATGTGCATGCCAAAGACCACGTCCGCCACCTCAGCCTCACTAATATCAGCCTCCAACCCCACCCTATCCATTTCTCCTATAGCATTATGAACCTCCCTACCGAAAGACGCCTGCCAGGTGCCCTGCCTCCCACACTCTCTCCATTTTCTCCTGAACCATTCATCTGCATAAATGCCCATACTCTCAGTGGAGATGAGGACTGCACCTTCTGGGTAATCCCCCACCCCCGCACTAGTCACTAACTGCAATAATGTGGTCACTCTCCTACGTTCCCTAAACTTATGCAACACATACCCAGTCAGTTTATCCCCCCACAACACATCGTCCAACCATGAACGAAAACGTACCGCATCAAAACGTTCATTATGAATCTCCTCAATCCTACCTCGAAGCAGTGCTATATCTTCCCCTCCCCTCCCCCCTCCCATAATATGCCTGGAACTGTCCCTCCAAATAATTCTGCAATCCATATCTCCATCTTGCTTCCTCATGTCCCTTGACCCTATAAAAATTCGCAATCCCAGGTTTCGCCCGCAACTCCCACCATTCTATAAGCTCCATAGCCCGATCCCTAGCTCCCCAAAACCCATTCCACCACTCCTCAAAACCCGTTCCCCCTCCCTTCCCCCCGAGCAGCCACACATTCAGCTTCGAATAGCCAGGGTAAATATGCATGGCACCCTCCCACGACAGATCCACTATCACTGCCCTATGGTCCGAGAAACCCACATCAAAAGTCTGCACCCTCCCTACCTCCAATCCCTGCATGACATAAATCCTGTCTAGTCTTGCAGCATGCCCCCTGTGAACGAACGTGTGTTCCACCACATAACCTCCTCCCCCTGCAACATCTACGACACCCACGTCCCTCAACGCATCCCTCAGAACACTTAATACACAACCCACCCCCCTCGGTTCAACATCCCAGCCCCGAATTACACAATTCCAATCCCCACCAATAATCGTGATGGCAGGCAATCCTCGCAGATGATACAATAAGTCTTCCCTCACAAAATCCGCTCGACGCCGGCCCATACACTCATATGAAACATGCCCTTCTATCACCCCATACACCATCTACCCGCACAACCCTCCCCCCAGCCTCCTCCCAGCCCGTGACATGCAAGGGGCTGGTCTCCTTTATCGCTATCGCCACCCCCCTTTTCAACTGCCAAGCACAACTAACGTACAACTTATACCCATGCAACATCAACTCACTACCAGTCTTATGATTGTGTTCCTGCAAGAAACACACGTCCACCTGGAATCTACGTAAGAACCATACCAGCCACATAGTTTTGATCTCAGACTTGAGACCGTTCACATTTAGAGTGACACACCTGAAAGTTATAAGAACGGTGACTTCCCTCTATGCCTCTGTGGCTTGCCTACCATACCCTTACCTGTGCGTCGACCCGACGCCTCACCAGACTTGCCCCTGGCTCCCTCCCCACCTTTTACCCTTTCACTACATAAATCAGGATCCACTGGATCCTTTAGGTCCAGCAACTCCTCATCCTTTGCCGAAGCTTTTTTGCCCGGCCTCTGCCTCGGCGTGAGTACCTCCTTGGCCTCAACCGTGCCAGCCGTTCTTTTCCTAGATCCACTGCCCACACACATGTCCTCGTCTGAAACATTCTCCTGATGGACCTCCACCTCCACCACTTGCTCTAAGCGAGTTCCACACAATGTTTGTACCACAGACTGCTGTTCGTCCCTCACATCAGCCTCGGCAGCACTTAAGGGGGAGGTTTCCGACCCGTCCAAAAAACCTCTCAACATGTCCTCCAGTAAGTCTTCCTAAGGCACATCGTTCCTTCCTGATGGAGCCCCCGACGGTCCTGTCTGCTCCCCCGAGCCTACCGGGAGTGTAACACAGGTACCGACCGTCGGTACTTCCCGATCAACCTCGTCGCTCCAACGACCACTCAGCACAGCTTCCTCCTCTCCCAACTCCGGCATCAACTCACAAGGCCGCTGCTCCACTGCCAACGTACCAGAAGCCCTGGTAGGCTGCCTCCTAGGACACTGTGCTGCCTTATGGTCGTAGGAGCTACATAATCGACAGGTCCTTCTCTGGCCGGCATAGTACACAAAGATCTGCGTCCTGTAACCCACTAACATGATGTAGGACGGTATAGGCCTAGCCAACGTCATTTTGAGGGTATAAGAACCCTCAGGTCGTCCCTCGTATGGCCCATCTTTTCATACTCCAATCGTAGCTGAATGGACTTTATCATAACTGTTGAAGACCTCCTGTAAACCATACGCAGTCGCCTCGAAAGGGACGTTTCTCACTTTCACCCACGTATAGTACTTAGATACTTCATGCAAGACGACGTCCACCGTCGAGTTGACAGTCATCTTCCTCTCCTGTTACTCGTCAACAAGTCTGTCGTAGAAGCCGGTACGATTCAGTTTCAGGAATACTCTGGACATCCCATTTAAAGCTACACCCTATACTTCATCGTTGGGGACACCATAGACGTCTCTGATGACGGCAGGTAGCAATGTATTCATTGTTTCAACACTGAGCGTGCCACGTACCAGCTGGATACAAACAGTGTTGATCCGCTGACCCACTCGATATGCCATTTTTCCTTCTAGTTGCAAAAAGTCACCACCAGAGGGCAGGTGTAGCTACTAGGCGTGCGTCCTCTCTCCCCCGAGGTCTAGAGACGAATGCATTCTGAAGAGTAGCCAGGACAGGACAGGAGTAGGTGAGGTGTGTTTTTGAGTCAGTACGGGAAGCGCAGCGGCTGGAACAAGATGTCATAAGACGTCACGGTTTGGTGTTTATATGACTAGGGATGGTCATATTAGTTAAGTTTAAGCCATAAGTTTTTTTATTGGTTTTGGTGCTCTCATGTTTATCTGTAAGGCCCTAGTTTAAGTTGTGTGAGAGTACTCGTGTAGTATTTTGCCTGCAGTCTAAAAGACCGGCAGAAGGGGAAGGGGGGTCATGGCACCTCCTTGTATATAAATGTTTGTTTTTTAACCACTAGTAGCAGTGAGGTAATATGAGTACTTGGTAAAGATGCTGGTGTTTGCTGATTTTTGTATGTAATGGGAAAGTTGTATGTTGTATGTGTAAGCTTACTATTAATATAGCTATTTTTATATATATATATATTTTTAAAACATTATAAATTACAAGGTTACATAAAACATTAAATAACACCACAATATAGGATCTGAACAAGCTTACTAAGAATCATATCACAAGTGCAGAAGAAAATTTTTGAAACCTCAATACAAAATAGGAATGTGTAACAAACACGCATAATACATACATACCATTCACTGACACACATTATACCAAATGATAAAATTTCTGACGCATACACACAAAACTGTTGGGGTGGGATCCCCCCCCCTCATTAAAACCATCTATAAATACATCCACATCATTCACACACTTAATGGTCATTCGTCTCTCAGCCTTTGAGTAGAGAGGACGTGTGCTACTGCTGCCCCCTATAGTTGACTGGTGGCAATTATATTTTCCCAGCATGGCGCAGGCCAGCAGGAGACGCATAAACACAGTCTGTGTTGAGCTTATCCGTGGGGCTGTGACAGGAACTTCTATGGAGCTACTACTACCTGCAATCATACGAGATACATATGGTATTGCTAACGAGGAGATATGTGGAGTAGCGCTGAATGGCACGACGAGGATCTTTATCAAGTTTAACTTGGCAAGTGTGTATAAGGCGGTGGTGGACAAGTACCAGGAAGTCACTTTGACAGTTAACTACGCTGTGACCGTGCGACTGCACGAAGTATCTCGACATTACACATGGGTTAAGATTAGAAATGTACCTTTCGAGGCAGATGATACTGACATCCGACTTGCGATGGGTAAATATGGTACAGTACATATGGCCACTGTTGGGAGGTGGGCTACTGGGCCATATGCAGGGATACTCGAAGGAACGTATTCTGTGAAGATGACGTTACGTTACCCTATTCCGTAGTACGTAGTGCTGCCGGAATTTCGGACCCAGGTGTTTGTGACATACGCTGGGCAACGCCGGACCTGTCGGTTGTGTGGGTCATATGATCACCTAGCGGCTCTGTGTGGAAGGAGACGTGGCAACATGGAACAACGACAACGACATGAAGCAGAAGACAAGGGTGGGGAGCAAGATTTGCCTTATGTGACTCTGCCTACACAAGGTGGGTCCTGGAGTGAGGAGGTCGAGAGAGCGGAGGAGATGGAGTCAGCAGGTGTGACGAGGGGAAGGGGGGACAACTTCATTGAACGTGGCTCAGGTGTTGGAAGAGAACACCTCGAATGTGAGTGATAGCGACGTGGAAGACTCATTAGCCAAGGCTTTAAATGTGTAATTGGATGACAAGAGTATTGGGCAGGTTGGGAGTCAAGACCTAGTTCTTGTGCCTGCTGTGGATCAGGGAGTGGAACAGGATAAGAGGCCGGCGAAGTGTGATATGAATGCCTTGATGATTCAAGCGGTGGAGGTGGAGGTCCACCGGGACACTGTAACAGACGACATGATGCAAGCAGAGGGAGTATCACGGAAGCGCGCTGCTGCGCTATCTGACTCCGAGAACGTGCTCACGCCTGCTCAGCGCACTGGGAAAAAGTCATGGGCGAAAGTTACACAGAGAGGGCACAGCGACCCTAAGGGGCAGGAGTGGGATAAGAGCGTTCCGAAAGGGGATGAGAGGGATCGAGATGTCACGAAACGATCTGGTGGCAAGACATTACCAGGGTCAAGAAGAAAAACCACTCTGTAAGCTTCAAGTGCATGACATTGAACATTAATGGATTGCGATCAGAGAGAAAGTGTGTATGGTTTAGTGAATTTTTGGTGCGAAATAGTATTGATGTGGTGTTCGTGCAGGAACACAACTACAGACCAGGCTATGTGATGAAGGTGAATGGGTATAATGTGTATGTGGAGCATGCGATAAGGTTGAAAGGAGGAGTTGCCATCCTGGTAAGGGAAACTAGCGCGTTCGTAGTGAGGCATTGCGAGGGTGGGGAGGGGAGGGTTATTCGTGTGGATGAGTGGTGGGGTAGGGTACAGATGAGTTTGGTGTGTGTGTGTATGGTCCGGCAGAGGGAGATGTGCGTATTAAGAATAAATTTATGAAGGATGTCCTAGTATATTATTTACGTGCTTTGCCGGGTATAGCTGCAATTGGTGGTGATTGAAATTGTGTGATAAGGCGTAAGGATGTGGAACCTAGAGGGGCAGGGTATTGTTCGGGGATTTTAGAAGAACTGTTAAATGGGGTGGGGTTAATGGACGTCGGGGGGGGGGGGTTGTAGAACATTCTTTTATTAAACGTGGATATGCGGCTAGGCTCGATCGCTTGTACGTGCCCCGAACAGTAATAGTGAGCAGAGTGCATGTGGTGGACGCGGTTTTTTCGGATCACAGAGGAGTAATGGTGGACCTAGAATGGGAGGGATTGCCTACAAGGGGTCTAGGTTATTGGAAGTTAAATGTGAAGCTGTTGCAAGGTGAGGAATGTCGTCAGTCTTTTGTGCAATTGTGGGAACGGTTGGTGGATGAGGCGCCGGGGGACGATGCTCTGGTAAATTGGTGGGATTCAGTGGCTAAAACTCGCATCAGAGAATATTATATTTGTTGTGGGAGGGAATATAATCGGTTAAAGTACGGGTTTCAGAGATATATTGAAGGGCAGCTGCGTGACTGTTATGCACGAGGAGGAGCAAGCTATCCAGTGCAGGACATTGAGGGTTTAAAGGAGAGTATTAGGGCATTGCAAAACAAGCGTTTTGATGGTGGGCGAATTATGGGAGGATTGGAAGAAGTGCTATGGGGTGATCGGCCGTCGGCATGCTTGTTAAGAGGACAGAGAAAGAGGAGAGTGACGACGGAGATGATGGGGTTAAACGTACATGTAGGGATGGAAAGGTATAGAGCAGGACAAGTATTGGTAACGACAGAGGGTATGAGTGGATATGTAGATGCTTGGTTTAAGTCATATACGCAAAGCGTGGGCTTCTGTGAAGTGGCATTGGGGGAAATGGGAGGGTATGTGAGGTGTGAGCTTGATGGTCAAGATTGGGAGGCATTAGGTGGGCCGATTACGGAGTGTGAAATTTGGCAGGCGTTGTCAGGAGTGAACTTGGGAAAGGCACCGGGTATAGATGGGCTGCCAAATGATTTCTACGTAAAGAATTGGGGAGTTCTGAGGTTTTTTTTTAGTAAGGCTGTTTAACATACTTAAGGCGGCTGCGGTAATGGGAGAGCAGCAACGGACGGCCGTTGTGGTGTTGGTACCCAATGGGGAGCAGTCAATGGTAATGGATTATAGGGCACTTTCGCTTATGTGTGGAGATTATAAGTTGTTTGCGAGAATATTAGGGAACAGAATCAAGAGGGTGATAGGCAAGGTAATTGATAGGGGGCAATATGGGGTGCCAGGAAGGTCAACATATGAAGGGCATGCCATGATTCGAGATTTTATAGAGAAACAGGGGGAGCTGGGTGATGGAGGTGTATTGGCGTTAGATTGGAAGGCTGCTTATGATAGTGTGGAAAGGGAAGCATTATGGAGGTTCATGCGTTGGCAAGGTTTTGGGGAAGAAATAATATCTTGGGCAAAATTATTGTATCAGGGGGCGTCGATGAGGGTGCAGGTTAACGGGAGGCTAGGAGTTAAAATACAGATGCGACGGGGACTGCGCCAAGGTTGCCCACTATTGCAAATATTATTTGCGTGTATGCAGGATCCATTTTATAGGGCTATTCGGAGGTATGTTGTTAGGTAAGACACATATGCAACAGTTAGGTATCTTTATTATGATGAAACGTTTCGCCTACACAGTAGGCTTCTTCAGTCAAGTACAGAAAAGTTGATAGAAGCAGAAGATACTTGAAGACGATGTAATCAGTCCATCACCCTTAAAGTTTTGAGGTGGTCAGTCCCTCAGTCTGGAGAAGAGCATTGTTCCATAGTATGAAACAATATGGAGATGAAGTGACAGAATGGAGCTTTTTATAGCGCCAAGAGGTGAGACGTAGGCCACTAGGAGAGGTAAGAACTCAGATGTTGAAAGGTCAGGTCCCTCTCAAATCCAGCCGCTCTCACTAGGGTGATGGACTGATTACATCGTCTTCAAGTATCTTCTGCTTCTATCAACTTTTATGTACTTGACTGAAGAAGCCTACTGTGTAGGCGAAACGTTTCATCATAATAAAGATACCTAACTGTTGCATATGTGTCTTACCTAACAACCTGTCGGTATTTTATACCATTTTAATGGAGGTATGTTGCGGGAGGTGGGGAGGGTAATGACCGGGGGGAGGGGGGCTGGTATCGTAGGTTATGTGGATGACACGACTGTTTTGGTGAGAGGTAATAGGGACTTGCTTAGGGTGGGTAAGGTGGTGGATGTGTTTGGGGAGGCTTCAGGGATGAAAATTAATGTTGAGAAGACTAAGTTTCTAGACCTAAGGGATAGTACACAAGGGGATGAGGTGGTAGGGGGTGGGTGGAATGTGGTGGATCAACTATTGATATGCGGGATAGTTTATGTGAGAGATACACAGGTGGCTCAAGAGGTGAATGCAGTGAGAATAGTGGATGGAGTATTGAAAAGACTTGGTGGTTTGAGGGCGGCGCAGCTAACGCTGCATCGAAGAGTAATAGTGACGAACTTGCTATTGTACAGCAAGTTACGGCATGTGGTTGTCATGTACCCGCTGATGCGACGTGAGGTAAAACGTTTACAACATAGGGTTTTTAGGTTTATATGGGAATCGGGATGCGAATGGTTAAGTAGAGCGGTGTTAACACTTCCGGTCAGTCGGGGAGGACTGGGGCTTATACCTCTGGAAAAAAGGATGATGAGCGTGTACCTAAAACGAAGTTTTATAAGGGAGGGGAGCGGGAGGGGAGGTGAACTTGTGAGAGTACGTAAGGATATGCAACGGTGGTGGGGGGGTAGGAATTTAATAGTTGGTGAGGCCATGTTCAGGGTTTTAATGACAGTGAAGGACCCATTGTGTGTTAAATTGCGGATCCTCGAAGGAGTGGAAGGTAGGTCAGTGGTGGCTGCTGTTGAAGGGGCATACCCTATGTATACGTGGAGCGAAATATGGACGCGACTAAAAAAAATACGTGTAAAACCGGGTGTTTGGGAGGTAATGTTTAGATTTTTACATGGGATTTTGCCGTCTGCGGTTGTTCTATTCAATAGGAGGATAAGGGAGGGAGGGGAATGTAGAGCGTGTGGAAGTATGGAGACAATTTTTCATGCGGTATATTTTTGTGACTGCATAGAAGTTGTGAGGGTCTGGTTAGGAAAGGTGTTTAGGTTAGTGGGAGGGGGAGGGTTGCAGGTGTTGCGAGCTTTAAGTTTGGATATAGGTGGGGTGAGTAAGATGGTGGAGAATGCAGTGGCGTATTTGGTCACGGATTTTATTTACACGTCATGGGCCATGAGGGAGGTGGGCGTGGATGAAAGGATAAAGGTGTTAGCTGCGACATTTTACAGAACTAAGTGTCGTATTAAGGAAATTTACGGAGGGAGTTGGGAGACTGCTTTTACTGAGGGCTATCGGAGCTTTCGGTTGAGGGATTTATGGGATTTACGTGTAATGTAAGGGGTCGCGGCGGGTTGGCTCCCCGATAAGGACAGTGTGAAAGAGTTTAATGTGGAAGAGAATGAATATAGTACTGAGACATAAGTGCCTGTGACTGTGTGATGAGCGGGTTGTGTGTTGTGAGCAATACAAGTTCTTCAATTTAATTATTAATTACGTACTTGACAAAGAACGACAGATGTCGTAGTGTGAAGGAATATATCTGAAACGAAATTACTGGTATGTGTGTAATGAAATGACAATGTGAGTGCAATGTGTGAATGCGAAAACTATATATAAACATGAGGTATTGAGTGTGGTAGGAAGGCATCAGTATTTATCGAAGTGTGAAGGTCATGCACTGTTATGTTAAAAGACTTACATCTTAGTAGTGGTTTTAATGATATGGGTGAAATATTTTTTAGAAAGCTTGACTCATCCTGTCTTCTTATTACATATTGTTTTTTCATGGGAGCTCTATAGAGCCCATAGGTTTAGGTCACCTTTGAGTTGACATATATTGTAGGGTATTTGATGAATGACATAGGATAAGGTTTTGTTTGTTTAACAGGTTGTGTTGTAATGTGTATGCTTCATATGTATATATTTATATCTTCCTCGAGAAGGTGATATATTTGGGTGTTTAGTAGATATACGATGTACATGAATCATGTAGACTTGATTTTTATATTATATCAATACATTGAGTTATACTGAACGTATCATGTTGTTCAGTATGGAATAATGCAAGCATTTCATACAATAAAACGTTACATATAAAGATTGTTACGTGTCAGGTGGCTTGACACGCAAAAGGAGGGGGGTGGTGTTTTCAGAATGTAAGGTGTACATTTCGTGGCAGGATGTACAATAAGGAATTAGATGTACCTGCATGGGATTTTTAGGTTAGATTTAGTTTTCCAGACATAATGTCATTACTCCAAGGATTGGAGTGGTCATTGTTTACTGTACAGACTTGTGTCTTTCAGATGTTCCATGTTAATTGGAAAGTACATGTACTATGCAGAATTTTTCATCACTGTTTTTGATATGTAGTTGTCGTTCATTTTATGTACTATGCATGTCTTTTAAATAAAAAAAAATGATCACAGCAGTGATTAAACATTAATTTATATAACTTTTATGTAGACATGTAACTGTTTGAGATTTTACTTAAGAACAAACTCTGGCAGTTATTCTAAAACATGACTCCATAACAAAAATAAACATTATACAAATTACATGATCATATAAATCAACAACTACAAAATTTATACAGCATGTGTATAATCTTGGAACCTTTTGATCATAGACGAATTACTCACAGCAGATTCCACAAAATGGTTAAGTCTGTTTATATTTTTTTTTATATTTTACTTAAAATACACGTTACAAGAAATAAATAAAAGCATACAGAGTCAGATAATACAAAAACAATAATGTCGTCATAAAACACACTGCTCGTGTTACATTGTCTTTAGAAAATTTCCTCTTCACATGACTCAGTACAACCCCCAACACGTGTGTGAAAAAACAAAATTACACAATATTGTAACCAACATCAATCAAATTATTTCAAGTTACAATAATATGTGACTTAGTACACTACACACACCTCATACATGTAAAATGTCTTTATACAAAAACTAAGGAAAACTGCGCAAGCAATACTAATTAAAAACAATTCTCAGTTACCCCTTCCTATCAGCAATATATACATTAAGTACATGTAATGAAATATGTTTAAGCAGTACCCCCACAACCCCCCCACAACCCCCCCCGCCACCCCAGATCATAACATTGTTCACTGAACAACGCCCCCCCACAACCCCCCCCCCCGCCACCCCAGATCATAACATTGTTCACTGAACAACGCCCCCCCCACAACCCCCCCCGCCACCCCAGATCATAACATTGTTCACAGAACAACGCCCCCCCCACAACCCCCCACAACCCCCCCCCCCGCCACCCCAGATCATAACATTGTTCACTGAACAACGCCCCCCCCCCACAACCCCCCACAACCCCCCCCGCCACCCCAGATCATAACATTGTTCACTGAACAACGCCCCCCCCACAACCCCCCACAACCCCCCCCCCGCCACCCCAGATCATAACATTGTTCACTGAACAACGCCACCCCCACAACCCCCCACAACCCCCCCCGCCACCCCAGATCATAACATTGTTCACTGAACAACGCCCCCCCCACAACCCCCACCACCCCCCCCCCGCCACCCCAGATCATAACATTGTTCACTGAACAACGCCCCCCCCCAACCCCCACAACCCCCCCGCCACCCCAGATCATAACATTGTTCACTGAACACAGTACCCCCACAACCCCCCACAACCCCCCCACCCCCCACAACCCCAGATCATAACATTATTCACTGAACACAGTACCCCCACAACGCCCCCCCACAACCCCCCCACCACCCCAGATCATAACATTGTTCACTGAACACAGTACCCCCCAACCCCCCACAACCCCCCCACAACCCCCCCACCACCCCAGATCATAACATTGTTCACTGAACACAGTACCCCCACAACCCCCTACAACCCCCCCACCACCCCAGATCATAACATTGTTCACTGAACACAGTACCCTCACAACCCCCCCCCGCCACCCCAGATCATAACATTGTTCACTGAACACAGTACCCTCACAACCCCCCCCCGCCACCCCAGATCATAATTGTTCACTGAACACAGTACCCTCACAACCCCCCCCCGCCCCCCCAGATCATAACATTGTTCACTGAACACAGTACCCTCACAACCCCCCCCCGCCACCCCAGATCATAACATTGTTCACTGAACACGGTACCCTCACAACCCCCCCGCCACCCCAGATCATAACATTGTTCACTGAACACAGTACCCTCACAACCCCCCCCCGCCACCCCAGATCATAACATTGTTCACTGAACACAGTACCCTCACAACCCCCCCCGCCACCCCAGATCATAACATTGTTCACTGAACACAGTACCCTCACAACCCCCCCCGCCACCCCAGATCATAACATTGTTCACTAAACACAGTACCCTCACAACCCCCCCGCCACCCCAGATCATAACATTGTTCACTTAACACAGTACCCTCACAACCCCCCCCCCCGCCACCCCAGATCATAACATTGTTCACTGAACACAGTACCCTCACAACCCCCCCCTCCCGCCACCCCAGATCATAACATTGTTCACTGAACACAGTACCCTCACAACCCACCCCCGCCACCCCAGATCATAACATTGTTCCCTGAACACAGTACCCTCACAACCCCCCCCGCCACCCCAGATCATAACATTGTTCACTGAACACAGTACCCTCACAACCCCCCCCGCCACCCCAGATCATAACAGTGTTCACTGAACACAGTACCCTCACAACCCCCCCGCCACCCCAGATCATAACATTGTTCACTGAACACAGTACCCTCACAACCCCCCCCGCCACCCCAGATCATAACATTGTTCACTGAACACAGTACTCTCACAACCCCCCCCGCCACCCCCGATCATAACATTGTTCAATGAACACAGTACCCTCACAACCCCCCCCGCCACCCCAGATCATAACATTGTTCACTGAACACAGTACCCTCACACCCCCCCCCCCGCCACCCCAGATCATAACATTGTTCACTGAACACAGTACCCTCACAACCCCCCCCCCCGCCACCCCAGATCATAACATTGTTCCCTGAACACAGTACCCTCACAACCCCCCCGCCACCCCAGATCATAACATTGTTCACTGAACACAGTACCCACACAACCCCCCACCCCGCCACCCCAGATCATAACATTGTTCACTGAACACAGTACCCTCACAACCCCCCCGCCACCCCAGATCATAACATTGTTCACTGAACACAGTACCCTCACAACCCCCCCCCCCGCCACCCCAGATCATAACATTGTTCACTGAACACACTACTCTCACAACCCCCCCGCCACCCCAGATCATAACATTGCTCAATGAACACAGTACCCTCACAACCCCCCCCCGCCACCCCAGATCATAACATTGTTCACTGAACACGGTACCCTCACAACCCCCCCCGCCACCCCATATCATAACATTGTTCACTGAACACAGTACCCTCACAACCCCCCCCGCCACCCCAGATCATAACAATGTTCACTGAACACAGTACCCTCACAACCCCCCCCGCCACCCCAGAGCATAACATTGTTCACTGAACACAGTACCCTCACAACCCCCCCCCGCCACCCCAGATCATAACATTGTTCACTGAACACAGTACCCTCACAACCCCCCCCGCCACCCCAGATCATAACATTGTTCACTAAACACAGTACCCTCACAACCCCCCCGCCACCCCAGATCATAACATTGTTCACTGAACACAGTACCCTCACAACCCCCCCCGCCACCCCAGATCATAACATTGTTCACTGAACACAGTACCCTCACAACCCCCCCCCCGCCACCCCAGATCATAACATTGTTCACTGAACACAGTACCCTCACAACCCCCCCCCGCCACCCCAGATCATAACATTGTTCACTGAACACAGTACCCTCACAACCCCCCCCGCCACCCCAGATCATAGCATTGTTCACTGAACACAGTACCCTCACAACCCCCCCCGCCACCCCAGATCATAACATTGTTCACTGAACACAGTACCCTCACAACCCCCCCGCCACCCCAGATCATAACATTGTTCACTGAACACAGTACCCTCACAACCCACCCCCTGCCACCCCAGATCATAACATTGTTCACTGAACACAGTACCCTCACCACCCCCCCCCCCCCCCCACCCCAGATCATAACATTGTTCACTGAACACAGTACCCTCACAACCCCCCCCGCCCCCCCCGATCATAACATTGTTCACTGAACACAGTACCCTCACAACCCCCCCCCGCCACCCCAGATCATAACATTGTTCACTGAACACAGTACCCTCACAACCCCCCCGCCACCCCAGATCATAACATTGTTCACTGAACACAGTACCCTCACAACCCCCCCCGCCACCCCAGATCATAACATTGTTCACTGAACACAGTACCCTCACAACCCCCCCCCGCCACCCCAGATCATAACATTGTTCACTGAACACAGTACCCTCACAACCCCCGCCACCCCAGATCATAACATTGTTCACTGAACACAGTACCCTCACAACCCCCCCCCCCGCCACCCCAGATCATATCATTGTTCACTGAACACAGTACCCTCACAACCCCCCCCGCCACCCCAGATCATAACATTGTTCACTGAACACAGTACCCTCACAACCCCCCCCCCGCCACCCCAGATCATAACATTGTTCACTGAACACAGTACCCTCACAACCCCCCCCCCCCCCGCCACCCCAGATCATAACATTGTTCACTGAACACAGTACCCTCACAACCCCCCCCCGCCACCCCAGATCATAGCATTGTTCACTGAACACAGTACCCTCACAACCCCCCCCGCCACCCCAGATCATAACATTGTTCACTGAACATAGAAACTAATAACCAACATGTTTTAAATCTTGAACATAGTATCTTGTTGACAATAAAAAAAATTCCTCTTTAGTATAAGAAACATAGATGATTCCAACATGACAAATAATATTTAGAAAAAAAAATCATAAGATTGAACTTAGTATTATGACTAACTAAAAATCATTTATATAATTATGATTGCCGTCATCCATGAGACCTTCACACATGATATAGTCACGGACTCGCATATTACATATTCTCATATGTTCAAAAATTGATACATAATATTACACGACTTATGAAAATTTATATTCACAGGAATTACATCAGTGTCATACATGCCCATTAACTTACATAAGATTAAAAAAATACCAAATCAATTTATTAAGCCTCGTCGCATACCCATACGACGAATGTAATTCATTCTCTCCCTCCCCCTCCTTATGCAGAGACCAGTCCACCCAGCCATTGCAACACTAAATCACGCAACCCTCTCACAGTCATACCTCTATACGATACCGGAAAATCTCTAGCCCATCTACGTCCATACACTACCTCATTTTATACACTTTGTTTTATAGAAATGTCCTGCTAAAGCCCTTGTTCGTTCCTCCACCCCCCACCTACCCCCCCACCTCCCCCCCACCTCCCCCACCTCCCTCATCACCCACGATATATAGACATAATCTGCCACTAAATACATGACGGCCCTCCTCACACTATCTCCCACTCCCTCTATATCCAAACTCAGTGCCCTTAATACCACTAACCTACTCCCACCCACCATATCCAAGACTCTGCGAAACCATAGACGTGCCCTCTCGATATGCTCACAGAAATACACCACATGATATGCTGTTTCCTCCCCCCCACACAAAACACAACATTGAGACTGCAAAATTCCCATCTGATACAGTCGTACTTTAGTTGGCAAAATCCCATGTAAAAACCTATACATAGTTTCCTTCACCCTTGACTTCACCCGTAACTTACTGAAGTCTCCCCAGATTCGTGTCCAATTATATAATGGAAAAACAGTCTCCCCTTCCAACACCTCTTGACACCTTTCCAACCTCCCCAAAACACACGCCCTTACATTTCCCGGATTTCTTACTTGTAATAAGTATCTCAACATACTCATACACTCCTCTAAGTCCCTACCCCCCCCCACCACCGCCTCACATCTTCCATCACATCCCTCACTCTGACACCACGTTCCCCACCCAATCTCAGATAACAATGCTTCACGTACATGCTCTTCAGTCTGCTACCCAAAGGAATTAAACCTAAGCATTGTCTGCATCGCTCTTGGGCCGTACAGACCTCCTGCGCAAACGCACTTCAGTTCCCTGACAGCAGTAGTGTGAGGTGGTGCTTGTCGCGCCTCTGTCGTCAGACCAGGAGAACTACCATTAGTCAACATGGCTTGCAGTTATAGACGCAGGATTAACACTGTCGGTGTTGAACTTCTCAGTGGGGCAATAACGCCAGCTTCAGCCCAGGTATTACTACCTAAAATCATCAGAGACACGTATGGCATTCAGGATGGAGAGTTGTACGGCGTAGCATTGAACGGAGCACGTAGATTTTTTGTGAAACTGCTCTCAGCAACGGTTTATGAGTCGTTGGTCAACCGTTTTCAGGACGTAAGTCTTGATGCAACACCAGCTGTGCATGTGAGGATGATCGATGTATCCAGACATTATACATGGATTAAACTGCGTAATGTCCCCTTTGAGGCGGATGAGACAGATATCAGAAAAGTATTTGAGGAATACATAAGAACATAAGAACATAAGAACATAAGAACGAAGGAACACTGCAGAAGGCCTACTGGCCCATGCGAGGCAGGTCCAAGTCCCTACCGGCTTAAGCCAATGCACCCAACCTAGTCAGGTCAGGTCACATTGACTTAAGGGAGGAACACGGCAACCGACCTGTTAGCACAAGCTATCAGGTCCAACTCACACCCACCCACATCTACTCATGTATTTATCCAACCTATTTTTAAAGCTACACAACGTTCTGGCCTCTATAACGGTACTTGGGAGTTTGTTCCACTCATCCACAACTCTATTACCAAACCAGTACTTTCCTATATCCCTCCTGAATCTGAATTTTTCCAACTTAAAACCATTGCTGCGAGTCCTGTCTAGGCTAGATATTTTCAGCACACTATTTACATCCCCTTTATTTATTCCTGTCTTCCACTTATAAACCTCAATCATATCCCCCCTAATTCTACGTCTTTCTAGAGAGTGCAGTTTCAGGGCCCTTAGTCTATCCTCATAGGGAAGGTTTCTGATACATGGGATCATCTTTGTCATCCTCCTTTGTACATTTTCCAGAGAATTTATATCCATTCTGTAATACGGTGACCAAAACTGTGCAGCATAATCTAAATGAGGCCTAACCAAGGATGTATAGAGTTGAAGAACAACCTGAGGACTCCTATTATTTATGCTTCTTGATATGAAGCCAAGGATTCTATTAGCTTTATTGCGAACACTTATGCACTGTTGTCTTGGTTTCAGATTACTGCTAACCAGAACTCCTAAATCTTTTTCGCAATCCGTAATATTAAGATCTACATTATTTAGTTTATATGTGGCATGGTTATTGTCCTGTCCAACATTTAGAACTTTGCATTTGTCTATATTAAACTGCATCTGCCACTTCTCCGACCACTGCATCAGTCTATTCAAATCTTCCTGGAGTGCTCGAATGTCCTCGTCAGAATGAATTCGACGGCCTATTTTGGTGTCATCGGCAAACTTGCCGATGTCGCTCTTTATGCCCTCATCTATGTCGTTTATGTAGATTGTGAACAGCAGGGGGCCCAACACTGACCCCTGTGGAACACCGCTCGTGACGCTTCCCCACTCTGATTTCTCCCCATTTATGCAAACTCTCTGCTGCCTATTTGTCAACCATGCCTCTATCCAGGAAAAAATTTCTCCTCCTATTCCATGTGCTTTAATTTTCCTCAATAGTCTCTGATGTGGGACCCTGTCAAAAGCCTTACTGAAGTCCATATACACAATATCATATTCATTACCATGATCTACCTCCTCAAATACCTTAGTGAAAAAAGTTAATAAATTCGTAAGGCAGGAACGCCCCTTTGTAAAACCATGCTGAGATTCGTTGATTAATTTATGCTTTTCAAGGTGGCTACGAACTGCCTCGGCAATTATTGATTCCATAAATTTTCCCACTATGGAGGTTAGGCTTATTGGTCTATAGTTCGAAGCTAAGGACCTGTCACCTGTTTTGAAAATAGGTATCACATTTGCCATTTTCCACTTATCTGGCACCATGCCAGTTTGTAGTGATATGTTGAAAAGATTAGCCAAAGGTGTGCTAAGCTCCTCTTTACATTCCTTTAGAACCCTTGCATACAGTTCATCAGGGCCTGGGGATTTGTTAGGTTTTAATTTATCTATTTGCCTAAGGACCATGTCACTTGTGACCCTAATAGTGCACAGTTTATTATCGTCCTGTTCTACATAATTTATCATTACTGGAATATCGCTGGTATCCTCCTGTGTAAAAACTGAGAGGAAGTATGTGTTAAAAATTCTACACATTTCCTTATCACTGTCAGTGAGCTGACCCGAGGAACTTTTGAGTGGGCCTATCTTGTCCCTGATCTTACTTCTGTATACCTGAAAGAATCCTTTTGGGTTAGTCTTCGATTCTCTTGCAACTTTAACCTCATAATCTCTATTTGCTTTTCTAATTCCCTTTTTTATTTCTCTCTTTAACTGAATATATCGATTTCTTAATTGCCCCTCTCCTCTTTTGATTTGCCTATATATGCCTCTCTTTTGACCAATCAGATATTTTAATCTATTGTTCATCCATTTAGGATCATTTTTGTTTGATCTGATTTCCCTATTTGGAACATAATTTGACTGAGCAGCTAGAACTATGCCCTGGAAAGCATCATATCGGCAACCATCACCACCTACCTGACCCCTAGTCAGGTCATTCCAGTTCAGCCCACCTAAGTAATTTTTCAGTCCTATGAAATCAGCCAAGCGAAAGTCAGGGACGGAGACTTGATTGCCATTATTAGGGGAATTCCATGATATGTTAAAACTGAGTGATTTGTGATCACTCTCCCCAAGCTCATCATTAACCTCAAGATTATTAATTAGTGTTTCCCTACTGGCAAGAACCAAGTCAAGGAGGTTATTTCCCCTAGTTGGCTCTGTCACAAACTGTTTTAAAAAACAATCCTGGATCGTATCAAGAAAGTCACCCGACTCTAAATTTCCTGTCAAATTGCTCCAGTCAATCTGTCTATAGTTGAAATCTCCCATTAGCACAACATTTTCGTATGTAGATGCCTTACGAATTTCGTCCCATAGAAGTTTACTGCACTCCCTATCAAGATTTGGGGCCCTGTAAATCACACCCAAAATTAGTTTTTCTCGGCCCTCGAGAAGCTGTAACCAAACAGATTCAGTGGCTGACGCTTCTAATTTAATATCTTGTCTAACACAACAATTTAAATTGTCTCTGACATACATCGCTACTCCACCACCTTTCCTGTTGACCCTGTCAGTGTGGAATAATTTATAGCCTTGTATGTGACATTCAGAGGGCATCTCTCTATCTTTCAGATTGAGCCAGGTCTCTGTTATAGCAATAATATCTATGTTTCCTGCACTTGCAATTAATCTTAGCTCATCTATCTTATTTCTAACACTCCTGCTATTAGTATAGTAAACCTTAAGGGAGCTAGTCCCTTGCTGCCCTCTGCTGTCCCCCTTTGTTTGCTGACCTGTTCTATTGTCTTTATTTATAACTTCATGCTGAATGCCTTTTATACATTTACTGTTTCCAACCCTAGTGTTGCAACCTGCTTGTTTCCCACACACACCCATACCTCTATCTTCCATCAGTTTAAAATCATAGGCATTTCACCAATGGCCTTCTCAATCGAGTCTGCAAGTGCTACCACCCCTGCCCCAGAGAGATGAACCCCATCCCTTGCATACATATCATGTTTGCCATAAAAGTTGTTCCAGTTGTCAATGAATGGGATTGCAAGTTTCTTGCAGTATCTGTCTAGCCAGCAATTTACACCAATTGCCCTAGACAACCATTCATTTCCTACTCCCCTTCTAGGCAAGATGCTACATATGATTGGGATCCCTCCCTTAGACTTAATGAAATCTATAGCTGACCTGTACTTATCTAGCAGCTCTTCTCTCCTACCCTTCCCAATATCATTTCCACCAGCACTGAGACAGATAATGGGCTTGTTCCCATTACCTGACATGATATTATCCAGTCTGTTGACAATGTCCCCAACACCAGCTCCAGGGAAGCACACTCTATCTCTCATCTTCTTATTCCTATTACAAAAAGCACGATCAACATATCTTACCTGAGAGTCACCAACCACAAGAATGCGCTTACCTTCATTAGCAGGGGCAGTAGTACCCTTACCTTCACTGGCCACTGAAGTACATTCATCCTGGAGAACAGAGAAGCGATTTCCTACCTTCAGATCTGCACTCTTAACTTTCCTTACTCTGATGCGCCTCCCATTACTGTGAACAACTCGCCACTTGTAGCAGGTGCTGGGCTGCACCTCACTGCTGGTAGCCGTTGCTACCACCCCACCTACAGCCTCCTCACAGTGAGAGACAGACTGCACCTCACTGCTAGAAGCCTCATTCCCCACATCTCCAACCACCTCACACTCTCTCCCAGGCCCATTGAGGTGGACCTTCAGCCTCCTAATCTCCTCCTGGAGAAGCAAGACCTCCTCCTTCAACTCTCCAACCTCAGCTTTTAAAACACTGTAGAAGCAAGCCATGCTTTGTAACCGTCCACGCTAATCCCCAAGCAGCTCAGGGTCTGTGACCTCACGTGACGACTGACCACTGAACACTGACGACTGACCACTGAACACTGACGAGACCACTGAACACTGACGACTGACCACTGAACACTGACGGAACTGTTCATTTGGCCCAGCATGGTAAGTGGGTGTCGGGTGCCTACACAGGTATGCCGGAGGGCACTTTTAACCTAAAAATGTCATTGCGACACCCCATACCGTCTTACGTGTACCTAAAGGAATTCAGGACACAGGTCATGGTGTCATACGCGGGGCAAAGGCGTACCTGCCGACTATGTGGGGAATATGATCACATAGCGGCGGAGTGTGGGAAGCGGCAACGAGCTCCTGGCCCAGGGGCGGAGACATCCGCTTCTACACCGGGGGAAGCAGGTGTTGATCAACGACGTGAAGGAGGGCGTGGTCGTCTATGGAGCGAGATAGTGGATGAGGCGTATAAGGCTGGGGGAGAGGGTGAGGCCCTTGACCAGTTACCTGGTCCAGACACACTTCCAGTGGATTGGGTTGAGCAAAAGGTACAGGAGGAAGTGTTGGAACTTGAGGAGGAATTAGCCGAGGTTCTGAAGTCCTTGTCACCGCCTGAAGAGGTGGCTGCTCCTGGCAGGGTGGTAGAAGACGAGGTGAAGGCTGTGGGGCATCAACAACAGAACTATTCGGACGACGGGAGTGACAGCGTGACTGAGGTGTCACCGAGATCTTTGCCACTGTGTACAGTGGAGGTAGAGGTACATTGTGAGGCATCCCCAGACCAAGCCATGGAGGATGCGCCTGTCACAAGAAAGAGAGCCGCTGCATCGGATTCAGATGATGTCCTAACGCCAGCGCAGCAGACTGGGAAGCAAATATGGGCAGAAGGTGAAGGTAGTGGTGGTCATGACAGGAGGCACCGAAAGAAGGGGGGGGGGAGAGAGAGGGAAGTGTGCAGGTGACAAGTGGTCCCACATGTTCTGGTGGCCATCGGAAGAGTGAAGAGAGGAGGCAGGGGTGGAAACTTTAATAGGCCTCCGGTGTGTGACAGTAAACGTTAATGGTTTGTGTAATAGTGTAAAGAGAGAATGGTTTCGAATGTTTCTGAATAAATTTAGAGTGGATGTTGTGTTCCTACAGGAGCACAATTTTAAGGAGGGTAGGGTGTTGGAGATGGAGGGGTTTCAGGTGGTAACCCTGCCATCTGCCAGTTTGAAAGGGGGGGTGGGTATATTAATTAGGGAGGCGAGCCCGTTTGTTTTGCAGAGAAGTGAGGGGGGGGGGAGGGGGAAGGGTGTTGCGCGTAGATGGTTTGTGAATGGGGAAACGTGTGGCTTTTATTAGCGTATATGCGCCTGCAGAGAATAACGTACAGGTGAAGCAGGAGTTTGTGTGCGAGGACCTTGTGTTTTTTTTCCGTGCATTACCGGAGGTGGCAATAGTAGGAGGTGATTGGAACTGCATCATTAGGAGGGCTGATGTGGAACTGAAAGGGGCAGGTTATGTGTCGGTGGCCCTACGAGATTTATTGAGGGATATTAGGTTAAGAGACGCATTCGAGGGGGGGGCGTGGGAGACAGAGCATACATTTGTTAGGAGAGGGTATGCAGCGAGGTTAGATAGAGTGTATCTTTCTCACGGGGTTGTAGTGAGAGCTTTCAAAACTGTTGAAGTAGCATGGTCGGATCATAGAGCAGTGTTGGTGGAGGATGGGTGGGAGGCGCTTGCGGAAATATACAGGAGTTACTGGAAATTAAATATAAGTGCATTGAGTGATGAGGAGGGGTTAGAGGGATTTTCTGTCCTATGGAAGGAGCTTAGCGAGGAGGCACAGGGAGTGGAAGATGTCGTACAATGGTGGGATTGTGTTGCCAAGGAAAGGATTAGGAAATATTATGTGGGGGTGGGAAAACGTATAAATGATTTTAAATATGGGCTTTCAAATTATCTGGAGGACAGGTTAAGGGGCTGTTATGGGAAGGGGGCTGTGGGGGACAACTATCCTATGGATGAAATTGTCGAGGTCAAGGGGAGACTGAGGGAGTTACAAAATGAGAGATTTCAAGCGGTAAGGGTGCAGGCAGGGGTAGAGGAGGTGCTTTGGGGAGACAAACCATCGGTGTGTGTGTTGCGACGTCAAAAACAAAGACAGCAGGTTACAGCTATTCCGAGGTTAGAGGTACACGAGATGGCGGGGGGTTATAGAATGGGTCAGGAGATACTAACTACAAAAGGAATGTGTGCGTATGCGGATAAATGGTATGAAGGGTATTGAACAAGTGGGAAGGTGGGAAATGTGGATTTAGAGAAGGTGTGTGAGTATGTGACGTGTAATTTAGGGAATAGTGATAGAAAGGCTTTAGGGGGGGTAATAACAGAGGAGGAAATAGAGTTGGCTTTAAGGGGAATGAGGAAAGGCAAAGCACCGGGAATAGACGGTCTCCCGGCTGAATTTTATCTCCAACATTGGGAGGTGATGAGGGGTTTCATGGGTAGGTTATTTAATCAGATGAAGGAGAAGGGTGTGATGGGGGACAAGCAAGCAAAAGCAGTTGTAGTGTTGGTCCAGAAGGGTAAGGGGCAGCACACCCTCAAGCAGTACCGTGCCATATCTCTGTTATGTGCTGATTATAAGTTGTTCGCTAAAGTCTTGGGTAATCGGTTCAAATGTGTGGTAGGGAGAGTGGTTTCGAAAACGCAGTATGGTTTGCCTGGAAGGTCGATGATTGAGGGTCATGGAATACTGAGAAGTTTTGTGGAGTCAAAAGGGGGGGGGAGGGAGGGCGGCGTTGTTGGCTTTAGACTGGCAAGGGGCCTATGACAGGGTGGAAAGAGGAGCATTGGGAGCTATACTTAGGAGGCAGGGTTATGGGGAAGAAATAGTTAATTGGGTAACCACGTTGTACAATAGAGCCAAGATGAGGGTACAGATTAATGGATGCTTGGGGGAGGAGATTGTAATGGGTAGGGGACTTAGGCAGGGGTGTCCCATGTCACAAATGTTGTTTGCGTGCATTCAGGACCCCTTCTATAGAATGGTTGAACGTTGTGTATGTGACACGAGTGGAGGTATGGGGGGGGGGGGGGTACGGCAAAGTGTGGCCGGGAATAATAGGATACGTAGACGATACAACATTCCTGGTTCGGGAGGGGATGGCGTTGGGTGTTTTGGATGATGTGCAACAGTTCGGAAATGCAACAGGGATGCAGGTAAATAGAGAGAAGTCAATGATCATGGGGTTGGGTGATTGGGTGGAGGGGGGGGGGAGATGTAACGTTGTGTGAAAACAAACGGTGTCTTTAAAAATTTGTGGTATCACCTATAAGGGTGATTTGGACGCTGCTCGAGAGGAAAACTCGAATAGATTAATGGAAAGGATTCAGGGGCGTCTGGGTGCATTGCGACCTCATTATCTGACTCTCGTGCAACGAGTGATTGTTATAAATGTATTATTGTATAGTAAGGTTTGGCACGTAGCAGCCGTGTTCCCATTAACAGGGAAGGCGATTGTGGGAATTCTGAGACGAGTGTTTAACTTTTTGTGGGGTTCAAGGTGCGATTGGCTGAGGGGAGAGGTTGTAATGTTACCTGTGCGCCAGGGTGGGTTGGGGTTGATGGATCTGAGAAGGAGGATTAAATGTGTGTTTCTTAAATGGGAGGTTTTGCGCGAAGGTGTGAGTGGAGGGCAGCTGGGAAAAGTATATGATAGGTTGGGTAAGTTGTATGGTGGTGTGGAGTTGAGGGAATGTGAAACTATTTTGAGGGCTTTGATGTTGGTTAGAGAACCTAGGAAAATTCGAGTAGGGGTTTTGTGTAAGCTGCTTGCAGACAGGATTGTTGTACCAGTTGAGGGATTGTTCCCCATGTACGCATGGACGAGTATTTGGTATAGGTTTAGCAAGTTGAAGTTAAAGCCTAGGGTAAGGGAGGTAATGTATCGTTTTTTGCATGGCATACTACCGTCGGGGGAGGTTTTAAGAACCAGAGGGGTAATTGTGGGCGGAAGGTGTGGAATCTGTGGGGAGGATGAGACGGCGTTCCATGCAGTATACTTTTGTGGGGGACTGGAGGGTGTTAGGTATTGGTTAAGTAGGGTAGTACAGGGGGTGGGGGGCCGAGGGGTGTCGGTTCTGCGTGCACTAAGCCTAGATGTGGGAGGGTTCGATGAGAGTGTTATAAGAGCTTTGGATTATATAATAGTGGATTATATATATATATCGTGGGTGATGAGGGGGAGGGGGAATTGTGAGGTGCGGAGGCGGGTACTAGCGGTAACGGTTTATCGTACGATGTGTCGTAATAGAGAACTGTATGGGAGGAGGTGGGAGAAGGATTTTTCGGAAGGGTATAGAATGTTAACGTTAGGGTTTCTCATCAATCTACGACTTGGGCTGAGTGAGTAAGGGGGGGGGGGGTTGGGGATTACATACGGGAAGGGGGATTTCAGGGGGACACAGCGGGGTTGCCTCCTGGGGAGGGGTGAGAGTAAGGTGTATGTGGGTATATGAAGGTGTAGATGAGTGGCATACGTGTATGTAGCATGCAAGTGGGCACAGAAGGCAAAGGTGATATCAAGTAATTACGTAGTACCGAATGGAGAATTCTGTGTTTGATGTGTCAGGGTCGTCATGACCTTCATGTATTAAGTGAGAATGGTGTAAAGATTATAGTTTTAAGACCGTGAAGAGCTTTAGGGCTTATGTAGAGTGTGCGTTTATAGCCTTTATTGGGCATATTTCATGTGCGATAATTGTATCGCAATGAGGAGTTATTTAAATTATGTTTGTGTTTAGTGTTGTGGGTTTTTAGCGAGTGTACTGTCTTTATTTTAGCATTATATAATGTGCTCATCCAGTTGCTGCGAGATGGAACGCTAATGACTTCCATAAATTTGTAATGCCTCGTTAAAAGTTTGTAATGGGACAGTATGGTTTAGTCTCAGATTATATAATGTTTCAATGCTTAAAGAGAGATTGTACTGAGGCACGTATGTATGTGCTTAGGTACTTCTTATTGTATAGGGGTTAATTTTGGGAAGAGCATGTAATTGTTTTTAACTGAGATTGTGATGTAGGTTATTACTCTGATTATCTCCTGTGAAGGTTGTGAACCTTTGTCATATGTCAGTCATACTATGTTAACTATACAAATCTGAAAGTTGTATATAGTTTATATTTTATATAGTTTATATAGTTATAGTTTATATTGTTTATCATAGTATGTTATATGGAAAATTTTGTGAGTGTATATGGGTAACCTCTTTTATGTCAATTACAATGTGTTGTTAATAATTGGTTAGTGTATGTTCTGTAGGATTGAGGATCCTACTGTACCCATTTTATATCTTTATTTAATATCAAGCTGTAAAGTTTTTAAATAAAATATAAAAAAAAAAAAAAATTAAACCTAAACCCCCCTTTGCCAGCGGTGTCATTACAACCGTCTGCCTCAGCCAAGGACAACCATATCCCCATATAAAATTCAGTACTTTCCTTTGCACTTGCCACACGTCTTTCTCCACCAAGGGATACACTACAGCCACGTGCCACAATTTAGGATAAATGATTGTATTAACTACAATGACTCTGTTGTACAGTCAAACCACTCGTTCTTATTCCCCCTTACCTAAGCAAGACCCTTTGCACTAGAGTATGTGAGGTGCGTTTTTGAGTCAGTACGGAAAGCGCAGCGGCTGGAACAAGATGTCATAAGATGTCACGGTTGTGACGTCTTATGACATCTTGTGACTAGGGATGGTGATATTAGTTAAGTTTAAGCCATAGGTTTTTATATTGGTATTGGTGCTCTCTTGTTTATCTGTAAGGCCCTAGTTTAAGCTGTGTTAGAGTACTCGTGTAGTATTTTGCCTACAGTCTAAAAGACCGGCAGAAGGGGGGGGGGGGGTGTCATGGCGCCTCCCTGTATATAAATATTTGTTTTTTAACCACTAGTAGCAGTGAGGTAATATGAGTACTTGGTAAAGGTGCTGGTGTTTGCTGATTTTTGTATGTAATGGGAAAGTTGTATGTTGTATGTGTAAGTTTACTATTAATATAGCTAATATTATTATTTTTATTATTGTTAACACATCGGCCGATTCCCACCAGGGTGGCCCGAAAAAGAAAAACTTTCATTATCATTCACTCCATCACTGTCTTACCAGAGGGCTGCTTTACACTACAGTTATAAAACTGAAACATTACCACCCCTCCTTCCTACTATTAATATAGCTATATTTTTGTATATTTAGTTTTTGTGCCCCTCTTTATAATAAATATTAGTGTTGACTATTTACTTAATAATTTTTCTGAAGGAACAAGCTTGGCCCTAGGTTGGTTTATGTGGTTTAATAGTTTACATGCCCCTAGACAGGCTGTTTACACCTAGGAACCAGGACGTTAATTTACGTAACATGTTTAAAAGGCGTTACCTGAGGGTCATTTCCGGGAGAATTGCCAAATTTAGAATAATAATTCACATTTTAAACCTGGAGAGTCAATATTTAAAGAAGGATTAATTATGAAATATTAATAGTAATAAATTACCATTTTTCAGGTGTAATTAATACAATTATTTTTCTACCAAATTTTTGTTTGTGCATATTTAATGATTTTAGGAGTTATTGAATAATAATAAATCTCTGTCAGTATAATAATTTAGCGTAACTATGTGCTTTGCTGTGTGGTTTATTATATTATGTAAGTAATTTTCCTGTAATAAGCGAGATGTGTGTATGCAGTAGAGATTCTAGTAGTGACAGGGATCTGGGAGGAGATCCTGGATCAAACCTCACTGCTGTTAATGAGAGTAATAAAGCAGAAATTTTAAGATTGAAATTAGCTCTGATTGTGGAAGAAAAGGATCTGAAAAGGATAGAACATACTTAAATATGGAAAGAGAAAGAGTTAGAAACCTTTAGGGCTAGAGAAAGAGAGGAAGAAAGAGAATTTAATTTTAAACAAGAAACAGTTAAGAGGGTAAACATATTTAATTTGAACAAAGCAATTAAATTTGTCCCAAAGTTTATTGAAAGAGATGCTGACTTTTTTTTCTATTGTTTGAAAAACAGCAGAATCGCAGAAGTGGCCAGACAGTAACCGGGCCACATTAGCAAGAACCCAGTTAATTGGTAAAGGTTACGAGCTGTTAGTTCTCTAGATGAATATGAATTTTTAGATTATGATAAGATGAAGGATGTTGTGTTATTGTCTTATCATATATTGCCAGAGAGGTATAGGTAGAAGTTGAGATGTTTAAAGTTTCAGGTGGAGTATGGAAAGATGTCGCTGCTGAATCATCGGTGCCGCTCCAAGGATGTTGTAGGTGATTATGAAGGTAATTAATTTTACTAGAGGAATTTTTGAGCAGTGTACCTCCTGACCTTAAGGCATGTCTTGAGGAAAATTTTTTTAACGATTTTAACCATCCTCTAAAGTTGGGTGAAAGGCTTTTAGCCAACCAGAAAGTTGGAAGTAGTTATCACCCAGATTATGTTGATAATAATTTTGCTCCACCAGCTAGGAGGAGTAAGATATTTCACATGTTTTAGCCAATTTTTTTCCAGCCTCATAATCCAAAGAGTTTTCAGCCTATTAACCACCAGAATCCTGGTTCCCAGAGATTTAAGTCTACTTCTCAGTTTCCTCCTCTTCAAGGGGGGCTCCTTGGCGTGGTGAAGAGGCTCTTGGTCTGAGGAATTAGACCTATCAGTCTTCTTCCTCAGACCGAACCTAATTACCCCCCAATCTCCCCTCCCCTATCCCATCCTCCCCATCCTCCCCTTTTTCCTTTCCTCCTCCTCCTCCCCACTCCTCCCTTTTGCCCTTCCTCTTTTCGTCCTTTGGGATTTCTCCCACAGGCGCGCTAGTTCCTAGGTAGGAGAAAGGATACCGGGGTCCATCCCATTCCGTTGAGGTTCTTAGCGGTGGCGTAGTTTGCCGTGGAATCTGGATCGCCTGGGGATGTCCCGATCCCTCTCCGGTATCCCGGAGTAGCTTTGGGTGTCTTTCGGGCGACGAGTGTATCTCTGGAAGCCACCTTTCGGATTCCGGGGGTGGTGGCCGAAGGAGGTATGCTTTGTGGCGGATATCCGGCCGCCCTCTCTTTTGTCCACCGAGGTAGCTCGGCAGATGTGAGGTTGCTATCCCGGATTGTTAGTTTACTAGCATGCTGGGTAGGGTATGGCACGGGTTCCATGCTGCATCTGCGCTACTTGCGGTGCTGAGGTCCTCTTGGGCGCGGAGGGAGATTTCTGGCCCTTTCATTCCTCCTAGGACCTATCCCTCCCCGGTCCCCCCTTTTTTTTTTCTTTTTTTTATTTTTATTTTCTTTTCTTCTTTCTTTTTTTTTTTCTTAAAAACAAAAAGAAAGAAGTAACCTAACCATGGCAGCCCTAGTCCATGAACCTGGTACCCCCGGGCCCCTTCTTGATACCGCACCCCGTTCTGACCCCGCCTCGTCTTTGGACCACTCTTCAGACATTCCTCATGCCTCTGTACCTATTGCCGGTGCTGTTTCCTCACCCGCTTCAGGTACTGAGGCCTCGACTGACTCCTTCGATTTATTGGACCTTCGCTCTCCTCTGACTATGCTTCCGGCCTCTCCCTCTACGGTGCGGCAATTTTCAAATCGCCGACCCGTTCCACGTCGGACCAACTCTGGTCCCACGCCTAAAAGTCAACGACAATTACCTGCTGATGATACTTCTCCACCTTCTCGTTCTTCTCAGAAACGATCGACACGTCCTTCACTACCTTTCCACGCTCAGTTTCAGACTGAACAGTGGACTAAATTCTTCACTTTATGACCAACTTCCTCTACTGCCTATCTTTCTGACCATAGTATTGGCAAGGCACTCCTACGCCATGTTGGTAAAGATATTTCTTTTCATGCTCTTAAGAGCGGTACGCGCATCATTACTGTACAGAATGCTACCCAGGCTCATGAGCTCTCTCGTCTTTCCCATATCGATACTGTTCCTGTCACTCTTGAAAAACATCATTCCCTCAATTCTTGTAGTGGTACCGTCATTCTGCCCCATACCATAGTTCAACAAAATTTCCAGACATGTGGCACCGACATTCTAGAACAGCTGGAACTCCAAGATCTCCCAATCCTCAAGGTAGACACTTACGTTCTTCCTGCCCGTGGGCGGAGACGATACCCTAGCAATGTGGCTCGTTTAACTTTTGACAGCCGAGAACTCCCATCCTCAGTTTATATAGCAGGACATCGGTTACAAGTTCGAAAGGTGATCCCTACACCACAACAGTGTAGAAATTGCTGGCGATTTGGCCATCCAGCGAAATATTGCAGATCTATCGCCGAATGCCCAGTCTGTGGTGCCGATGACCATTCTAATACGTCTTGTAATCGATCTCCCTCTTGCCTTAACTGTCATGAGGCTCACCCTTCGTACTCTCGCCGTTGTCAGGTCTATTTAAACGAGCGGGAAATCCGTTACCTCAAAGAGACAGAAGGTCTCCCTTATGCCATGGCAGTTTCTCATCTCCGCCTCCAAGGGAGACTCCCACGTGTTTCTTATTCCCGTGTTTCAAAACGTCCCCGCACTTCTAGTATCCCATCTTCTACACCCACCTCTGTGGTTACATCTCCCATAATCACTCCTGTATCTAATCCTTTTGCTGTCCTCGGCTCAGACGTCCCTACTTCAACGCCTCAGTCTAATCTCGCTTCTTCGAGTTCTCTCTCATAAGCCTCAGTATCGACGAGACCTCGTACGACACCTCCTCCCAATCGTCCCTCTACTTCTCAAAAGTCAAAAAAAGGTCCGGTAACACCTCCTACCCATCTTCCACCTCCTCATTTTACCCTCCCTGTCTCTGTCCCTAGTTCTTCCCCTCTCACTGGCTCAGTCACAAGTGTAGAGGTTCACCCTCCTCCTCGTAATGTACCTTCCTCCCCTGTTCCCTCCCAAGTTTCTTCCTCTTCTGCCACCTCCCAGGTTCCTGCCTCTTCTGTCCCCTGCCACGCTTCTCCAGTTCCCTCCACCCTTTCGCCCCCCCCCTACCTTGGTACAGTCCAATACAGTTCCAATCTTTACTCATCCTCCCCCTACCATTCCCAATATTGTCTCCCATACGACATCTCTGAATTCCGAAACACTTGAAGCAATCTCTGAATATATTGCAGAGACCAAACCATCAATGGACACTGATCCACCTTCCGCTCTTTCTCTCTCCTCTGCTCCATCTGCGCAACTCCTTTCTTCACAGCGCACCGTTCCTTCGCTGCTTGAACATTTTCCACTGCCTCCGCATGTGGACTTTTCTAACCCTTCTAGTCCGTAGGAACCCTTACCTGCGGATTTCAAGTATCTTTATCATTGCCAATCATGGCCTATTTACAGTGGAATATACGCGGCCTCAGGGGTAATCGGGGTGAGCTTCAGATGTTACTCTCCCAGTTTGCCCCTGTTGGTGTTTGCTTACAGGAACCAAAATTACACTCTGCTGTTATTTCTCACATCTCAGGCTATAATTTATTGTATTCTTCAGATCCTTTTCCTGATGGGACCTTTAATGAAAGTGCCCTTCTTCTCCGCACTGATATTCCGTACCATCAGCTATTTGTTCATACTTCGCTGCATTACACAGCAGCCCGTATCCACTTACATAGGTGGTATACGCTCTGTTCTTTATATCTCTCTCCTTCTCGGGCATTATCTATTCCGGATTTTGCCTTCCTTGTTTCGTCATTACCGCCACCGATTCTGTTACTTGGTGATTTTAATGCCCACCATTTCCTCTGGGGGGGGTCTCACTGTGATTCCCGTGGAATTCAGTTAGAGGCTTTTCTTGCCACCCACCCCCTCCATGTTTTAAATACAGGTACTCACACCCATTTTGATCCTCGGACTCATACTCTCTCTTGCATCGATCTCTCAGTTTGCTCTTCCTCCGCCGCATTAGACTTCACTTGGTCTGTTCTCCCGGACTTACATGACAGTGATCATTTCCCAATCATTCTTACTTCCCCTTCATATTCGCCACCTCTTCGCACCCCACGCTGGCAATTTAATCGGGCAAATTGGAACCTTTACTCACACCTAACTGTTTTTAAAGAGGTTCCTTCTTCGTCCTCCATCGATGAGCTTTTACACCTCTTCTCGTCCTCCGTTTTCACCGCAGCTTCTCATTCTATACCCCTAACTTCGGGCAGGCATTCTCAGAAATGCGTGCCTTGGTGGTCTCCTGCTTGTGCTCGTGCAGTACGTTTGAAACGCGCTGCATGGGGCAGGTACCGGTACAATAGAACCACAGAGCGACTCCTTGATTTTAAACAGAAGCGTGCGATAGCTCGCCGTGTCATCCGTGACGCTAAACGCACTTGCTGGCGAGATTATGTCTCCACCATCACCTCTGCTTCCTCTATGAGTGCAGTCTGGAAAAAAGTACGAAAACTGAGTGGTAAATATTCTCCTGACCCGGCTCCTGTTCTGCGGGTTGCCGGTGTTGATATAGCAAACCCACTAGATGTTGCCAATGAAATTGGCAATCATCTGGTCCGTATTTCTCAGGGACTCCATCTATGCCCCTCATTTCTTTCCTCAAAGTCTGCCAGAGAGTTAGCACCCTTGGACTTTTCTTCTCTCAGAGAAGAACAGTATAATGTGCCTTTTACACTTCAAGAACTGGAGGCAACACTCTCAGCTTGTCGATCATCGGCAGCTGGGCCCGACGACATTCATATTCGTATGCTACAACATTTACATCAGTCAGCCCTTGCAGTCCTATTACGCCTTTACAATCTTATTTGGTCACAAGGAGTTCTTCCACAGCTGTGGAAATCCGCCATTGTTCTCCCTTTCCGCAAACCAGGCACTACGGGACATGAAACCTCCCACTATCGTCCCATTGCTCTTACCAGTGCAGTTTGCAAAGTAATGGAACGCCTAGTAAATAGACGTTTAGTGTGGTATTTAGAGACACACAACAGTCTCTCCACTCGTCAATATGGCTTTCGTAAGGGACGTTCTACCATAGACCCCTTACTACGCTTGGATACGTATGTTCGTAATGCCTTTGCGAATAACCACTCAGTTATTGCCATATTTTTTGACCTTGAGAAGGCATATGACACAACTTGGAGGTATAATATTTTAGCCCAAGCCCACTCCTTAGGCCTTCGAGGCAATCTACCATCCTTCCTTAAGAACTTTTTAACTGACAGGCATTTCCGTGTTCGGGTTAATAATGTGCTCTCCCCGGACTTTATCCAAGCTGAAGGTGTCCCCCAGGGATGTGTTCTGAGCACAACACTTTTTCTCCTTGCTATTAATGATTTGGCCTCTAGTCTTCCATCAAATATTTGGTCATCACTCTATGTTGATGACTTTGCTATTGCCTGTGCAGGCGCTGACTGTCACCTCCTTACAGTTTCTCTCCAACATGCAGTCGACCGTGTTTCCAATTGGGCCACCACACGTGGGTTTAAATTTTCCAGCACTAAAACCCACCAAATCACTTTCACTAGACGCTCTGTCATCTCCGATCATCCTTTGTACCTCTATGGCTCCCGTATCCCTGAACGTGATACAGTCAAGTTTCTGGGCCTCCTCTTTGATCGTAGGTTATCCTGGAAACCTCACATTACCTCTCTGAAGGCAACTTGTCACAGCCGGCTGAACCTTCTTAAAACCCTTGCTCATCTTTCGTGGGGAGCTGATCGTCGAACCCTCCTTCGCCTACATTCCACCCTTATTTTATCGAAACTTGATTATGGTGACCAGATCTATTCAGCGGCATCTCCTGCTACTCTCTCTAGCCTTAACCCCATTCATCACCAAGGATTACGTTTATGCCTTGGTGCTTTCCGCTCTTCCCCTGTCGAGAGCCTCTATGCAGAAGCGAACGTTCCATCCTTATCCGATCGCCGTGATGCCCATTGCCTGCGCTACTATGTACGCTCTCATGATCTCCGCAATCCTTCCATTTATAGAATGGTCACTGATATTAGTAGACATTCTTTATTTGTTCGCCGCCCCTGTTTACTCCGTCCCTTCTCTCTTCGCCTTCATTCGCTCTTGTCTTCTCTTCAACTACCACCTTTCTATGTACATGTAGCATCTCACTTTTCCCTACCCCCCCTGGGAAGTTCCAGCTGTTCGAGTCTGTTCTTTCTCCCTCCCTTGCTCGAAAGCCCAACTGTCTACGGTCGCTTCCCGCTCTCTTTTTCTTGACCACTTTCACTCTCATTCTCATGCCATTGCTGTGTACACAGATGGCTCTAAGTCTTCTGACGGCGTAGGATTCGCAGCAGTGTTTCCGGACAGCGTCGTACAAGGGCATTTACTATCTTCGGCTAGTATTTTTACTGCTGAATTATATGCCATCCTTACAGCACTTATCCGTATTGCATCTATGCCTGTGTCATCATTTGTGGTTGTCTCAGACTCCCTTAGTGCTTTACAGGCTATACAAAAATTTGATACACCTCACCCCTTAGTCCTCCGTATCCAACTTTGGCTACGCCGCATCTTTACCAAGCATAAAGATATTGTTTTTTGTTGGGTCCCTGGTCATGTTGACGTACAGGGCAATGAACAGGCAGACACTGCTGCGCGGTCAGCAGTACATGACCTACCAGTTTCTTATAGAGGTATTCCATTTACGGACTATTTTGCTGCAATATCTTCCCACCTTCACACCCGTTGGCAACAACGTTGGTCTACTATGCTCGGCAACAAACTTCAGTCTATTAAACCGAGTATAGGTTACTGGCCGTCTTCTTATCACCAGTGTCGAGGTTGGGAGACTACTCTCTCCCGTCTTCGCATTGGCCATACTCGTCTTACTCATGGATATCTCATGGAGAGGCGTCTTGCTCCTCTCTGTGAGAATTGCCAAGCTCCATTATCAGTCAGCCACATTCTGTTGGACTGCCCACTTTATCAACGAGCACGCAGAATTTACCTCTGTCGTCGTCTTCGCTCCGCTGCTCTCTCTTTACCTTCCCTTCTCGCTGATGGACCCACCTTTCATCCGGACTCTCTCATTGACTTTTTGACAACGACTGACTTACTTCACAAATTCTGATACCTTCAGCCCTTTCTACTTCAATCTCTTGCTACCCTCTACCCCCGTACTATCCCCTGCCC
>NC_091294.1:46278188-46323188 GCF_038502225.1 Cherax quadricarinatus | reverse complement strand
GTAATAGTGGGGATAGTGTTGGTGATAGTGGAGTTGTGATAGTGGTAATTGTATTTGCAGATTATAACTTGTGAAACAAAAGTTAATAAAGTTTGTACAAATTATAAGAATACCTTTGTGTGAAGACTGAAGTCTATTTTGAAAGTTTTATCCTATTTTAAACATATGTAGCAAGATAATGTTTCTCGACTGATAGAACTGCAAAATGAAATGAGACGAGTGATTAAGACATCAAGAGAGATGTTAGACTCAGTGATGTTCGACTCTGGTCGAAGAAGACTTCTTCTTCTTCTTATGACCAGAGCTTTGGTAAGATGGGTAAGGAAGAAGGATGGGTAAGGATGGAAATATTGGGAAAGGGTGGGAGGGGGGAGAGAGGTAGGATATAAAAGGTAAGTGGCCCAACCACTTTGGTGTAATTTAAAAAGTGTATGTGAAATGATAAGATATTCTTTAAGGGGTATAATACTAACCCATCAGAGTCACATAGATATAACAGATATATAAGTACATGACTCTGAATTGGTAGGAATTATACAAGTTGCAATTGTTTTTTTTTGCGATTGCACAACGGATATTTATGCGACAATGAAGGCAATAATTTTCTGGTCAGTTTATAGAATTACGTGACAATGGTCTCTTACAGGTGGTGTCCAGCCATGGTAAATAGCATAATTTTTACATTAGATTGTTATATAAGATGTCTCCCTAATTGGGGGCGATGATGTTCTCAGTATACATAGAAGGGTTCTGGTGTTACCCAATCTTCTTCATCAGGGAGGTTGCTCAATATCATGGGTCGATGGAAATCATCTTTATGTATAAAACGACGGACCCTCTGTGGGAGAGTCATTCTTTGAGTCCTGTGAGGAGGAGTATTGATGATATAATCCGTGGTATTTACCACTTGTATAGGGTGTTTTCTATCTGGCATGTATAGTTCTTGCATTGTATAGAGTTGTTTCTTTTTTAGGGTGTCAAGGCGTACATTTATGGCAGTAATATCTTGTTGTATGTGTAAATCTGCCATTTTAACTCTGTCTCTCCTCCTGGTATCGGTAATGAAGCGAAGAGCTCTATTCTGGACCCTTTGTAGCCGTAGCATGTTGGTCTTTGTTGTTAATGACATTGGGACACAAGGGTATTCGAGTATTGGTCTTATTATCATTTTATACAGATGTTTTTTGACATGTTGAGGGGCTTGATTGAATCGAAAGAGACTGCTAAGACCGGCTTTGGCTATGTTGATCTTTTTAGTTACATGAGATGTTGAGTGGAGCAGCCTGTCTATTTCATATCCCAAGATCTTGTTAGGGTTTCTAATGGCTACAGGTGCACCTCTGATGGAGATACCCCCTTTATCTTCAATTGTTGATGCAAAACATCCTATCGTGCTAACAAGGACCTTGTCAGGATTAGTCGTAATTCTCCATTTCTTTTCCCAATTAGATGTTCGACGAAGTTCAATATTCATTTTTTCTATGACTCTCTCATACTTGTATTTTCCTGTTACCGGAGTTGATGAGACGACATGAATAACATCATCTGCAAACTGTGTCACAATTGTATCATTAAACTCTGGTTGAGGAAGGTCATTCACATAAATGTTGAACAGAAGTGGACTGAGACAAGAACCTTGTGGGACACCAGCTGTCGGTATAAAAGGCTCTGCCGACCTGCCATGAAAGGTGGGAATGATTTTTCTTTGAGTTAAGAAATTATATATTACTCTGAGAAAAGTCCAGTTATGGTCTGGTAGGTCAGTGAGTTTGTATATAAGGCCATCATGCCATAAGCTATCAAAAGCTTTATGAACATCTCTGGTGGCAATTAAGGCAAGATTCCCCTGATGCTTTAGACTTGCTACAGTATCGAAAATAACATTTATTGCATGATTGGTACCTCTATTTGTTCTAAAGCCAAATTGTTTTTCAGTAAAAATGGAAATGACCTTCTCAAGAACTTTTCCAGTGACTTCAAGTAAAGATATAGGTCTATAGTTCCCAGGTTGGTGGATGTGTTTATTGGGCTTTCCTAGAAAGATCATCATAGCAGTCTTAAAAACCACTGGAAAATGTCCTGAGGCCAAGATGGCATTAAAGATATTTACCAAAGACTGTTTACAATTTCTGGGGAGGAACTTTATTTGTTTCATTGTTATTCCAGAGAGACCAGGGGCTCTATTGCGCATTCTTCCAATAACCTGACTCATCTCTAGTAATGTAATAGGTCTAGTAAGCGGGTGGGTATCTACAAGAGTTGAAGTATCGATGGAAGGTAGTGGTTGTAGATCATCCAAGTTCTCATCTCTCCATTCATTTACCAACTGATAATGATTATTGTTAAATTGACGACTGTTATTGTGGGAGAGAATTTTCTCCCATACATCACCCATCAAATTAGCCTGGTCCTGTGGATCGTCAAGTTTAATTTCAACATCCTCATCATCCTCATCAGTGAAGGTATGAACTAGGTAGTTAGGAGCCTTGTGCTTTGCCCCTAAAAGTTGTCGTATCTTACTCCAAAATTTTGCTGGTTCACGTTTGTACTGATTAGCTTGAAGAACTAGCAATTTCCATAAGTCCCGTTTGTGATGACTAATCATGTTAATTAATTCTTGCCTTAATCGGTGCAGTGTAGCTGCTGGTGGTTGTCGCGTTTGAAGATGCCTTCGACATTCTGCTTGATAATTTCTTAAATTGTCTCTAATTTCCCTAGTAGGTTTATATTGTTGGTAAATCTTTGTGGAAGCTAATTGACAAGTTGCATTAGTAGCTTCAATTATTCGATTATGCAGGGACCTGATTGCATCATCAATTACAGTGGAAGGTAGATTTTCCAATGACACAATTTCATCCTCACCCAGAAATGCCCTGAAGGGGTCAAATCCTAGGGTGTTAAGATTGGGTTTAGGAGTTACAGGTATTCTAAATGGAGAAGTTTGTAGTTGTATTATAACAGGGATATGGTCAGATCCTACATTTCCACCAGGAGATATACGACAGTGAAAGATGTCACAGTCTCTGTTTGTCAGTACTATATCTGGTGTCCCTGGATGAGGTCCAATGTACGATTTAAAGAATGGGCCTTGAAATGATAAGTTTCTAGCTGTCATGATATTAAAGAGTTGTTTTCCTTTTAAGTCACCCAGTGGAATACCGTCTCCACAGTTGAAGAGGGCAGGGTGAGGAGCATTAAAATCTCTCACTAGAATTGTTGGAATATTTCTGCTTAATATCCTATGTAGAGGAATTGACTCTATATATTGTTGTCTCGGGGGAAAATATCCAGTTACTATCACTAGTTGTCCATGAGACGTTGTCATTTCTATTGCAAGAATGTTATCTTCATCAACATGAATATTTTTAAATGTATAGCCTAATTTAACTAAGATGGCTACACTACTAAAGGGTCCTCTCGATCCCTTCAATGACGGTGGCAAGACGTGTTTAGGCGGCGTAGTTGATGGTCCTATGGTGGATCATGACCAGCAGTGACCATTACCTTACAAGTGCAGGATTCAGTGGTCTGAGTGTTACTGTGGTGGACCACGGCAGCAGGGACCAATGTTTTATATATGCTGGATTCAATAACCTGAGTAAGGAATCATGTACTCCTGATTGTACACCTAGGTGGATTAGTTGTGAATCACTGAGAACATTATACACGACATAACGGCCGCTGATGTCTTGTGACTCTCAGCAAGGGAAGGCAGTTACATCTAGGAAGAGTTAGAGCTGAAGAGGTAGAGACTGGAGGGTCCAAAATTCAGTAACAGTTCGTAGAAAGGCAATCCTGGAGAGTGGTGCATACTGTGTGAGTCTGCAAAGTTTGCAGTCTTAAATACATTTGCAGTCCCTGGTTTTTAACAATTACGAAAATGCACATAAACACTAAGTTTCTTGGGCTCTTGTAAAGCTTAGCACGTAGCTGCATAGTGCACTGGTGAGTTAAACTTCAACCCCAGGATGTTCACAAGGTTGAATGCTAAGTCTGTCTCTATCTGTCTGTGTCTGTCTGTCTGTCTCTGTCTGTCTCTGTCTGTCTGTCTGTCTGTGTTTGTCTCTCTCTCTCTCTCTCTCTCTCTCCCAGTCACGAGAAATAAACAGAGTCATTTGTACAAACTTGACTTCCAGTGTACCGGACGTTCACTGTGTGACGTCACGAGCAAAACACACAGTAGGTGTCTTCTCGGTGTCCGCGAAGCAGAGCCAAGTGTGGTACGCTAATAACACTGCCATTACACATAACAGTAAGGTCACTCACATCTCTCCAGTGTTCAAAACTCTGCTGAAAAGACCGATTTGTCCAGGGTGAGTCCAGGCGAGAGAAAAGACTCCTTGCATGTTTATTATTCTATCCAGAAGTTCCAAATGAGACGGTTGAGGGGAAGGGGATGGAAGGGAGGCAATTCAAGAAAGTGGTGCATACTCTAGGTGAAAGCGTACTTATCCCTCGTACAGAGTTCCATAACCTCTGCTGTCAAGCAGTAATGAAATATGCCTTAGTGCTGCTAGCTTACAAGATTTACCACGTTATTCATTGTAGGCATTTTGGAATCAAATTTCACCCTCGAATATCCACGTCATTCCTGAGCTCTAATATTCTTTTATTTATTCCCTTCATCGCGCAAGGGGTCCGAAAATTTGAAATTCGAACTGAACTCCCTATGGTGGATAGAGTAACTCAATACAAGGTCACTGATCCCATATAAATTGATTTCTGATGGTTAGTTTTCGAGCAATTGCCAATCTCCGAAGACCGAAAATATTAGGCCGCCCCCGACAAAGTGATTAAAAAATTTTATGTTGCAAACTTGCAATTGTTAATAAAACACACCAAAACAATTTTTTAAATTTAATATACAAACAGACAATATAAAAAACATAAATGGAACTTGTATCAAAACATTTTTTAATTGTTACAAAAATATAAAAAGGAAGCAAATATCAACAATGCCAAATTGCAAAGTGATGCAAGTTTCAATCCCTATATTCCTGAGATTCATTTGGAAGACCAATGATTCTATATTGCTAATTGGCAAGATGGAAGTCTGTGAAACAATTTCTATCAGTCTTTATGCACAGATTTACTTTGCATACACTACAGACGAATGACGATGTTACCGTTTTTTTCGAGGTGCTGCAATACTTGCAAGTAAACGGCCTTTGCCCTGCCATTGGGAAGTGCATTAGAGTAATGTCTTTCCTAACACTGTCATCAGGCATTTCTGTACGTGTTCCCCTCCCAGGTTTCACTATGCCAACACCATTGGAAGTACATGGTGAATTAGTTGGTGAAGGTCTTGGAGTTGTTCTTAGGCTGCTCCCTCTAAGGTTTTGTCCTTTAGACCTTGCAATTTCAGAGATAGAATTCCTGAAATACTTCAGTTGCATACACTTTTGCTTTATTGCTCGAGAATCACGGCAATAAAGCAGCCATACATTCACAACAGCAAGATCAATAATATAGGCAAATAGCCGCATGTACCAACGTTTTGATTTCATTGGTGTTTTGTAGAGATGCACCAACATGTTGCTTTTGTCAAGACCTCCCATGTTTGCATTATAGTTCTTGATGACTGCAGGGCACGATATTTTCTCTTTCCTCTTTGTACCCTTGTTATATCTCTCAACAAGACTCATGGGCTCGACCCCAATATCAGTTGTCACTAAAGTCACAACTTTGGTGTCCTTCCATCGTACAACAAGGACACCATCATTGTTGTTGAAGCAAAAATTGCCCCTGACCACACTGTTTTTTTCCATTTGTTTGATAGGCACCAGATGTGGCTTACCACATCTATTGTCACGTACTGTTCCAGTGTATCTGCAGTTATACTTATCTCTTAGTAGCTTGACCAAAGGCATACTTGAAAAGAAATTGTCAGCATAGATTGCTGATGTGTTTGTCTTGTTCATAGTTTGTGCAAGTACCAGAACAATCTTTGTACTTATTGGAAGTTTAGATTCTTCCTGTGGCAGCTGTATGGGATGTGTGTCAAAAGTTGTTGTGCCTTGATACATGAGTATATCATGTATGAGTCCATCTTGACTTGCACGACAAAAAAGTTTGAAACCCCACTTATCTGGTTTTGTTTTGATGTACTGCCTTAGGTTTCCAGCAGTTTTACCCTTGAAACCAACCATGACTTCATCAACAGATTGCTTGGGTGTAGCTGGAATTTTCAAGCAAGCATTAGTTAGTTCAATGTAAAGAGGCCTTACTTTGTAGAATCTGTCATTATCCTTTTTTGTGTTGTCATTGAAATGAATATGACTTCTAAGGTACCTAAACCTCTTAGACGCCATGCTATCTGCAACCTGTTGGCTCCTAAAAGCAGCTTTCCAATAGTCTTCGAGGGATGGTAGTGAATTAATACCCATGAACAACAAAATACCTATGAACCTCATGATCTCTTCAGAATCTGTTGAAAAGTACTATTTACGTCTTGTTGCCTTGTATACAAATTTGTTTGATATGCTATGTTATCTATCATGGCTGGAGTAACGAACATACGAAAATACTCATATGGAGACCTAATTGCAAGAGGCTTTTCATGTTCATATGCCGGCAAAGGATCATTTTCAATGTCATCTACGGTCCACTCAGATGAAACTTGAAGAGCAATATTCTCATGGATCTCTTCCTCATCCGGGTATTCCTCAATCCTAAAAGTTTTCTTTTTCCTCATTACTTTCTGCTTTTTGGCTGGCCTTTCTTCCCTTTCTTCCTCCTCATCATCACTTGACATCTCTGCATCCTGTGCATCCGGTGGCAAGTATTCATCACCACTATCCAGCAATTCTGGTTCGTCTACCTCTGGTTCCGAGTCACTGTCTTCAGAAACGCAGACATACCTCGACCTGCTGGTCGACTGCTCCCCATAAAACAGCCTCTCATGGAACTGGAAGGACAATAGAAACCTCCTGTATAAATCCAGACCACTACAGAGTTCATATATGCAATTGAAAATTTTTTATAAATATTTATTTGACTAAAATTGGACATTCCCGGAAACTCGCGCAATACCGAAATAATTCGGACTAAAATGCTTGCACTTTTTTCAACTGCATACTACACTCATATTATGCTTCACACGGACTTTAGGTATATATCAAAATATGCCTAAACTATTCATGTAAGCACTAAACACAACAATCAGTACTTACCGACATTGTAGAATGTATAATCCAAGAGTAGATTAGCAAGGGTGGAGGGAAAAATGCGCGTGTGTTCGAAGCCAAGCCACCAGTGTTTATATTTTGATCTCTCAACCAATGGGAAGGCTGCAGAAGCGAACTGTACTTAGCTGAAGAGACTCAGGGAAGGCTTGTGATTGGTTGGAACTAAAGAACGGGAAGCTGGCCACGCGGGGCGCGAAGTATGACACGCGCCAAAAACACGTAATCAATACCGAATTTGTATGGTGTAACCCTTGACCCTAGTGTATGGTATAACCCTTCACCCTAGTGTATGGTGTAACCCTTGGTAATTGATAATAACAATTGGTTTAAAATGACATGTGAACATAACACAACGTCATGATTACATACATTTTTATTTATGACTGGTATGATAGAAGTGACCTAGTTCCAAGAACAGAAACATTTTCTATACGCTTGGTCCTGGTGTTCGCTCAGGTGTTATTTTAGACCCTAGTATAGTCAGGCTTTGAATCTCCTTAATTAACCAGCTGTGCCGCTGAGTTTACATAAAAAAATGATAAAGCGCCACAGTCTTAGTTTTGTAGTTATTTGTATTTTATCAGTGAAAGCTTTATTTACCCGGTAAAGGGGGAGTAAAATCAATTATAGTTTTTACTGAGTCAGTTGAGGGAAGCTGCATCTGTTCTACTGTTGAGGAGTGAATCCTCGCAGATGTAGCAATGTTTCTGAGATGACAGTGTTGCTGCAGCTCACTACAGTGATGTCAACTTGCTTGTGAGATAAGATAAGAGAGATAAGATAAGGAGACAAGTCGTTACCGTCAAATTACCGCCCAATAAGCTTAACCTCAATTGTAGGCAAATTACTAGAGTCAATTATAGCTGATATTATATGAAGCCATCTGGATAAGCATAGCTTGATTAATGATACTCAGCATGGATTCAGGAGGGGCCGTTCCTGCCTAATTAATTTATTAACCTTCTTCAGTAAAGCTTTTGAGACCGTTGATCATGATAAAGAATTCGATATTGTTTATTGAGATTTTAGTAAGGCTTTTGATAGAGTACCGCACCAGAGACTGGTAAAGAAAGTGGCAGCTCATGGCACTGGGGAAAAGTGCTGTCATGGATCGAGTCATGGCTCACAGACAGGAAGCAGAGAGTATGCTTCAATGGGGTTAAATCCGAGTGGGGATCTGTAACAAGTGGCGTACCACAGGGATCAGTCTTGGGCCCGATGTTGTTTATAATATATATCAATGACTTTGATGAGGAAATTACTAGTGGTATGCGCAAATTCGCCGATGACACAAAGATAGATAGGATAATTGATTCAAACATAGATGTCACGGAACTTCAGGAGGATTTACGCAAACTCAGTTCGTGGCCAGAAAATTGGCAGATGCAGTTCAGTGTAGATAAATGCAAGGTTCTGGAGGTCGGGAGTGTCCATAACCCTAGTGCTTATCAGTTAAATAATGTAAAACTTAGCCATACAGATTGCAAAAAGGACTTGGGGGTTATGGTAAGCAGCAACCTTACCAAGACAGCAGTGTCTAAGCGTACACAACAAAGCAAATAGATTACTGGGATTTATATCAAGAAGTGTAAGCAACAGAAGTCCAGCGGTTATTTCACAGCCTTATACATCATTAGTAAGGCCTCACCTAGATTACGCAGCTCAGTTCTGGTCTCCATATTACAGATGGATATTAATTCGCTAGAAAACATCCAGCGTAGAATGACCAAATTAATACATAGAATTAGAAATCTTCCGTACGAAGAACGATTGAAGACTCTTAAATTACATTCACTTGTAAGACGAGAAATGAGGAGAGACATGGTCGAAGTGTGTAAGTGGAAGATGGGTATTAACAAAAGGGATATAAATATGGTCTTGGTATCTCTCCAAGAAAGAACCCGCAATAATGGATTCAAATTAGTTAAGTTTAGATTTAGCAAGGATATAGGAAAGCATTGGTTTGGAAATAGGGTAGTTGAGGAGTGGAACAGTCTGCCTGGTAGGGTTACTGAAGCTAAAACGTTGGGTAGTTTCATATTTAGGTTGGATAGATGCATGAGTGAGAGGGGTTGAATTTGAGTGAGACTTGTGTAATGAGTAAATAGAATCATCAAAACTTATTTCTTGGGTAGCATTGAAAATTTGGTTGGGGAAATATTTTGTTAGTGGGATGGATTGTGAAGGATCTGCCTAGTATGGGCCAACAGGCCTGCTGCAGTCTTCCTCCTTTCTTATATTCTTATGAATCGAACCCGGGCCATCCGTGTGTGAAGCGGGAGGTTTAGCCACCAGACCACCAGTTACAGCCTGAGTGACCTTAGTGTTAGCTGCCTGTTTTGTGACATTCTGTTTGGTTAATTTGTTAGTGAAAAATCACCTGATTCAGGTTTTTATCGTAAGTTGATCCCTTCAATGACGGTGGCAAGACGTGTTTAGGCGGCGTAGTTGATGGTCCTATGGTGGACCATGACCAGCAGTGACCATTACCTTATAAGTGCAGGATTCAATGGTCTGAGTGTTACTGTGGTGGACCACGGCAGCAGGGACCAATGTTTTATATATGCTGGATTCAATAACCTGAGTAAGGAATCATGTACTCCTGATTATACACCTAGGTGGATTAGTTGTGAATCACTGAGAACATTATACACGACACAACGGCCGCTGATGTCTTGTGACTCTCAGCAAGGGAAGGCAGTTACATCTAGGAAGAGTTAGAGCTGAAGAGGTAGAGACTGGAGGGTCCAAAATTCAGTAACAGTTCGTAGAAAGGCAATCCTGGAGAGTGGTGCATACACTGTGAGTCTGCAAAGTTTGCAGTCTTAAATACATTTGCAGTCCCTGGTTTTTAACAATTACGAAAATGCAAATAAACACTAAGTTTCTTGGGCTCTTGTAAAGCTTAGCACGTAGCTGCATAGTGCACTGGTGAGTTAAACTTCAACCCCAGGATGTTCACAAGGTTGAATGCTAAGTCTGTCTCTATCTGTCTGTGTCTGTCTGTCTGTCTGTCTGTCTCTGTCTCTGTCTCTGTCTCTGTCTGTCTGTCTGTCTGTGTTTGTCTGTCTGTCTGTCTCTCTCTCTCTCTCTCCCAGTCACGAGAAATAAACAGAGTCATTTGTACAAACTTGACCTCCAGTGTACCGGACGTTCACTGTGTGACGTCACGAGCAAAACACACAGTAGAAGGTGTCTTCTCGGTGTCCGCGAAGCAGAGCCAAGTGTGGTACGCTAATAACACTGCCATTACACATAACAGTAAGGTCACTCACATCTCTCCAGTGTTCAAAACTCTGCTGAAAAGACCGATTTGTCCAGGGTGAGTCCAGGCGAGAGAAAAGACTCCTTGCATGTTTATTATTCTATCCAGAAGTTCCAAATGAGACGGTTGGGGGGAAGGGGATGGAAGGGAGGCACTTCAAGAAAGTGGTGCATACTCTAGGTGAAAGCGTACTTATCCCTCGTACAGAGTTCCATAACCTCTGCTGTCAAGCAGTAATGAAATATGCCTTAGTGTGCTAGCTTACAAGATTTACCACGTTATTCATTGTAGGCATTTTGGAATCAAATTTCACCCTCGAATATCCACGTCATTCCTGAGCTCTAATATTCTTTTATTTATTCTATTCATTCTGCCTTTATCATCTGTGTTTTCTCAGAAACAAATGTAACCTACTGTAGTTTTCCACATGATCATATAGTTATAAGCTGATGATTAAAGTGTCCGATAGCAACTGATATTGCCTCTTACTCTTAGATAGGCAAGGGATTCTGAGAAGAGATGAAGTAGGTCATTGAAGTATTCCATAACTTGTGGATCACTGGCACTGATTGAGCGGCTTGAAGACTTTGCTCAGTCGAGAACTATTCTAAGGAAATCACTAAGGAGGTGCAGCACAGAGCCAGAGACTTCAAGTGCTGACAGTTTTGCCAAGAGTCCCTTGTGTTATACAATGTCGAAGACATCAGTAATGTCCAATGATGATGTACAGCTGATCTCTGTGGCCACATAGTTGAAATGTTTCACAGGAGATCAGCTGAAGCCATATTGACGGTCACAAAGAAACGAGTGGTTTTCGAAAAAGCTTTCATTTGCCGTGAGATTGTCTTTAGATATTTTCCACTCATTAACAAGAATGACATTCCTCTGTAGTTGCTGATTATCAAGCTGTTCTTCATTTTTTGAACAGGGACTACATTTCCTTTTTCCACAGAGAAGACCATTTACTCTTTCTTGTCTGGACTCACAATCTCTTCTGTGTCTACAGATTTAAGGAGATATATATCACAGAACAGGTGGAGATGAAACTCATGGGTGGGTTCAAGCCTCACCAGTTTTGTTATCTGTTTGCAGTCGTGTTATTACTATTTCGTGAGTCATGAAGATATACTTCATCCTGTCTTATTGATACTTCCGACTACTCTGACACATTTCTTCCGGCTGGCAACGCGAGTTTCCTAACTGAAGCAGAGATACTGCTGGAATTTTAGTTACATAAGCCTATCATTTTTAAACGTGCATATGATGTGATTTCAATATTATAATCACATACTTATTTTCGTTGATAGCTACAACGAAAATATTAGTCATTGTGTTATTAATTCAATTATTATTTCTATATATATTGTGGAAAATTGCATTTTTCTGAATGTATCATTATGTACATAACAGTAAATGAACAAAGATAATTATTATTTATCAGTTAGACAAGTAGGAACTTGGGACACCTAGGTCGCAAAAAATGTCCCCCTTCGATACCTACCACTTTTATATCCACAAGTTGCTCTGGACCTATTACAAATGAAATATGTATCACCAGGAATGCTGGTAAATATAAATTTGTGGACTGTATATTAAATTAAAAATGATTATATATAAACACATTTACATAACAGAAAGATAATATCTTAATATCATTCACCAATTTGACTGGAGATTAAGGTGTATCATACTCAGAAAACCTCGCTGTTTAAATTTATGAAAATACTGGCCAGAATTAAACATAAACAGACTTATCCGAGGTTCCTGGAGCTGTCTTGTCCAGTCGCCTGATATCTCAAGTTATGCAGGAATGCACATCCAACAATTTCGCCTCCTATTTGAGAGGTGTCAGCCCAAATTTAACCTCTAGAGCACGAAAAATTCTTCCCATTACTATTGTCTGTTACTCAATTAAAAAAAAAATGGCGAGTCTCTTCTGCGCAGGCGCAGGCTCAGCTTCCCATTTTCCATAACATAATTTTTATTAAATACAATACAGGCCATCTATTTACCTATAAATTACCGTATTTCCGGAAAATATATATAGTATTTCCACATATATATTCATTAAGTAGATAAGATATAACTGATTACTCAACAGTTTCTGTGGTAAATACTGTATATATTTTCCAGAAATGCAGTAGTTATATGTAAATAGATGGCCATACTGTATTTAAAAGAATTATATTATGGAAAATGGGAAACTGGACCTGCGCCTGCGCAGACAGGACTCGCCATCTTGGTTTTGAATTTTTTACAAACGTTGGTATAATGGGAAGAATTTTTCGTGCTCTAGAGGCTAAAATTGTGTTGACAACTCTCAAATAGGAGGCGAAATTGGTGGATATGCATTCCTGCCTAACTTGAGATATCAGACGACTGGACAAGACAGCTCCAGGAACCTCAGATAAGCTCTCTAGATTTGTGTGTAATTCTGGCCAGCATTATTTTCATAGATTTAGTTAGAGTGAGGTTTTCTGAGTATGATACACATTAACCTCCAGTCAAATTGGTGAGTGATATTAAGATACATTTTCTTTCTGTTATGTAATTGTGTATATATATAACCATTTATTATTTTTAATATACAGTCCACAAATTTATATATTTACCAGTATTCCTGGCGTATGAATATTTCATTTAATTAATAGGTCCAGAGCAACTTGTGGTTATGACAGTGGTAGGTATCGAAGGGGGACATTTTTTGCGACCTAGGTGTCTCAAATTCCTACTTGTCTATGTAACATTGATAAATAATAATTATCTTTGTTATCATTTACTGTTATGTACATAATTAGTTACATTCAGATAAATGCAATTTTCCACATTAATTGCCCGTTGGTCCTTCTTGAACTGGAGGTAATTAGTGAAGTCATTAATTAGTTCATTACTTAATAATTATATGTGAAATGACAGAAGGAGGTGGATGTTAAATTCACAAATTTACTTAATGTGTATTGGATTATAATTATTACAATATTGATTTGGATAAGTCAAGTGTGGCTAAAGATTATATTAATGTGTATAAGTGTATGTGTAATTGATAAGCGAAGTGTAGCTAATTATATTAATGTGTATATTAACTTTGCAAAGCCAAAGTGGCTAGGATTTATATTAATGTATTTGTATAATATTAATTTGATAAGATAATTCTGGCCAAGATTTATATCAGTGTATGTGTAATTGATAAAACAAGTGTGGCTAAAGATTATAATGTGTATAATATTAATTTGCTATGCCAAATTCTGGCAAGGATTATATTAATTGGTGTAATATTAATTTTGATAAGCCAAGTTTGGCTAAAGGTTTGTATTAATGCACATTTAATATTATATTATAATTTCTTGCATGTATAATTGCTAAGCTCAAGTAGCTGGGATTTATTCAAAGGTAAGTTGTACTATTTACCTTTATAAAGTGCATAATTTAGTACATAATCAGTGTTATTAAGCTGAATTTAATACATTGCATCATGGCTGAAAATGAGGAAATTAATGTAGAAGACAAACATATGGAATATAGAGCAAAGAAAGCATCACTACAGGCTAGAAAGGGTCATGTAACCAAGGCATATAATAAGTGCTTGGAATTAATGAATCAAGAAACTGTGAATAATGATGATTTAAAATTGTATTTAGATGCTTTAGGTAATAGATATGATTCATACAAATTATATTACAACAAATATGAAGGAGATTTGTTAGTGAACTGTGTAGATGAGACTGAAGTAGATCTTATGATTTATCAGTATTATGAATTAAAAGAAAAGATTCTTGTAAAATTCAGGCCTTGAATAAATTAAAATGCGTAAACCAGGCAGTTAATCAATCTGCTCCAACAAACAATATGTCTATGCCAAAACTCCCAGAATTATGTTTACCTGTATTTAATCCTGGTGAAAGCTGGGAGGAGTTTTGGTCAATTTTTAAAGCAGCTGTGCATGACAGGAGTGACCTAGCCTGTGTAACTAAATTATTTTACCTCAAAGGACAGGTAAGAGGAAATGCTCACATACTCATACAAGCCTTTCCCAATGTAGATGACTCTTACAAGGAAGAGTTGACTTGTTGAAAGTCACTTATGGTAATATAGAACAAAGTAGGTTGGATCTAGTGAATATCATTGTTAATTTAAAATCTCCAGATCACACTTACAAAGGATTACAGCAGTTTAGAGTTAAACTGGAGAGCACTCTCAAAACTTTAAGTAATAAATATAATCTGAAGGAATCAGACTGGTTATTGAGTGCCATGATACAGAATAAATTAAGTTGTAAAACACTTGGATGGATCTCGAACAAGTATCACAAGAGTTATTTTGGTCTGGAGGAAATAAGACTAGGTCTACAAGAATTAATTGTTCAGTTGCAGACCAGCCAACTAACTCATTTTAAAGATGCAACACATAATAACTCTGAGGTATCTGTCAAGTTTCACAAAGGAAAAAATTATCGCAGTGTTAATAATCAAAATTCATTTCCTAAAAATAGTTGCATAGGTGCATATCAAGTAGCAGGAATCAGAAATAATGATTCTCCACAAGGTAAGAAGAATAAGTACCCTCCTAAGAGTAGCCCAGTTAATAAGAAACCAGTCAAAGAAAAGAGAGATCGTCTCTTTCTGCAAGGGTACTCATTTTTCTAAGAATTGCAATGCATACAATTCATGGAATGATAAAGTTGAAAGATTGGAGGAACTTGACAGATGTATCAGGTGTTTAGGTAATCACAATGTAAAGGATTGTTTTGCCAAATTAAACTTCTGTAATCAATGTCACAAAGGAAGACACCATATAGTCATGTGTAAAGGTCTATATGATAATGTTGATAATAATGATAATGTTGACAATCCTGACACAACATTGGCTAATGTAAAAATTGCTGCTAATGTTAATAATGATGGTTTTGCTGAAGTAGCCTTACCTGTGTTACAGGTAAAAATTGATGATAAAAGGCATAAGTCAAAAAATGTAAATGCATTATTGGACCAGGGATCCCAGCGTACTTTCATAAAACGTAAATGTCTTGATGGTATGAAAGTACAGATGGGAGATCCCACAACTTTAAAATTATCTGGTTTTCTCTCGGATAAAAGGGCTCAATTGTATGACACTGTTTATGTAACTGTCAGTTTGGGCAATGAGAAAAAACTTGTTAATGCAGTAATTGTAAATAGACTTCCAGAGAAAATATCTACAGTAGGGCTTAGTAAAGCTACAGAAAGACTCACATAATGTGAATTTAGCACCTTCTGGTGTAAGTGATGATTCTGTAGGCCCAATAAATATTTTGATAGGTAGTGACTATTATGCCTCCTTTGTAAAGGGTATGGTAAAGAAATGTGGTGTCACCCTTTTGAAGACTGCAGGAGGCCATGTAATGTATGGTAGAATTCCTCGTAATAATAATTCATGACTAGAGGAAACTACAAATACCATAACTGTGTGTCTTACTCATGAAATCGTACCCCAGTATAATTCTTCCATAGAGGATGGTGCTGAGCCAGTGCTTAAATTGTGGGAATGTTACAAAAAACGCAATTCTAAAAGCTTAGAGATCTCCAGTGAATACTAGAAAGGACTGCCCTTCTAGCATCCAGCCTGTTACTGGGCTTCCATAACAATTAGTCAGTATCTTTGTCCAATTATCCATTAGAATTCAGTATGATTCAATAGTGCTTCAGGATTACAACTAGTAGGCTACTAACTAGAGAAATTAAAATTTAATAAATTTATTAAGTCTAGAGGTATATTATCAAATTAAATTAAATTAAATTAATCACAGTAATCAAAATAATATCACTTCTCTCGAGTACAATATTATTGTGCTGAAAGCACATATCACATTTATAATTCTTAAGTACCGTCTTGTACATTAACATTTAATAAGATATTACAAATATGTACAAGTAAGTTAGTGTGTATGTGTGTAAGTGCTCTAAGTAGTTCGCTATGTCTCAAGACTCGACTAAACTTAAACAAGTGACTGACAAAGTCCTCAAATAAACTAACTTCTTGACCAACTGGCAACCAGAACAGTCTGCTTGAACAAAAAAGAATGCTAAGCCCAATAGCAATACAACAGGCAACTGCGACACAGAATCAGGAACAAGGAGATAATATAACGACACTAAGTAGGGACCATCTGCAGATCCTCCACAAAAGTCATAAAACTCCCATAATACTGAATCTAAGTTCAGCATAAGAAAATCCCCGACTGTGATAATACACAGATACCAGTACAAATTAGGTCTTAAGCTATAGTTCAGGACCTGAGTTACTCAGGGTGTCTATGAGACACACAACCTCAGTACAACGTCGAAAATCACTAAGTCTATACAAGGTTCTGTGAACAGAGTTCTACAGAACTAACAAGAATAAAGAGACAGACAATCTGTCCAACCACCAAGCGAGTCTAGCCCATAATACTGAATCTAAGTTCAGCATAAGAAAATCCCCGACTGTGATAATACACAGATACCAGTACAAATTAGGTCATAAGCTATAGTTCAGGACCTGAGTTACTCAGAGTGTCTATGAGACACACAACCTCAGTACAACGTCGAAAATCACTAAGTCTATACAAGGTTCTGTGAACAGAGTTCTACAGAACTAACAAGAATAAAGAGACAGACAATCTGTCCAACCACCAAGCGAGTCTAGCCCAGACTAAATACTTCAGGCGAGGTGAGGACACCCCCCCTCGATCACGTGATAGCTCCGTGGACAGCTGCAGCTCAGAAACAGAAGCCGGCAGGGAAACGAGCAAGGAGCGATAATTACAGTAGTTAGACAATCAAGACTTGAACTGAGCACATAATATGTTACATGCTACTTAACAACATAAGTCAAATAATAATATAAAGTCATATATTTACGATTTAGCTATTATCGCAAATATAAGCAGTATATAATTATATGAAAAGGTAATATACATTATATTCATAATCATAATACACATTATATATATTGCAACCCATTCAGGGGTTGCAACAGGGAATTAGACAGCATTGGAATAAATGTAAATGAAGAAATTCCAGACGATTCTTTTACTTAGGAGCAATACCTGAGAGATGTAAAATTTGAATCTGGACACTACTGGGTATGACTTCCGTGGAGACTGATCCATCCAGAATTGCCCACTCATTACAGAATGGCATATGGACAATTAAAGGCTCAGCTCCGCGAACTGAGTAAGACACCAGAATTGTTAACTGCCTTTAATGATATAATTCCTAAGCAGTTAATTAATAAATTTATAGAAGAGGTACCTCCTGAGCAAGCCAAACTTTATGGTCACTATTTACCACATCACAGAGTGAAGAAGGATTCTAAGACCACTCCTCTGAGAATTGTGTTTAATTGTAGTGCCAGGAGTAACAAAAATGTACCTAGTTTAAATGACTGTTTGATGACAGGTCCGTCGTTGACGGAAAAATTAGGAGATATCTTATTAAATTTCAGAGTGAAGCATTATGCCATTACGGCTGACATAAGTAAAGCTTTCCTAAGAGTGGGTTTACAAGAGGCTGACCGGGATTGTACCCGCTTCTTATGGCCTGAGAATCCTATTGACCCACTTAGCCCACTGAAAATCTTTCGCTTTAGGAGCGTATTATTTGGTGCTACATCCAGTCCGTTCCTACTTCAAGCGACGATAAATGCACACCTTAAACGTATGGAAAGCCCATTGAGTAAGGTAATTAGCAAACAATTTTATGTGGGCAATTTCCTGGGTGTGACGTCAACTGAAGAGGAACTGTTAATGACTTATGGAGAGGCTAATAAAATAATGCAAAGTGCAAATATGCCTCTGAGAAAATGGAATAGTAATTCGTCCAAATTAAAGGACAAAATAAGTAAAGATTACCCTGGAGATGAAGTGCAAAAATGTAGTAATACTTGGGATACTGAGAGAGATTTGTTAATGTTAAAACCTAATAATTACAGTATGCCCAATAAATTAACTAAGAGAGTCTTGCTTGCTGAAGTTTCCAAATGTTTTGATCCACTAGGTTTAGTGTCAACCCTTACTATAAGAGGGAAATTATTAATTCAGGAAGCATGGAAACTTAAATGTGCTTGGGATGAAATTCTACCTGAGGAATCCATTAACAGGTGGGATGAATTAATTGGTGATTACGAAAAAATTTCAATGTTGGAGTTCCCACGCCAGGTGGCCAATCCAAATTGGAAAAATGTACTCCACATTTTTTGTGATGCTTCAAAATTGGCATATGGAGCAGTTGCTTACCTTTAATGTAATAGTGTTATTTCTCTTGTTATGTCTGAGGCTAAAGTATCTCCAATTAAATCACGTTCCTTGCCTCAGTTGGAATTAACAGCCATTTATGTAGGTGTCAAATTAGCTAATTATATAAGAAATAAGTTGCATGAGATAAATATTAGCGACACTGTAATTTGGTCTGATAATGAGGAGAAGTATAATAGTTTGGGTCAGCATATGTTAACGTTTAATCATATACCTGGCGAGGAGAATCCAGCTGATTTCTTGTCTCGAGGTTTACCTTATGCTAAATTTGTAAATGCTGTATCATGGTTTAAAGGACTGAGCTGGCTGGTAAATAAAGCTAATTGGCCTGTACAAAAGGCGTATATTGCTCCTGTTGAAATTACTGTGACCACTGCTCCAATAGTTTGTCCTCCCATAGCCATTGATATAAATAGGTATTCTTTACTCAAACTAATCAATGTAACTAAGTTGGTGTTTAAATTTCTAAACAAGATGAATATATCATATAAGTTTTCACATCCTCTTGAATATTGGATAAAGAGGGTACAGGAGGAAATCTATGGAAATGAGATTAAATTGATGATGGAAAGTAAAATTGTGAAAGGTTCCATAATAGAGAAATTGGGGCTGTATTTAGACAACAATGTAATTAGGTGCAGAGGTAGGTTTCAAAATGCTGAATTGGATGATTATGCTAAACGCCCTATCTTACTGCCCAAAACTCATCATCTAACAAATTTAATTGTTCTAAATGCCTATAAAAATGTAATGCATGGTGGGGTACAAGATACCTTAAATTGTATTAGGGAAACTTTCTGGATTCCACAATGACAGCAAAGTGTAAAAAGGGTGATTAAATCTTGTGTAATATGTCGCCGTGTGGATGCCAGATCCTATATGTACCCAGGTCCTCCACCATTGCCAAAGGAGCATGTACAATTAGTGAAACTATTTGATGTAACAGGTGTAGACTATAGTGGTCCAATAATTTTAACAGGTACTTCAGATAGTGTTCCACTGAAAGTGTATGTTTGTTTGTTCACTTGTACTGCTACTAGGTCAGTTCATTTAGAAGTGGCACAGGACTTGTCTGCAGAACAGTTTATACAGCTGCTTCGAAAATTTGCAGCTAGGAAATCCTGTCCGAGATTGATGATTTCGGATAATGCCACAAATTTTGTAGCAGGTGCTCAACACTTGATAGAATTAAATAATAGTAACGATGTTCAATCTCTGTTAACCCAGCGAGGGTGTACCTGGAAATTTATTACTCCTAGAGCCCCTTGGCAGGGATTGCTGTACGAAAGACTGATAGGCACAGTGAAGAGGTGTCTCCGCAAAGTACTACACCGGAAGAGAATTAATTTGGAAGAATTCCGTGCAGTGTTAGTGGAGGCAGAAAATCGTATAAATAATAGGCCTCTCTCGTACATGAGTGATACACCTGATGCAGATGTATTAACAGCTTCTCACCTAATATGTGGAAGGAAATTGGAAGCTGCCCCTGTCTATAGAGATAATCTGGAAGAAAGTGATGAAGATTACAATGATGCAGCAGTGTTGTGTAATAAATTTAAAATGTTAAATAAAGTAAGTGATCATTGGTCTAATATGTGGTGTAAGGAATATCTTCTTGCACTACGTGAACACTTTTATGGTGCGACAGAGGCAGTAAATCGACAGACCATTCAACCAGTTGACATTGTGTTAATTGACACTGAACAACATCGAACATTGTGGCCTCTGGGCAAAGTATTGACATTGTACCCAGATGCACAAGGTGTTGTCAGGAATGTCAAAGTGTTGTGTCGTGGCCAGGAAAGTTTATGCACAATTAATAAATTGATTCCCTTGGAATTAGGTGTTCAATCAAACGTAAATGAGAATCTGAGGGAAAGTGACACGAGTGATATGGAAGATAACGCAGACCAAGTGATGCCGGAAGATGAAATCGTAGTATGACCTACTAGGAGAACAGCCACTCAAGCCAGAACCGGCTGGAATCGTCTCCTAAAGGAAGGAGTAATTTGAGTCATTTAGCAACGAACTCCGGCCGGCCGCAGTGTGGAAAATACTGTATAAATTTTCCAGAAATACAGTAGTTATATGTAAATAGATGGACATACTGTATTTAAAAGAATTATATTATGGAAAATGGGAAACTGGACCTGCGCCTGCGCAGACAGGACTCGCCATCTTGGTTTTGAATTTTGTACAAACGTTGGTGTAATGGGAAGAATTTTTCGTGCTCTAGAGGTTAAAATTGTGTTGACACCTCTCAAATAGGAGGCGAAATTGGTGGATATGCATTCCTGCATAACTTGAGATATCAGACGACTGGACAAGACAGCTCCAGGAACCTCAGATAAGCTCTCTAGATTTGTGTGTAATTCTGGCCAGCATTATTTTCATAGATTTAGTTAGAGTGAGGTTTTCTGAGTATGACACACATTTATCTCCAGTCAAATTGGTGAGTGATATTAAGATACATTTTCTTTCTGTTATGTAATTGTGTATATATATAACCATTTATTATTTTTAATATACAGTCCACAAATTTATATATTTAGCAGTATTCCTGGTGTATGTATATTTCATTTAATTAATAGGTCCAGAGCAACTTGTGGTTATGACAGTGGTAGGTATCGAAGGGGGACATTTTTTGCGACCTAGGTGTCCCAAATTCCTACTTGTCTATGTAACATTGATAAATAATAATTATCTTTGTTATCATTTACTGTTATGTACATAATTAGTTACATTCAGATAAATGCAATTTTCCAGTTTCCACTCTGGCTGGAGCGCAATTATGATTGGCTGATTTTGAGCTCTGCTGTATTTAAAGGTTGTTTGGCTATTGTTACTACATTCCATGAGTTTCGTCAAGCCTCGCTGGAGACAGACTCCTCCAGACCCCTGTAGACTTTCATTCTCTGTGAGCTGTTGCTGTACGACAGGCTGTACGTAGCTTACTCTTCCACCTCTACTAATATTTTGTGCTCTTCTCTAGACTTTTTTTGGTAGGTTATGATCTCGTTGATAAGGCAAGCTATAAGTCTTGTTCTCTGACGAATTATGTTCACAGATTTAAGAAGATTTGTCAGTTTATGATTGTGTCGTAAGCCTCTTTACCTTACCTATGATTTTGAGTTTAACTCTTGATTTGACATCTCGGTATGGTATCTATACACTGTGGTATCGAGATCTGGATGTAACTGAGCTTAGTTTCGGCAGCTGGGAATTTCCTGTTATTTTTGTTGCTTGTTCCTGAGCCGCCATTTCCGCTGTTGTGTGCAGCATTCTGTTGTCATGTGCGATCTGGTTGATCTTTTCTTTCGGCAAGCTCTACCAGGTCTATGTTGACATCAGAAAACTTAAGAGTGTGTGCTAGTGATCCTATTACCTTGCTTATATTTGAATATGATGTAGAGTATCTTACAAGAATGTACAGTAACGTGAAAGAGTGTACACATATGTAAGTATTCAATTATAAGTCTATACTCCGTTGAGAATAGTCTGGACTCCCTTTAATCATTTATTTGTAAATTTTTTACTCATAGACATAATGAAAATTATCAAACAGTCTTGTGTATATTACTGTTCATCTTCTTTCGACACTATTATTTTCTTTTTCTTTACACATTAATTATGCAGGCTAAGAGCTGTTATCCTCCCTCATCTCATTATAAAGCCCAGTCTTATCCAAGGTATGATATCACCCCCAGGATGCGACACACAAAGTCGACTAACACCCAGGTACCTACGTACTGCTAGGTGAGCAAGGATAGCAGGTGTAAGGAAACGTCCGAAGTTTCCACTTGTGCTGGGGATTGAATCATGGACACTCAGTATGTGAGCTGAGTGCGCTACCAACGGAGCCATGAGACTTTGAGCCTAATGGCATTAATGCGATATAAAGCAGGACTGACTCTGTTGAAACCGGGTACTGAATCTACTTGTGTCTTAGAAGCGAAACCTGCAAATTATTGGTCAGCATTTTCTTGATTGCTGGTAACAACACTCCCATCCTGTCGATTTAGAGGCAGAATAATTTCATCAGGTGAATATCGTTGTCGGTCCTTGACCAAGGACCACCAGGTGTTGGAGTCCACTCCTGCTGATGCCAGTTATCTTTTCTTTTTCGCCAGTCTTCCGTCTGGAGACGGCTTGACGTCCTCCATTAACTAACTGGCTTGCTTGATGAAGTTCCTATTACATGAAGTGAGATGATTCTTGCATTTAAATAAACCTATTTACTTAATTCTCCAAGCCTTTTATATGGCAGGAGCGGCCTCCCGGCCACCATATTCCCTCTCACTCTCTTTCTCTCTCTCTCTCTCCCTCTCTCTCTCTCTCTCCCTTTTTTACACAGGGTTTTACAAAGGTTAGGTTAAGGATTCCGAACTTTGTTTACAAGCTAAGAGCTGTTACCTACATCAGCTCAAATGAAAGATTTTTTAACATTATGAGACATACAAATATACAACAGGATGAAGTAAGAGCCATCTGTAGGCCAGCCATTATAATTGATTAACCGATTGTATTTCGTTGATAATATTATGCTGTACGAACCTGGTCCAGACTCCAGTCATCCTGGGGATAAATAATTTTGGATCAAGTGATGATCAGAAGGGTGAAGTTGCTCCTTCTTATTGTGTAGAAACACTCTCTCTTTCTCTCTCTCTCTCTGTCTCTCTCTCTCTCTCTCTCTCTCTCTCTCTCTCTCTCTCTCTCTCATTCTCTCTCTCTCTCTCTCTCTCTCTCTCTCTCTCTCATCCAGACACTGACTCGACCTGTGTCAATCTTCCCACCACACCATCCAGACACTGACTCGACCTATGTGTCAGTCTTCCCACCAAGCCAACCAGACACTGACTCGACCTGTGTGTCAGTCTTCCCACCACACCATCCCGACACTGACTCGACCTGAGTGTCAGTCTTCCCGCAACACCATAGAGACACTGACTCGACATGTGTGTCAGTCTTCCCACCACACATCCAGACACTGACTCGACCTGTGTGTCAGTCTTCCCACCACACATCCAGACACTGACTCGGCCTGTGTGTCAGTCTTCCCACCACACATCCAGACACTGACTCGACCTGTGTGTCAGTCTTCCCACCACACCATCCAGACAATGACTCGACCTGTGTGTCAGTCTTCCCACCACACCATCCAAACACTGAATGGACCTGTGTGTCAGTCTTCCCACCACACCATCCAGATACTGACTCGACCTGTGTGTCAGTATTCCCACCACACCATCCAGACACTGACTGGACATGTGTGTCAGTCTTCCCACCACACCATCCAGACACTGACTCGACCTGTGTGTCAGTCTTCCCACCACACCATCCAGACACTTACTGTACCTGTGTGTCAGTCTTCCCACCACACCACCCAGACACTGACTGTGCCTGTGTGTCAGTCTTCCCACCAAAAAATCGAGACACTGACTGTACCTGTGTGTCAGTCTTCCCACCACACCATCCAGACACTGACTGGACCTGTGTGTCAGTCTTCCCGCCACACCATCCAGACACTGACTGTACCTGTGTGTCAGTCTTCCCACCAAACATCCAGACACTGACTCGACCTGTGTGTCAGTCTCTCCAACACACCATCCAGACACAGACTGTACCGGTGTGCAAGTCTTCCCACGACACCATCCAGACAATGACTCGACCTGTGTGTCAGTCTTCCCACCACACCATCCAGACACTTACTGTACCTGTGTGTCAGTCTTCCCACCACACCACCCAGACACTGACTGTGCCTGTGTGTCAGTCTTCCCACCAAAAAATCGAGACACTGACTGTACCTGTGTGTCAGTCTTCCCACCACACCATCCAGACACTGACTGGACCTGTGTGTCAGTCTTCCCACCACACCATCCAGACACTGACTGTACCTGTGTGTCAGTCTTCCCACCAAACATCCAGACACTGACTCGACCTGTGTGTCAGTCTCTCCACCACACAATCCAGACACAGACTGTACCGGTGTGCAAGTCTTCCCACGACACCATCCAGACAATGACTCGACCTGTGTGTCAGTCTTCCCACCACACCATCCAGATACTGACTCGGCCTGTGTGTCAGTCTTCCCACCACACCATCCAGATACTGACTGGACCTGTGTGTCAGTCTTCCCAACACACCATCCAGACACTGACTCGACCTGTGTGTCAGTCTTCCCACCACACCATCCAACACTGACTGTACCTGTGTGTCAGTCTTCCCACCACACCATCCAGACACTGACTCGACCTGTGTGTCAGTCTTCCCACCACACAATCCAGACACTGACTGTACCTGTGTGTCAGTCTTCCCACCACACCATCCAACACTGACTGTACCTGTGTGGCAGTCTTCCCACAACACCATCCAGACACTGACTCGACCTGTATGTCAGTCTTTCCACTACACCATCCAGACACTGACTGTACCGGTGTCAGTCTTCCCACCACACCATCCAGACACTGCCTCGACCTGTGTGTCAGTCTTCCCACCACACCATCCAGACACTGACTGTACCCGTATGTCAGTCTTCCCACCACACAATCCAGACACTGACTGTACCGGTGAGTCAGTCTTCCCACCACACCATAAAGACAGTGACTTGACCTGTGTGTCAGTTTTCCCACCACATCATCCAGACACTGACTGTACCTGTGTGTCAGCCTTCCCACCACACAATCCAGACACTGACTGGACCTGTGTGTCAGTCTTCCCACCACAACATCCAGAAACTGACTCGGCCTGTGTGTCAGTCTTCCCACCACACCATCCAGATACTGGCTCGGCCTGTGTGTCAGTTTTCCCACCACACCATCCAGACACTAACTGGACCTGTGTGTCAGTCTTCCCACCACACCATCCAGATACTGGCTCGGCCTGTGTGTCAGTTTTCCCACCACACCATCCAGACACTAACTGGACCTGTGTGTCAGTCTTCCCACCACACCATCCAGACACTGACTGGACCTGTGTGTCAGTCTTCCCCCCACACCATCCAGACACTGACTCGACCTGTGTGTCAGTATTCCCACCACACCATCCAGACACCGACTTGAACTGTGTGTCAGTCTTCCCACCACACCATCCAGACACTGACTGGACCTGTGTGTCAGTCTTCCCCCCACACCATCCAGACACTGACTGGACCTGTGTGTCAGTCTTCCCCCCACATCATCCAGACACTGACTGTACCTGTGTGTCAGCCTTCCCACCACACAATCCAGACACTGACGACTGGACCTGTGTGTCAGTCTTCCCACCACAACATCCAGAAACTGACTCGGCCTGTGTGTCAGTCTTCCCACCACACCATCCAGATACTGGCTCGGCCTGTGTGTCAGTTTTCCCACCACACCATCCAGACACTAACTGGACCTGTGTGTCAGTCTTCCCACCACACCATCCAGATACTGGCTCGGCCTGTGTGTCAGTTTTCCCACCACACCATCCAGACACTAACTGGACCTGTGTGTCAGTCTTCCCACCACACCATCCAGACACTGACTGGACCTGTGTGTCAGTCTTCCCACCACACCACCGAGACACTGACTGTACCTGTGTGTCAATCTTCCCACCACACCATTCAGACACTGACTGTACCTGTGTGTCAGTCTTCCCACACAATTCACAACCACTAGCACCACCACTACTCACAACCCCTAGCACTACCACCATTTACAACCACTAGCGCCACCACCATTCACAACCACTAGCACCACCACAATCAGCACTCACGAACACTAGCACCACCACTCACAAGCAATAGCACCACCTCCACTGACAACCACTAGCACCACCACCACTCACAACCACTAGCGCCACCACCACTCACAACCACTAACACCACCACTCACAACCACTAGCACAGCCAGAACTCACAACCACTAACACCACCACTCATGACCACTAGCGTCACCACCACTCACAACCACTAGCACAACCACCACTCGCAGCCTCTAGCACCACCACAACTCGCAACCACTAGCACCACCCCACTCACAACCACTAGCGCTACCATCACTCACACCCACTAGTGCCACCACCACTCACAACCATTTGCGCCACCACGACTCGCAACCACTAGCACCACCACAATTCACAATCACTAGCACCACCACCACTCACAACCGCTAGCGACACCACCACTCACAACCAGTAGCACTACCATCACTCACAGCCACTAGCACCACCACAACTCACAACCACTAGCACCACAACCACTGACAACCACTAGCACCACCACCACTCACAACCATAAGCACCACCACCAGCCACAACCACTAGCACCACCACCACTCACATCACTAGCGCCACCACCACTCACAACCACTAGCAACACATGCAGTCACAGCCACTAGCGCCACCACCACTTTCAACTACTAGCACTACCACCATCACCACTCACAACCACTAGCACTGCCACCACTCATAACCACTAGCACCACCACCATCACCACCACTCACAACCACTAGCACTAACACCACTCATAACCACACGCACCACCTCCACTAAAACCACTAGCAACACTACTCACAACCACTAGCACTATCACCACTCACAACCACTAGCGCTATCACCACTCACAACCACTAGCACCATCAGTCACAACCACTAGCACCTCTATCATTTACATCCACTAGCACCTCCACCACTCGCAACCACTCGCACCACCACTCACAACCACTAACACCTCCACCACTCGCAACCACTAGCACCACCAACACTCACAACCACTAACACCTCCACCACTCGCAACCACTAGCCCCACCACCACTCACAACCACTAACACCACCACCACTCACAACCACTGTCGTCACCACCACTCACAACCACTAACACCACCACCACTCGCTACCACTAGGAACACAACAACTCGCAACCACTAGCGCCACCACCACTTACAACCACTAGCTCCAACACCACTCACAACCACTAGCGCCACAACCACTCACAACCACTTGCTCCACCGCCACTCACAACCACTAGCACAACCACCATTCACAACCACTAGCACCACCACCACTCGCAACCACCACCACTCAGAACCACTAGCATCGCCTCCACTCAAAACTACTAGCACGACCACCACTCACAACCACTAACACCACAACCGCTCACAACCACTTGCACCACCACCACTCACAACCACTGACACCACCACCACTCACAACCATTAGCACCACCACCATTCACAACCACTAACACCACCACTCACAACCACTAGCGCCACCACCACTCACAACCACTAGCACCACCACCATTCACAACCACTAACATCACCACCACTAACAACCATTAGCACAACCACCATTCACCACTAACACCACCACCACTCACAACCACAAGCACCACCACCACTCACAACCACTAGCACCACCACCACTCACAACCACTAACAATACCACCATTCACAACCACTAGCACCACCACCATTCACAATCACTAACCCCACCACCACTCTCAACCACTAGCATTACCACCACTCAAAACCCGTAACACTACCACCACTCACAACCACTAGCACCACCAAGACTCACAGTCACTAACACCACCACCATTCACAACCACTAACACCACCTCCACTCACAACCACTAGCACCACCACCATTCACAACCACTAACCCCACCACCACTCACAACCACTAGCATTACCACCACTCAAATCCCGTAACATTATAACCACTCACAACCACTAGCACCACCACCACTCACAGCCACTAACACTACCACCATTCACAACCACTAGCACCACCACCACCACTCACAAATACTAGCACCACCGCTACTCACAACCACTAGCACCACCACTCACAATCAATTGCACCACCACCACTCACAACCACTAGCAACAGAGGGGGGAGAGGAAGAGAGAGAGAGATAGATAGACAGAGTGAGAGAGAGAGAGAGAGAGAGAGAGAGAGAGAGAGAGAGAGAGAGAGAGAGAGAGAGAGACAGAGAGAGAGAGAGAGAGAGAGAGAGAGAGAGAGAGAGAGAGAGAGAGAGAGAGAGAGAGAGAGAGAGAGCAGGCAGCAAAGATGGCGCAGTATCCGGGCCAAAACAAACAGTCACTCCATTTTGCATGTTTTTCTTTCTTGGGAAACTTTTTTTTCGGAGCTTCTTTAAGGGTGAAGTTTATCGTGTGGGACTCTACCTAGATGGTGTAGTGGGAAGACTGACACTCAAGTACAGTCAGTGTCTGGATGGTGTGGTGGGAAGACTGATACACAGGTACAGTCAGTGTCTGGATGGTGTGGTGGGAAGACTGATACACCGGTATAGTCAGTGTCTGGATGGTGTGGTGGGAAGACTGATGCACCGGTATAGTCAGTGTCTGGATGGTGTGGTGGGAAGACTGATACACCGGTATAGTCAGTGTCTGGATGGTGTGGTGGGAAGACTGATACACCGGTACAGTCAGTGTCTGGATGGTGTGGTGGGAAGACTGATACACCGGTATAGTCAGTGTCTGGATGGTGTGGTGGGAAGTCTGACACACCGGTACAGTCAGTGTTTGGATGGTGTGGTGGGAAGACTGATACACCGGTATAGTCAGTGTCTGGATGGTGTGGTGGGAAGACTGACACACAGGTACAGTCAGTGTTTGGATGGTGTTGTGGGAAGACTGACACACCGGTACAGTCAGTGTCTGGATGGTGTGGTGGGAAGACTGATACACCGGTATAGTACACAGATACCAGTACAAGTTAGGACAGAAGCTACAGCTCAGGACCTGAGTTGCTCAGAGTGTCTATGCGACACACAACCTCAGTACAACGTCGAAAATCACTAAGTCTAGACAGTGTTCCGTGAACAGAGTTCTACAGAACCAACAAGAAAGCTACAGAGACGATCTTCCAACAAGGGCCAATAAAGGAGAGTTAGGCACTTGTCAGGAATACGTCCAACCACCAAGAGAGTCTAGACCAGACTGAATACTCCAGGCGAGGTGTGAACACCCCCCCCCCCCCGATCACGTGATAGCTCCGTGGACAGTAGCTGCCCAGCAACACCGAAGCCGGCAGAGTAACGAGCCACGAGCGATAATTACAGTAGTTAGACAATCAAGACTTGAACTATGAGCACATAATGATAATATATGAATGTTACATCCTACCTAACAATATAACTAAGTCAAATAATAATATAAAGCAATATATTTACGATTTAGCTATTATCGCAAATATAAGCAATATAAATTTATATAAAAAGGTAATATACATTATATACATATGCATAATATACATCGTATACATTGTGACCCATTCATGGGTTGCAACAAGTAGTGGTAGTGCAAGTGGTTGTGAGTGGTGGTCGTGGTGCTATGGCTGTGAGTGGCGGTGGTAGTAGTAGTGAGTGGTGGTGCTAGTGGTTGTGAGTGGTGGTGGTGCTAGTGGTTGTGAGTGGTGGTGGTGCTAGTGGTTGTGAGTGTTGGTGGCGCTAGTGTAGTCTTTGTGAGTGCTGGTGGTGCTTGTCCTATCGAATGGTGGTGGGTTGAGTGACAGTGGTGTGGCTTTCAGCGGCAGTGTTGGTAGTCTGACTGGCAGTGGTGGTGCTGTGACTAGCAATATTGGTGGTCTCACTGGCAGTAGTGATCGTCTGATTGAGAGTAGTGGGGGTTTGACTGGCAGTGGTGGTAGTCTGAGTGTCATTGGTGGTGATCTGAGTGACAATGGTGGTTTGAGTTACAGTGGTAATGGTCTGAGTGAGAGTGATGGTCTGAGTGACAATGATGGTGGTCAAAGTGACAGTAGCTGTCTGAGTTCTGTGACAGGAAGTGGTGGTGGTCCGATTGACAGTGATGGTGATCTGAGTGGCAGTGGTGGTCTGAGTGACGGTGGTGGTCTCAATGACAGTGGTGGTTTGAGTAACAATGCTGGTTTGAGTGGCAGTGGTGGTGGTCTGTCTGGCAGTGGTGGTGGTCGTGTGACATTGGTGGTCTGAGTAACGGTGATGGTGGTCTGAGTTACAGTGATTGTCTGAGTGACAATAGTAGTGGGTTGAGTGACAGTGATGGTGGTGTTAGTGACAGAGGTGGTCTGACTGGCAGTAGTGGTGGTCTGAGTGACAGTGAGGGGGGTGGTCTGAGTGACAGAGGTGGTCTGAGAGGAAGTGATGGTGGTCTTAGTGAAAGTGATAGTGGCCTAAGTGACAGAGACGGTCTGACTGACAATGATGTTAGTCTGAGTGACAATGGTAGTAGTCTGAGTGATAGGGATGGTGGTTTGACTGACAGTAGTGGTATGAGCGGCAGTGGTGGAGCTCTGAGTGACAGTGGTGGTGGTCTGAGTGACTGTGGCAGTGATCTGATTAACAGTGGAGGCCTGAATGACAGTGGTGGTGGCCTGAGTGACAGTGTTGGCGTTCTGAGTATCAACGGTGGCCCTATGACAGTGGATGTGCTCTGAGTAGCAGTGGTGGTCTGAGTAACAGTAGTGGTCTGAGTGGCAGTGGTGGCGGTCTGACTGGTAGTGGTGGTGGTCTGTGTGACATTGGTGGTCTGAGTAACAGTGATGGTGGCCTGAGTTACAGAGGTTGTCTGAGTGAAAATAGTAGTGGGTTGAGTGATGGTGGCGTTAGTGACAGAAGTGGTCTGACTGGCAGTGGTGGTGGTCTGAGTGACAGCGATAATGATCTGAGTGACAGTGATTGTGATCTGAGTGACAGTGGTAGCAGTCTGGCCGACATAGGTGGTGGTATGAGTGTCAGTGAGGGGGTGATCTAAGGGACAGAGACGGTCTGAATGACGATGATGTCATTTTGAGTGACAATGGTAGTGGTCTGAGTGAGAGGGATGGTAGTTTGAGTGACAGTAGTAGTGGTCTGAGGGGCAGTGGTGGTGGTATGAGTGACAGTGGTGCTCTGAGTGACAGTGGCGGTGGTCTGAGTGACAATGGTGATGGTCTGAGCGACAGTGATAGTCTGAGTCACAGTGGTGGTTTGAGTGGCAGTGGTGGTGGTCTGAGTAGCAGAGATGGTGATCTGGGCGGCAGTGGCGGTAGTCTGACTGGCAGTGGTAGTGGTCTGAGTGACAGTGATGGTGGTCTGAGTGACAGTGATGGTGGTCTGAGTGACAGTGATGGTCTGAGTGACAGTGATGGTGGTCTGAGTGACAGTGATGGTGGTCTGAGTGACAGTGATGGTGGTCTGAGTGACAGTGATGGTGGTCTGAGTGACAGTGAAGGTGGTCTGAGTGACAGTGATGGTGGTCTGAGTGACAGTGATGGTGGTCTGAGTGACAGTGATGGTGGTCTGAGTGACAGTGATGGTGGTCTGAGTGACAGTGAAGGTGGTCTGAGTGACAGTGAAGGTGGTCTGAGTGACAGTGATGGTGGTCTGAGTGACAGTGATGGTGGTCTGAGTGACAGTGAAGGTGGTCTGAGTGACAGTGAAGGTGGTCTGAGTGACAGTGATGGTGGTCTGAGTGACAGTGATGGTGGTCTGAGTGACAGTGATGGTGGTCTGAGTGACAGTGATGGTGGTCTGAGTGACAGTGATGGTGGTCTGAGTGACAGTGATGGTGGTCTGAGTGACAGTGATGGTGGTCTGAGTGACAGTGATGGTGGTCTGAGTGACAGTGAAGGTGGTCTGAGTGATAGTGATGGTGGTCTGAGTGACAGTGATGGTGGTCTGAGTGACAGTGATGGTGGTCTGAGTGACAGTGATGGTGGTCTGAGTGACAGTGATGGTGGTCTGAGTGACAGTGATGGTGGTCTGAGTGACAGTGATGGTGGTCTGAGTGACAGTGATGGTGGTCTGAGTGACAGTGATGGTGGTCTGAGTGACAGTGATGGTGGTCTGAGTGACAGTGATGGTGGTCTGAGTGACAGTGAAGGTGGTCTGAGTGACAGTGATAGTGGTCTGAGTGACAGTGATGGTGGTCTGAGTGACAGTGATGGTGGTCTGAGTGACAGTGAAGGTGGTCTGAGTGACAGTGAAGGTGGTCTGAGTGACAGTGATGGTGGTCTGAATGACAGTGATGGTGGTCTGAGTGACAGTGATGGTGGTCTGAGTGACAGTGATGGTGGTCTGACTGACAGTGATGGTGGTCTGAGTGACAGTGAAGGTGGTCTGAGTGACAGTGATGGTGGTCTGAGTGACAGTGAAGGTGGTCTGAGTGACAGTGATGGTGGTCTGAGTGACAGTGATGGTGGTCTGAGTGACAGTGATGGTGGTCTGAGTGACAGTGAAGGTGGTCTGAGTGACAGTGATGGTGGTCTGAGTGACAGTGATGGTGGTCTGAGTGACAGTGATGGTGGTCTGAGTGACAGTGATGGTGGTCTGAGTGACAGTGATGGTGGTCTGAGTGACAGTGATGGTGGTCTGAGTGACAGTGAAGGTGGTCTGAGTGACAGTGATGGTGGTCTGAGTGACAGTGAAGGTGGTCTGAGTGACAGTGATGGTGGTCTGAGTGACAGTGATGGTGGTCTGAGTGAAAGTGATGGTGGTCTGAGTGACAGTGATGGTGGTCTAAGTGACAGTGACGGTGGTCGGAGTGACAGTGATGGTGGTCTGAGTGACAGTGATGGTGGTCTGAGTGACAGTGATGGTCGTCTGAGTGACAGTGATGATGGTCTGAGTGACAGTGATGGTGGTCTGAGTGACAGTGATGGTGGTCTGAGTGACAGTGATGGTGGTCTGAGTGACAGTGAAGGTGGTCTGAGTGACAGTGATAGTGGTCTGAGTGACAGTGATGGTGGTCTGAGTGACAGTGATGGTGGTCTGAGTGACAGTGATGGTGGTCTGAGTGACAGTGATGGTGGTCTGAGTGACAGTGATGGTGGTCTGAGTGACAGTGAAGGTGGTCTGAGTGACAGTGATAGTGGTCTGAGTGACAGTGAAGGTGGTCTGAGTGACAGTGATGGTGGTCTGAGTGACAGTGAAGGTGGTCTGAGTGACAGTGATGGTGGTCTGAGTGACAGTGATGGTGGTCTGAGTGACAGTGATGGTGGTCTGAGTGACAGTGATGGTGGTCTGAGTGACAGTGAAGGTGGTCTGAGTGACAGTGATGGTGGTCTGAGTGACAGTGATGGTGGTCTGAGTGACAGTGATGGTGGTCTGAGTGACAGTGATGGTGGTCTGAGTGACAGTGATGGTGGTCTGAGTGACAGTGAAGGTGGTCTGAGTGACAGTGATGGTGGTCTGAGTGACAGTGATGGTGGTCTGAGTGACAGTGATGGTGGTCTGAGTGACAGTGATGGTGGTCTGAGTGACAGTGAAGGTGGTCTGAGTGACAGTGATGGTGGTCTGAGTGACAGTGATGGTGGTCTGAGTGACAGTGATGGTGGTCTGAGTGACAGTGATGGTGGTCTGAGTGACAGTGATGGTGGTCTGAGTGACAGTGATGGTGGTCTGAGTGACAGTGATGGTGGTCTGAGTGACAGTGATGGTGGTCCGAGTGACAGTGATGGTGGTCTGAGTGACAGTGATGGTGGTCAGAGTGACAGTGGTGGTCTGAGTGGCAGTGGTGGTGGTTAGAGTGACAGTCGTGGTCTGAGTGGCAGTGGTAGTCTGAGTGGCAGTGGTGGTGGTCTGAGTGGCTATGGTGGTGGTCTGAGTGGCAGTGGTGGTGGTCAGAGTGACAGTGGTGGTCTGAGTGGCAGTAATGGTCTGAGTGGCAGTGGTGGTGGTCTGAATGGCAGTGATGGTGGTCTGAGTGACAGTGGTGGTGGTCAGAGTGACAGTGGTGGTCTGAGTGGCAGTGGTGGTGGTCAGAGTGACAGTGGTGGTCTGAGTGGCAGTGGTAGTCTGAGTGGCAGTGGTGGTGGTCTGAGTGTCAATGGTGGTGGTCTGAGTGGCAGTGGTGGTGGTCAGAGTGACAGTGGTGGTCTGAGTGGCAGTAATGGTCTGAGTGGCAGTGGTGGTGGTCTGAATGGCAGTGATGGTGGTCTGAGTGACAGTGGTGGTGGTCAGAATGACAGTCGTGGTCTGAGTGGCAGTGGTGGTGGTCTGAGTGGCAGTGGTGGTCTGAGTAGCAGTGGTGGTGCTCTGAGTGACAGTGGTGGTCTGAGTGGCAGTAATGGTCTGAGTGGCAGTGGTGGTGGTCTGAATGGCAGTGATGGTGGTCTGAGTGACAGTGGTGGTGGTCAGAATGACAGTCGTGGTCTGAGTGGCAGTGGTGGTGGTCAGAGTGACAGTGGTGGTCTGAGTGGCAGTGGTGGTGGTCTGAGTGACAGTGGTGGTCTGAGTAGCAGTGGTGGTGCTCTGAGTGACAGTGATGGTCTGAGTGGCAGTGGTGGTGGTCTGAGTGGCAGTGGTAGTGGTCTGAGTGGCAGTGGTGGTGGTCAGAGTGACGGTGGTGGTCTGAGTGGCAGTGGTCTTGGTCTGAGTGACAGTGATGGTCTGAGTGGCAGTGGTGGTGGTCTGAGTGGCAGTGGTGGTGGTGGTCTGAGTGACGGTGGTGGTCTGAGTGGCAGTGGTGGTGGTCTGAGTGGCAGTGGTGGTGGTCTGAATGGCAGTGGTGGTGGTCAGAGTGACAGTGGTGGTCTGAGTGGCAGTGGTGGTGGTCAGAGTAACTGTGGTGGTCTGAGTGGCAGTGGGGGTGGTCTGAGTGACAGTGATGGTCTGAGTGGCAGTGGTGGTGGTCTGAGTGGCAGTGATGGTGGTCAGACTGGCAGTGGTGGTCTGAGTAGCAGTGGTGGTGGTCTGAGTGACAGTGATTGTGGCCAGAGTGACAGTGGTGGTCTGAGTGGAAGTTGTAGTGGTCTGAGTGGCAGTGATTGTGGTCAGAGTGACAGTGGTGGTCTGAGTGGCAGTGGTGGTGGTATCGTAAAGGGTTCTTGAATGGAGATATCGCAGGTTGAATGTAGACACACTTGTAGGATGGTAACTATATTGTCAGACTGAGATGAGGGATGGAGCCCAGCTGCCTTGCCTGTCCGCTGAATGGTCTGCCGCCGAGTGAGGCCGGGGCAGAGGTATGAGCCTACACATCTGTATCCCGTGACGTCACACAAAGCCACAGGCCTACAAGGGATCTCGTATCTAAAGCACATGGATGATACTAATATGCTATGCTATATAATACAGGGAATACAGGGATCAGCAACTATGCTGACAGCTCGGTCATGTTACGTATGTCGTCCCGATATACACTACTATACTATAGGCTGAACAGGCAGGCGGATCTGGGCTGATTCTATACAATAACAAATTCATATATAACTTAGAACTAATGGATGGTACAACATGATTTTGACGTAATGGGTTTTAACGTAATGAGTTTCATTGTAATGCATTACAAACTATAAGAACAAATCATTATACAATATGGGTGGAATTGATCGATCGATCTGTATTCATGCACTCTACGGATTCTGAGGAAGAATAAATATATACAAAGAAGTGTTTAACAGAAAGGCAGATTCGGTGCACTCAAATCTAGACTGTTAATTCTCAGAATACGGAGGGAACGTGAACACGAAAATTTCTGACAAACTGATCAGCTAACACAGCTGACAATTTCATTCATCTCGGACATCTAATTATACAGACTATGTACATTTAAACCCAATTCTGCGAGGGTTAGGTTTACATATGCAGAATGGTTATCATCTCTGGGAGGATCAAATTCCTCTGCAATGGCTAATACATGCCTTGACTGAGGACAGTCTGAACGAGTATCTACAAAAGATACAACTACAATCACTAGTGACTGTGGAATTACTAACTCGTCTGCTAGGAGTACTCAACTCGACTATTCGGTACAGTAATTCTTGGCTCATTACAAAGTCACTAATGGGTGCTGGTGGCTTCACAGTAAGAATAAGATCTTCCTGGAGCAGGAATCGAATCACACCAGAACACAAGGGATCGGTTCTTTGGGCATTTTTGACATCCTCGACAGTAAATGGAGGATCTGCAGTAACTACACTAACGTGTCGCGATAAAGCATCAGCGACTACATTCGACTTGCCAGGTAAATTTTCAAAAGTGGGACTGGACTCTTGGAAGGTCAAGGTCCATCTGGCTAACCTTCCAGTAGGCTGTTTGTTCTGGAATAAAGGTAACAGTTCTTCCTTAATGGAGGAAAGAACAAACTCGGTGGAGTGGATGACTCCCCCCGGTTGAAAAAATTAACGCTATAACACGCAATATGAGCAAGGGAGAACGAATCTACTATCTCAAACTGCAAGCACAGGAGAAAAGAAATGAACACGGTGAACAATGCTGATATTCAATCTGAGTCGCACACAGTGACACGAGGTATCAGCTATAAAGAAACTACACTTACAAACGTTAACATGTGAAAGTTACTCGAGAAATAACTTCTTACAATGAACTGATTACTGTCAACTAGGATGGGATCACCATCTGGAACATGGTGGCCTGAGTGGTAGTGGTGGTGGTCAGAGTGACAGTAGTATTCTGAGTGGCAGTGGTGGTGGTCTGAGTGGTAGTGATTGTGGTCAGAGTGATAGTGGTGGCCTGAGTGGCAGCGATGGTGGTCAGAGTGACAGTGGTGGCCTAAGTGGCAGTGGTGGCCAGAGTGACAGTGGTGGTCTGAGTGGCAGTGGTGGTGGTCAGTGATAGTGGTGGTCTGAGTGGCAGTGGTGGTGGTCAGAGTGATAGTGGTGGTCTGAGTGGCAGTGGTGGTCTGAATGGCAGTGGTGGTGGTCAGAGTGACAGTGGTGGTCTGAGTGGCAGTGGTGGTCAGAGTGACAGTGGTGGTCTGAGTGGCAGTGGTGGTGGTCTGAGTGACAGTAATGGTCTGAGTGGCAGTGGTGGTGGTCTGAGTGGCAGTGGTAGTGGTCTGAGTGGCAGTGGTGGTGGTCAGAGTGACGGTGGTGGTCTGAGTGGCAGTGGTGGTGGTCTGAGTGACAGTGATGGTCTGAGTGGCAGTGGTGGTGGTGGTCTGAGTGACAGTGGTGGTGGTCAGAGTGACAATGGTAGCCTAAGTGGCAGTGGTAGTGGTGGTGGTCAGAGTGACAGTGGTGGTCTGAGTGGCAGTGGTGGTGGTCTGAGTGACAGTGATGGTCTAAGTGGCAGTGGTGGTGGTCTAAGTGGCAGTAATGGTGGTCTGAGTGACAGTGGTGGTGGTCAGAGTGACAGTGGTGGTCTGAGTGGCAGTGGTGGTGGTCTGAGTGGCAGTGGTGGTGGTCAGAGTGACAGTGGTGGCCTGAGTGGCAGTAGTGGTGGTCTGAGTGACAGTGATGGTGGTCTGAGTGGCAGTGGTAGTGGTCTGAGTGGCAGTGGTGGTGGTCAGAGTGACAGTGATGGTCTGAGTGGCAGTGGTGGTGTTCTGAGTGACTGTGATGGTCTGAGTGGCAGAGGTGGTGGTCTGAGTGGCAGTGGTGGTCTGAGTGGCAGTGGTGGTGGTCTGAGTGACAGTGATGGTGGTCTGAGTGGCAATGGTAGTGGTCTGAGTGGCAGTGGTGGTGGTCTGAGTGGCAGTGGTGGTGGTCTGAGTGACAGTGATGGTCTGACTGGCAGTGGTGGTGGTCTGAGTGACAGTGGTGGTCTGAGTGGCAGTGGTGGTGGTCTGAGTGACAGTGATGGTCTGAGTGGCAGTGGTGGTGGTCTGAGTGGCAGTGGTGGTGGTCAGAGTGACAGTGGTGGTCTGAGTGGCAGTGGTGGTGGTCTGAGTGGCAGTGGTAGTGGTCTGAGTGGCAGTGGTGGTGGTCAGAGTGACGGTGGTGGTCTGAGTGGCAGTGGTGGTGGTCTGAGTGACAGTGATGGTCTGAGTGGCAGTGGTGGTGGTGGTCTGAGTGACAGTGGTGGTGGTCAGAGTGACAATGGTAGCCTAAGTGGCAGTGGTAGTGGTGGTGGTCAGAGTGACAGTGGTGGTCTGAGTGGCAGTGGTGGTAGTCTGAGTGACAGTGATGGTCTAAGTGGCAGTGGTGGTGGTCTAAGTGGCAGTAATGGTGGTCTGAGTGACAGTGGTGGTGGTCAGAGTGACAGTGGTGGTCTGAGTGGCAGTGGTGGTGGTCTGAGTGGCAGTGGTGGTGGTCAGAGTGACAGTGGTGGCCTGAGTGGCAGTAGTGGTGGTCTGAGTGACAGTGATGGTGGTCTGAGTGGCAGTGGTAGTGGTCTGAGTGGCATTGGTGGTGGTCAGAGTGACAGTGATGGTCTGAGTGGCAGTGGTGGTGTTCTGAGTGACTGTGATGGTCTGAGTGGCAGAGGTGGTGGTCTGAGTGGCAGTGGTGGTCTGAGTGGCAGTGGTGGTGGTCTGAGTGACAGTGATGGTGGTCTGAGTGGCAATGGTAGTGGTCTGAGTGGCAGTGGTGGTGGTCTGAGTGGCAGTGGTGGTGGTCTGAGTGACAGTGATGGTCTGACTGGCAGTGGTGGTGGTCTGAGTGACAGTGGTGGTCTGAGTGGCAGTGGTGGTGGTCTGAGTGACAGTGATGGTCTGAGTGGCAGTGGTGGTGGTCTGAGTGGCAGTGGTGGTGGTCAGAGTGACGGTGGTGGTCTGAGTGGCAGTGGTGGTGGTCTGAGTGGCAGTGGTGGTCTGAGTGGCAGTGGTGGTGGTCTGAGTGACAGTGATGGTCTGAGTGGCAGTGGTGGTGGTCTGAGTGACAGTGATGGTCTGAGTGGCAGTGGTGGTGGTCTGAGTGGCAGTGGTGGTGGTCAGAGTGATAGAGCCGGGCTGAAGAGGTGCGAGGTCGAATTGGGAACAATTTTTGCGCCCCAGTTTGTGGAAAACAATCAAACTGTGCGCTTAAAAAATGCATGAGAGTTAATAGACCAAACAGAAGTAAGATACATTTTAATATAAAATTGTATACATGTAAGTCTACAAGTAACAAACAAAATTTGTATATCACCTCTGAAAAGTACATAGTCACAGTACCACTTGATTTAGTCACTGTGAAATGATTTATTAAAAATATTTGTACAGATTATATTAGTCATGGACGATCTACAGTTTCACCATTTGGCAGTTTTCTTTTGCAGTGAAATTTTAGAAAACGTGATCCGCTCTCATTCTTGGGAATAAATTCTACTATAATTGTAGGTGATCCTTTTTTCGCTAATCTCTGGAACTCTGACTTATCATATCTGGCCATGTTGCAGGATCATCTGTTAATTCTACAGGACTGACAGATTGTGAATTCCCATTCTCCTTTGCCTCAGAGGCACCAGCCGGCATGTCAACAGGCGAGTCTTCTTGTGTGTCAAATTCAACATTTCCGAGATGGCCAATCTCACTGTCAGTAAATAAATTCCCACTACTGTCTTGCGTAACTTCTTCAGACTGGCTGCCATCGGTGTCATCATCTTCACTGTGTTGTGGCTCTACTTGCTTTTCTGCATTTTCTGAGATAGCTTAGTTGAAATTCTTATCCAATGCACCTTTCTCCTTTTCTGCTTCGATCTTTGCCTTGGCTACTGCCACTTAAATATTTTCTGCCGATGTCTCTTGATCTTTTACTAATATATACAGAAACCGCAGGATCCTAAAAAAAATAAAAAAATAAACAAATAAAAGTGGCATCCATCGCAGAACTGATAAAAAAAATCCACAGGCTATTGTTTAATGTCCGATGTTGGGTACAATCCCCACCCCATCGGGCAATTTCGCCACCGCTGTCGGAGGAATTCGCCAACATATTATATACAAAGCCCCTTTTTTTTACTTCGTGTTGTTCTGTGTACTTGACAAGTCGAGAATAGATTATACTCTAGCGCGGAGCTCCCTAGGAGCGGGGCCCAATTGGGAGCAATCGTTCCAATTGGTTTAAGGCCGGCCCTGCATGTTCATCACTAACTGCCCCACAGTTCCCTGGAAAAAAGTCTAAATTTGAGTCCAAAAAGTGGAGTTTAAGGGACATGTTATATCCCATGTTCTTGTAAGCCTTGATGAGATTTCCACCAATTCTTCATACTTACCTTCCCTTCTGTTTCCGAGAAATCCCTTCTCCACTAACTTGAATGCTTCCCAAGCATTATTATTATTATTATTATAATCAAAAAGAAGCGCTAAGCCACAAGGGCTATACAGCAATGCTTCCCAAGCAGCTTTCTCCTCCCCATGAAGGTCTGATTCAAAGTCACCATCTTTCTCTTATCTTAGCGTCGCTCAGTGAGGGAAATTTTGATGCTAAACACTTGAATCGCTGACCAGATTTGTCCAGAGCTTTTACAAAGTCTTTCATGAGCCCCAATTTTATGTGTAGCGGTGGTAGCAAATTTTTGTTTGGTTCAATGAGAGGTGGATGTTGAACATTTTTCATCCCAGGCTTTAATGATTGACGAGGTGGCCAGTCTCTTCTGATGTAGTGGGAACCTCTTGCACGGCTGTCCCATTCACATAGAAAGCAACAGTACTCGGTGAATCCGCCCTGCAAGCCCATCACAAGAGCAACAACCTTTAAGTCACCACAGAGCTGCCAATTATGTTCATCATATTTCATGCATCGCAACATATGATTTATATTTTCATAAGTTTCTTTCATATGTGGTGCATAGCCACAGGAACAATGGTTTACCATTGCCGTTATGGCAATGGTAACTCTCCAGTGACTGGGTTCGTAGACGATGGTAAGTGCTTTCACCACACCATTAATATTGTTGCAGGCCACTAAATCACCTTCTATTACGAAGAAATCGTTGAACTGCTGGTGACGGTCACGAAATTTTGAAATCTTCACATCAGCTGCTAGGAGATTCCACTGTTGAAGACGAGAGCCTAACAGCTCTGCCTTATTTTTGGGTAATTGCAGATCCCTGACAAGGTCATGGAATTCCCCTTCTGTTATGAAATGTGGCCTAGAGGAGTGTGCTTCATCAACGTTTTGGTCACTCTTGTAATCCAGCACTGTCGCCCGTCTCTTCTTCCTCCTCACCACTTTCTTCATCTCACTTGAAGGATACCGCAGTTGGCGTATCAGGAACAGGTAAACCTCTACGTGGACCTGGGCGAATAGCTGATGAAATGTTTGGATATTCAATGGACCCCTTTTTTTTCTTTGACAACCCCTTCAGTTCTTGAGGTACCATGGAGAAATAACAATTGTTAGTATGTTCTGTTGGGTCCCGCTATGTCATTGGCACAGTAAAAGGCATTCCCATCCTCTTCCTGTTTAACCATTGGCGAAGGTTAGTAGCACAATTGTAGCAGCGTATGTGTGGGGCCCAGTTCTTATCCTGGTCACCTATCTTGCATCCCAAATATAGGTGATATGCCTTTCTAACCGTAGCAGTTATACGACGCTTCTGTTATGCAAAGGTCACCTCACCACAAATATAGCAGAAGTTGTCTGCCCCATTCACACAAGTACGAGGCATCTGAAAGAAGAAAACAACAAACAGTTAGAAGATAAACAGAAAATATATTCATTAATTTATCATTATAATACAGAGCATGACAGCTAAGCACACCAGACAGAAACAAAAATTTCAATGTACCCCAGAGTGCCAAACGGTTACTTTGTACTGCACCCATTCTCCTGTCTCCCGATTTTTCAAAACTTTTTATATAACAGGATGATTCATGTGAGTCAGGGGTAGGGGCAGTACTCCTACAAAAATCTGGGGGAGAATGCCTGCAGCGTGTGGTTTACTTCTCTGCCAAGTGTCAACCTCACCAAAGGGCTTACGCCACCATTGAGAAAGAAGCCCTCGCTCTGATACTTGAACTGGAACATTTCGAGGTCTACGTGGGGCAGTCGTCTCAAGTGGTAACAGTCTACAGCGATCACAATCCGTTGATCTGTCTCAACTCCATGATAAACCACAACACACTTCTGATGAGATGGAGTCTCAGGCTGCAACCTTACAATATTAAACTTGTACATATTGCTGGCTAGGAAAATAAGCCAGCTGATTCCCTTTTCCGTATTTAATTAAGGTTAGGATATGTTAGGGACCATATGGGTAGCTTAGCTCTTTCCCGCCTTCCTTCATAAAATGTTTTAATGTTGTTGGTGTTTTTCTGTTTCGGTGAGGGGACATTCTGCTGCCGTCCACAGGTGTCTTGAACCAACGTTAGCCGTATTATCTGCTCTCTCGCTCTTGGATAGAATTTGACTATAAGTCTCGGGAAAAGTTGAGCCGTATCTAATGTGTTGGATGATTGAGAGGAAAGGCAGTTCCATTATTGTTCAGTGCCATGGCGGCACTGGTGACTGGTGACCTGCAACCTACTCGTACTGTCTCCAGTGTTATATATGACTGTAATCGACTGACGAAGTCTAATGTGCGGGCGAAACACTTCAGCAATACTGATACCCAAGTGTTGCACATGTGTATGATTCATCAGCTTGTTGGTGCTGTATACCATTAATTATTATGATAACTTAGCTGTGTTTGTTGGTTCTGAACTCTAGCTCTTGGACATTCCTCTTCACCTTCATTTTGCTGACTATTATGGAACTATCGTGTCTTTTTCTTAGTTATACATTGTTTCTGCATCAGTAATTTTTTTAACAGGGTTTGACAAGGTTAATTCAGGGTTCCTAGCTTTATTGACAAGCTATTTACAGGTTAAGGATTCCTAACTTTATTGGCAAGCTAAGAGCTGTTACGTACATCAGCTCATTTGAAAGCATTTTTATTGTTATGAGACATACAAGTAGGGAACAGGATGAAGTTGGAGCCATCTGTAGCCAGCATTTTCATCTGATCATCTGACTTTATCTCGATGACATCATAATGCTGTACGAATGTCCTCGAAGTGGATCCAAGTGTGGTACTTTGACAATATTGGCCTTGTAAGTAACAGTAAGGCCACCCACATCCCTCTTGTGTTGAAGGCTCTGCTGAAATGACAGATCTATCCAGGATTGGTCCAGGCGAAAGATGAGACGTCTTGCTCTGTTTTCTACTCTGTCAAGCAGTCGCAGATGAGAGGGGGAACCGGCAAACCAAGAAAGTGGAGCATACTCAAGGTGTGAGCGTACTTGTGCCTTGTACAGAATCTTGCAAGCCCTACTGTCAAGCAGATGCGAGATGCGGCGAAGTGCTGTAAGCTACCTGGCTGCTTTGTTTGCAAGATTTACAACATGGTTCTACATAGTCAGTTTGGAGTCAAATTTCACCCCAAGGATATCAACTTCTTCCCCAGGTGCCAACACCCTCCCATTTATCCTTACTATTGCACCGGCATTACCATCATGGTGCCTAGAGACCATCATCATTTGCGTTTTCTCAGGTGCAAATGTTACTTGCCATCTATTTCCCCTAGCTGTTACAGCTCTTAGCTGGTGATTGATGTAGCTTAGAGCATCTGGCATTTTTTCTCTTGGATAAGTGAATGTCAGTGTACAGTCGTCTGTATATGCATGAAATTCTAGGATGAGGTGAAGAAGGGCATTCAAATAGACATTCCATAACAATGGTCCCAGCACGCTTCCTTGTGGAACACTTGCCCCAATAGGATGTCTTCCTGATTCCTTTCCATTGAGAACTACCCTTAGAGATCTACCATGAAGGTAATCACTGAGGAGACATAGCGTAGAGCCTGCAATCCCCAGTGCTTGAAGTTTTGCTAAGAGGCCCTGGTGCCACACCTGGTCAAAAGCACCAGCAATGTCCAGTGCTACCACACAGCTAACTTTGGATTCATCCAGTGACTGGTGCCACATAGTGGAGATGTTTAACAACAGATCAGCAGCAGAGTAACCTTTCCTGAAGCTATTTTGACGGTCACAAAGTAGTGAGTTGTGGTCAAAAAACTCTGTCATTTGTCTTGAGATTATTGTCTCAAGGATCTTACCAGTGACTGACAGGAGTGACACTGGTCTGTAGTTGCTGATTTCTGCTCTGCTCTTCTTTTTGTGAACAGGGACTACATTTGCCTCTTTCCACAGAGAGGGCCATTTACACTGTACTAGGCAGTGCTGAAAGTTGCGAGTTAGAGGTGCTGCTAGCTGGTCTGCACATCTTCTCAGCAATCTTGGGCTCAACTTGTCTGGGCCCACAGCCTTTTCTTGGTCAAGCGATTTAAGAAGGAAATGCACCTCCTGCCTTATTGTCACCACTGACAGTTTTGACACAGTTCTTAGAGCTAGCCAAGGAGGGTCCCTTGCTGGATCAGGAACTTGCATTTTGGTAGCAAAGTGTTCAGCAAAGAGGTCCGCCTTCTCTTGACTACTAGTAGAGGTGGTCCCATCCTGTCGATTTAGAGGTGGAATGAGTTCATCAGGCAGATAACCTTGTCTGTCCTTGACCAGGGACCACCAGGTTTTGGAGCCTACCCTACCTGATGCTAGCTTTCTTTTTGTGTCCACCTCCCATTTAGCAATGGCCCACTTTTGATCGTCACCCATATGTCTACAGGCTTGCCTGTGCAAGTTCCTGTTATAGGTGGTAGGATGTCTCTTATACCTTCGCCATGCT
>NC_091294.1:46273188-46275688 GCF_038502225.1 Cherax quadricarinatus | reverse complement strand
TCTCATCAACTTCACGTCATCTGCAAACAGGGACACCTCAGAGTCTATTCCTTCCGTCATGTCGTTCACAAATACCAGAAACAGCACTGGTCCTAGGACTGACCCCTGTGGGACCCCGCTGGTCACAGGTGCCCACTCTGACACCTCGCCACGTACCATGACTCGCTGCTGTCTTCCTGACAAGTATTCCCTGATCCATTGTAGTGCCTTCCCTGTTATCCCTGCTTGGTCCTCCAGTTTTTGCACCAATCTCTTGTGTGGAACTGTGTCAAACGCCTTCTTGCAGTCCAAGAAAATGCAATCCACCCACCCCTCTCTCTCTTGTCTTACTGCTGTCACCATGTCATAGAACTCCAGTAGGTTTGTGACACAGGATTTCCCGTCCCTGAAACCATGTTGGCTGCTGTTGATGAGATCGTTCCTTTCTAGGTGTTCCACCACTCTTCTCCTGATAATCTTCTCCATGATTTTGCATACTATACATGTTAGTGACACTGGTCTGTAGTTTAATGCTTCATGTCTGTCTCCTTTTTTAAAGATTGGGACTACATTTGCTGTCTTCCATGCCTCAGGCAATCTCCCTGTTTCGATAGATGTATTGAATATTGTTGTTAGGGGTACACACAGCGCCTCTGCTCCCTCTCTCAATACCCATGGGGAGATGTTATCTGGCCCCATTGCCTTTGAGGTATCTAGCTCACTCAGAAGCCTCTTCACTTCTTCCTCGGTTGTGTGCACTGTGTCCAGCACTTGGTGGTGTGAACCACCTCTCCGTCTTTCTGGAGTCCCTTCTGTCTCCTCTGTGAACACTTCTTTGAATCTCTTGTTGAGTTCTTCACATTCTTCAGTCATTTCTTGTTGTCTCTCCTCCTTCCTTCCTTAGCCTGATTACCTGGTCCTTGACTGTTGTTTTCCTCCTGATGTGGCTGTACAACAGTTTCGGGTCAGATTTGGCTTTCGCTGCTATGTCATTTTCATATTGTCTTTGGGCCTCCCTTCTTATCTGTGCATATTCGTTTCTGGCTCTACGACTGTTCTCCTTATTCTCCTGGGTCCTTTGCCTTCTATATTTCTTCCATTCCCTAACACACTTGGTGTATGCCTCCCTGCACCTTTGGGTAAACCATGGGCTCATCCTGGCTTTTTCATTATTCCTGTTACCCTTGGGTACAAACCTCTCCTCAGCCTCCTTGCATTTTGTTGCTACATATTCCATCATCTCATTAACTGGCTTCCCTGCCAGTTCTCTGTCCCACTGAACCCCGTTCAGGTAGTTCCTCATTCCTGTGTAGTCCCCTTTCTTGTAGTTTGGCTTCATTCGTCCTGGCCTTCCTGTTTCTCCCTCCACTTGTAGCTCTACTGTGTATTCGAAGCTTAAAAACCACATGGTCACTGGCCCCAAGGGGTCTTTCATATGTGATGTCCTCGATATCTGCACTACTCAAGGTGAATACTAAGTCCAGCCTTGCTGGTTCATCCTCTCCTCTCTCTCTTGTAGTGTCCCTTACGTGTTGGCACATGAAGTTTTCCAGTACCACCTCCATCATCTTAGCCCTCCATGTATCTTTGCCCCCATGTAGGTCCAAGTTCTCCCAATCGATCTCCTTGTGGTTAAAGTCACCCATGATCAGGAGCTTTGCCCTGCATGCATGAGCTCTTCTGGCCACTCTAGCCAGTGTGTCAACCATCGCTCTATTGCTCTCGTCGTACTCTTGCCTTGGCCTCCTGCTGTTCTGTGGTGGGTTATACATCACTGCTATTACCACCTTGGGACCTCCAGAGTGAAGTGTTCCCGCTATGTAATCACTTTCTTCTCTGCTGTCTCCTCTCTCCAGCTCATCAAAATTCCAGCGATTTTTGATCAGCAACGCCACTCCTCCACCCCCCCTGTTCCCTCTGTCTTTCCTCAGGATTTGGTATCCCGTTGGAAAGATGGCATCTGTTATCATACCTGTAAGCTTGGTTTCTGTGAGAGCTATGATGTCCGGTGATGCTTCTTTGACTCTTTCATGCCACTCCTCCCACTTATTTGTTATTCCATCAGCGTTTGTGTACCATACCTTCAGTTTCCTTTCCAACACTGTGGTTTGGGGGGCCTGTGAGGGTGGGAGACCTGGTGGCATACTGTGGGATTCCATAGCTCGGTGTTGGGTGGAGGCTGTGGGTATGGATTGTAGTGTGTGTTGGGATGGTGTGATAGGTTGTATGGTTCTGAGAATAGTTGTGTGTGTGCTTGCCCTTGCTGTTCTGTTCTGCTCTGACTGACTTCTGCTGGTTCCATCCTTGTCTCTTTTCCTAGCTCCTTTCACTTTTTTGTCCTCTCCCTCAGCTGCTGTCGTTCTGATTTTGTTCTGTCTCTGTCTAGGAACACCCTCTTGTACTCTTCCGAGTATTTCAATCGTGGTTTCTCTTGGAGGATCCTGTTCCGCACTGTTTCCGTCCTGAGAATCAGCTTGATTGGTCAGTTTCTCCCCTTCGAGTACCCCCCTATTCTCTGAAA
>NC_091294.1:46265688-46268188 GCF_038502225.1 Cherax quadricarinatus | reverse complement strand
AAATGTTATTTTTTACATAAAATATACAACTATAAAATTATTTTTAAATGAAACCATTACTGAGCCCAGGCATCGTAAAATGGTGACGGCTGAGTGATTCAGCAGAAAAGATCCAGGTCTGAATCCTAGGCGAGGCAAGACGTAGCTTAAGTCACTTAACATCTGCTGGCTCTCATCATCTTGCTGTAAATGGATAAGTAGGAGTTAGTCGGCTCTTCTAGGTCGTATACTAGGGACGAAGACCTCTAAGCATCCCAGTGAAAATAAAGCAAAAGCTGAAGGATCAACAAGCTCAGAGGATACCCTTTTTCTTCGCTAAATTAGTTATAAAAAGAATGAAACGTACGTCAATTTTTATGCATCATAGAAGAGAATTAAGTGTTCTTGCAACATTGCTCCACTTCAAGCAAAATTCCTAATTGGTGAATTATTATTGTTATTATAATAAAAAATAATAATTATTATTAAATTTATGTGAAATGCTAAATTCTTGGATGGGTCATTTATATATGGTGGGGAGCCATTATCCGTCCGCTAATTACGAGAGAGACAAGCTAACTAGGTGTACCCAGCTAGTTGTTCACTAATAAGTAGAGTCAAACTAATGAACGTGGCACAAGACCCATTAATTCCTGTAGCTTAGCTTGTCAACTCACATCCTCCTCCTCCTCCTCCTCTTCTTCCTCCTCCTCCACCTTCACACTCTCTTCTCCTTCATTCTCTCTCTCTCCCTCTCTCTCTCTCTCTCTCTCTCTCTCTCTCTCTCTCTCTCTCTCTCTCTCTCTCTCTCTCTCTCTCTCTCCGTCTATCACTGCCCACCTACGTACAACCTGGTATTGAGAAACGCTGCATACACTAAAAAACAAACTTGATGTCATCAAGTACGATACAGTACTTGATTAAGTCCAGTCCATCATGCAACGCCGTAATGAAGGCTATCCCCTGCATACGCTGTTTTTTCTCACTACTTGTCAGCTGTCACCATCATTCACATTAGCTGACATGTGGTGCGACGACAAACATGCAATTTGCGACACAAACTTATACTGGGACAACATTGTCTCGCTCAGCGCAAACATTTTATTTCAAGACTTAGTAGTGCTGCAACACATAGCGAAACATCATCGCAATAAAAGTTGTGCAGCGCGAGTCCGTCTCTTCTTCTACATCCACTAGTACGTCGGTTCATCCACCTCGTGATGGTACTGTTGACACAGTCTGAGGAACGCGGTGTTAGCCATTAAAGTTTTTTTCGTACGGTATTTTTATTCATAATTGACTGCTTAAATTTCATCACGATAAGCTCTCTTATTAAGCTGTTCTCTACTGTGCGATTTATTGCAAATGGGGTTGAAACAGAGCGCCCGAAATTGAGGAGTAATTACCATAATGGCCCCTTTACCTGTTACTCAGTTTTGATGGCACTCTTTCAGTCACCATATTTTTTTTCTGCTCTTATTGCTCAGAATAATTTCAGAGAGAGAGACAGACAGAGAAGACAGGTGATTATCTACGAAAACAAGAAAATGAAATACCCAAGAAATGCTACAGGTAATGTAGTGTGTGTTTGTGTGTATGTGTGAGTGAGTACTTACCTAAGTGTACTTACCTACTTGTGGTTGCAGGGGTCGATTCACAGTTTCTAGCCCCCGCGTCTTCGCTGGTCGCCACTAGGTCCACTCTCTCCCTGCTCCAGCCGCATTGTCGTATATCTTCTTAAGGCTATGTAAGGATTCTGCCTCCACTACATCGCTCTCCAGATTGTTCCACTTCCTGACAGCTCTATGACTGAAAAAGTACTTCTAACATCCCCGTGACTCAACTGAATTTTCAACTTCCACTTGCGATCCCTTGTTGCTGTGTTCAATCTCTGGAACATTCTGTCCCTATCCACCTTGTCAATCCTCTCAGCATTTTATATGTCGTTATCATGTCCTCCCCTAACCTTTCTGTCTTCCAGTGACTAGTCCAACAAGACTAGTCCCTTAGTTCCGGGACTAGTCTTGTTGCAACCTTTGCACTTCTCTACTTTCATGGCGTGCTAGGCCATGTGTGGATTCAAAACTGGTGCTGCATACTCCAAAATGGGCCTAAAATACACTGTGTACAGAGGCTCTCATATGCTGCAGCAGTTATTTGGTTGATGTGCGCCTCAGGAGATGTGCTCGGTATTGTACTCACACCAAAGTCCATTTCCTTGAGTAAGGTTTCAGTCTTTGGCTCCCTAGCCTGTACTCTGTCTGCCGTCTACTTTCACTTTCCTCAATATTCATGACTTTGAATTTGGTGGGGTTAAACTCCAGGAGCCATTTCGTTGGACCAGGCTTTCAGCATGTACAGATCCCTTTGTAGTCTACCTGATCGTTATCCACTTGAATTCTCCTCATTAGCTTCACGTCATCTGCAAACAGGGACACCTCTGAATCTATCCGTTCTGTCATGTCATTCACATATACCAGATACAACACCGACCCTAGGACTGACCCTTGTGGAACCCCGC
>NC_091294.1:46253188-46260688 GCF_038502225.1 Cherax quadricarinatus | reverse complement strand
GTGTTCGCAATAAAGCTAATAGAATCCTTGGCTTCATATCAAGAAGCATAAATAACAGGAGTCCTCAGGTTGTTCTTCAACTCTATACATCCTTGGTTAGGCCTCATTTAGATTATGCTGCACAGTTTTGGTCACCGTATTACAGAATGGATATAAATGCTCTGGAAAATGTACAAAGGAGGATGACAAAGTTGATCCCATGTATCAGAAACCTTCCCTATGAGGATAGACTAAGGGCCCTGAATCTTCACTCTCTAGAAAGACGTAGAATTAGGGGGGATATGATTGAGGTGTATAAATGGAAGACAGGAATAAATAAAGGGGATGTTAATAGTGTGCTGAAAATATCTAGCCTAGACAGGACTCGCAGCAATGGTTTTAAGTTAGAAAAATTCAGATTCAGGAAGGATATAGGAAAGTACTGGTTTTGTAATAGAGTTGAGGATGAGTGGAACAAACTCCCAAGTACAGTTATAGAGGCCAGAACGTTGTGTAGCTTTAAAAATAGGTTGGATAAATACATGAGTGGTTGTGGTGGGTGTGAGTTGGACCTGATAGCTTGTGTTACCAGGTCGATTGCCGTGTTCCTCCCCTAAGTCAAGGTGACCTGACCTGACTAGGTTGGGTGCATTGGCTTAAGCCGGTAGGAGACTTGGACCTGCCTCGCATGGGCCAGTAGGCCTGCTGCAGTGTTCCTTCGTTCTTATGTTCTTATATCCGAAACCTACTTCCAAATTCATGGTTCAGCTCTTGGGCGTGACCTACTTCCACTGGGGAATGCCGCAAACCAGTGAAATTACCTTTGTCTGCTGCACGTCCCTTGTCTGACGCCAGTACAAAAGCACAAATTTTCTTGCCTGTGCTTCCGCTTCTTCAAGACTAGGGTGCTCGTCATATGTTTTTAGACTGAGGGACTGATTACCACGTCTTCCACTGTCTTCTGTATACACACAAACACACACGCACACACACACACACACACACACACGCACACACACACACACACACACACACACACACACTTAGTTGGAACAATCCAGTCTGAGGGCCATAAGGCGTTTATTGCAGTAATGTACAGCCCGCCACAGAACTGCAGGAGGCCAAGAGAAGAATACGATGAGAGCAACAGAGCAATGGTCGACACACTAGCCGAGGTGGCCAGAAGAGCACACATGGGGGGAGCAAAGTTACTACTTATGGGTGATTTCAATCACAAGGAGACTGACTGGGAAAACCAGGAGCCCCATAGGGGGCCCGAAACGTGGAGAGCCAAGATGATGGATGTGGTACTGGAAAACCTCATGCATCATCATGTTAGAGACACTACCAGAAAGAGAGATGAGAATGATCCAGCAAGACTGGACCTTGTATTCACCTTGAGTAGTTCGGACATCAGGGATATCATGTATGAAACGCCCCTAGGAGCTAGTGATCATATGGTTCTGTGCTTTGACTACACAGTTGAACTGCAAGTGGAGAGAGCAGCAGGAATAGGATGGGAGAAACCAAACTACAAAAGGGGGGGACTAGTCAGGCATGAGGAACTTCCTGCACGACATTCAGTGAGAGAGAGAACTGACAGGAAAACCAGTACAAGAAATGATGGGCTATGTGACAACAAAATGCAAGGAGGTAGAGGAGATGTTTGTTCCCAAGGGAAACAGAAATAATAGGAAAAACAGAACGAGTCCTTGGTTCACCCAAAGGTGTAGGGAGGCAAAAACTAGGTGTACTAGAGAATGGAAAAGCTACAGAAGACAAAGAACTCAGGAAAACAAAGAGATTAACCGAAGAGCTAGAAACGAACATGCACAGAGAAGAAGGAAGGCTCAGCGACACTATGAAAATGACATATCATTGAAAGTCAAGTCTGACCCGAAGCTGTTGTATAGCCACATCAGGAGGAAAACAACAGTCAAGGACCAGGTAATCAGACTAAGGAAGGGTGATGGGGAGTTCGCAAGAAACGACCAAAAGATATGTGAGGAGCTCAACACGAGATTTAAAGAAGTATTTACAGTGGAAACCAGTAGGACTCCAGGAAATCAGAACAGGGAGGTACACCAACAAGTGCTGGATGAGGTACACGTAACCGAGGAGGAGGTGAAGAAGCTGCTATGTGAACTTGACACCTCAAAGGCGGTGGGACCAGACAACATCTCTCTGTGGGTCCTTAGAGAGGGAGCAGAGATGCTGTGTGTGCCATTAACAAAGATTTTCAACACATCCATTGAAACTGGGCAACTCCCTGAGTTATGGAAGCTGGCAAATGTAGTCCCAATTTTTAAACAGGAGACAGACATGAGGCATTAAACTACAGACCTGTGTCACTAACGTGTATAGTATGCAAAGTCATGGAGAAGATCATCAGGAGGAGAGTGGTGGAGCACCTGGAAAGAAACAAGTGTATAATCGACAACCAGCACGATTTCAGGGAAGGAAAATCCTGTGTCACATACCTACTGTAGTTTTATGACAAGATGACAGAAGTAGGACAAGAGAGAGAGAGAGGAGTGGATAGACTGCATTTTCTTGGACTGCAAGAAGGCCTTCGACAAGGTTCCTCACAAGAGGTTACTGCAAAAGCTAGAGGATCAGGCACACATAACAGGAAAGGCAATGCAATGGATCGGAGAATACCTGACAGGGAGGCAACAACGAGTCATGGTACGTGACGAGGTATCAGAGTGGGCGCCTGTGACAAGCGGGGTTCCACAGGGGTCAGTCCTAGGACCTGTGCTGTTTTTGGTATATGTGAATGACATAACGGAAGGGATAGACTCAGAAGTGTCCTTGTTTGCAGATGATGTGAAGTTAATGAGGAGAATCAAATCGGTCGAGGATCAGGCAGGATTACAAAGAGACCTGGACAGGCTACAAGCCTGGTCCAGCAACTGGCTTCTTGAATTTAACCCTGCCAAATGCAAATTCATGAAGATTGGGGAAGGGCAAAGAAGACCGCAAACACAGTATAGTCTGAGCCGCCAAAGACTGCAAACCTCGCTCAGGGAAAAAGATCTGGGGGTGAGTATAACATGAGGCACACATCAATCTTTAACTGCTGCAGCGTACGGGCGTCTGGCAAACTTAATGATAGCGTTCCTATATCTCAGTAAGAAATCGTTCAAGACTCTGTACACCATTTAAGTCAGGCCCATACTAAAGTATGCAGCACCAGTTTGGAATCCACACCTGGTCAAGCACGTCAAGAAATTAAAGAAAATGCAAAGGTTTGCAACGAGACTAGTCCCAGAGCTAAGGGGATTGTCCTACGAAGAAAGGTTAAGGGAAATCGGCCTGACGATACTGGAGGACAGAAGGGCCAGGGGAGACATGATAACGACATATAAAATACTTCGCGGAATAGACAAGGTGGACAAAGACGGGATGTTCCAGAGATGGGACACAGAAACTAGGGGTCACAATTGGAAGCTGAAGACTCAGATGAGTCAAAAGGATGTTAGGATGTATTTCTTCAGCCACAGAGTTGTTAGGCAGTGGAATAGCCTACAAAGTGACGTAGTGGAGGCGGGAACCATACATAGTTTTAAGACGAGGTTAGATAAAGCTCATGGAGCACGGAGAGAGAGGATCTAGTAGCAATCAGTGAAGTGGCTGGGCCAGGAGCTATGACTCGACTCCTGCAACCACAAATAGGTGAGTACACACACACACACACACACACACACACCACACAGGGGTATGAGCATCTTCCTGCAGGGGGTTCAGTGGGAACAGGAGTTGGTAGGAAAATCAGTAAACGAGATGATGGACTTTGTAACAACAAAATGCTAGGAGGCAGAGGAAAGGTTTGTTCCCAAGGGTAACAGAAATAATGGGAAGGACACCTGGTCAAACACGTCATGAAATTAGAGAACGTGCAAAGGTTAGCAACAAGGCTAGTTCCAGAGCTAAGGGAAATGTTCTATAAAGAAAGGTTAAGGAAGATCGGTCTGACGACACTGGAGGACAAGAGGGTCGGGGAAGACATGATAACGACATACAAAATACTGCGTGGAATAGATAAAGTGGACAAAGACAGGATGTTCCAGGGATGGGACACAGAAACAAGGGGTCACAATTGGAAGCTGAAGACTCACATGAGTCAAAAGGATGTTAGGAAGTATTTCTTCAGCCACAGAGTTGTTAGGAAGTGGAATAGTCTGGCAAGCGATGTAGTGGAGGTAGGAACTATACATAGTTTTAAGACGAGGTATGATAAAGCTCATAGAGCGGGGAGAGGGAGGACCCAGTAGCGATCAGTGAAGATGCGGTGCCTGGAGCTGAGTCTCGACCCCTGCAACCACAATTAGGTGAGTACACACACACACGCACACACATCCACACACACACGCACACACACACACACACACACACATACACACACACAAACACACACACACACACACACACACAGTCACTATAAGCAGGTGATATAGGCAACACTGCAAGGGAGTCAGGTCACATAGGTTGTGGACACAAGGACAACTGAGAATCTACATTACACTCCAAGCACAAGCCACCTACTTTTCAGACACATAATAATCCCACACATAATTCGACACATAATTACACACACACACACACACACACACACACACACACACACACACACACACACATACACCCCCCCCACACACACACACACACACAAACACACACACACAAACACACACACACACACACACACACACACACACACACACACACACACACACACACACACACACACACACACACACACGCACACACACACTGTAAGTGCGGTAAATCCCAGGAGGTTGGTCAGGTCACAAGAAGGTGTGGGCAGCCAAGGACCACTGAGACTTACCTTAAAGCACAAGCCACCTACCTTTCAGTACATAATAAACCCACACATAATTCCACACACAATTACACACAAAATTACACTCACACACACACACACACACACACACACACACACACACACACACACACACACACACACACACACACACACACACACACACACACATATCCAGACACACACACACACCCCCCACACCACCGACATCTCACTACTCTCCCCGGCTCCCTCCCCTCCCTCGATCCCCCGCCCCGCCCCCATTCACCCCAAACCCTCCCCACCCCTCCCCACTCAGCTCCCAACTCGCCACCGTTCCTCCACTACTTCCCCCCCCCCCACACACACTCTGACACACACACTACTAACCTAACATACAGAACTACATAGGTTTCCCACTCTGAGGCAATCAGGATAAAACAAAAATGGGTTGCCAGAGAGCAACAAGAAAAACCAAGGGACAGGAGGAGGAAAATGCAAAGGAAGATTGGGCAGCAGAGCTCATAAAAAGGGATCATGAATGGGAAAAGAAACTAGAAGAACTTAGCATGAGAATGGAAGAGAGGATAGATATGGAAAGCAGGAAGTGGGAGGTGCATGTCAAAGCAGCAGAAGCTAGGATACAGAGTTTAGAAGAGGAACTGAAAAATCTGAAACAGCCTAAAGAACTAAAGAACATTTTGGGATTGACAACAGAGACTGCTACCTCAGCCACAAATAAGGGGACTGTAGGGAAAGAAGGGGCACAACTGCATGGAGATGCTCTATCAGAGGAGACTGTAGCAAATGAAAGAGCTAAGCTTTATGTGGAGGCCCTAACAGACAACAACAGAGCCCAAGGAAAGCCGAGAAGGGAAAATGACAGGCCACTGAGCCCAAGTACATTAGCCAGTGAAACTGATGAAAGGAAAGCTGCAGTGGAGGAAACCAAATTAAATGAGGGGATACACAGGGATATGCAGTGGGAGAATGAAAGGGTGAGGTCAGTCTTTGTGTATGGGCTCCAGGAAGTCGAAGGGGAAACATATGAAGCAAGAAAACAAGGGGAAAAAAAAGCAATTGAAAGCATCATGAAAGCAATAGGAGAAGACGATATGACCCAGCTGGAAAATTTTCGGAGAATAGGGGGGTTTGTAAAAAAAAGAACCCGGCCAGTGAGAGTGACCTTCAAGGCAGAAGCGACTCGGACCAGGATACTGCAGGAGAAAGCACGATTAAGGGACATGACGGCATACAGGAGGGTGTATCTCGACCGCGACAGAACACAAGAAGAAAGGAAGAAACTGAGAGAGATGGTACAAAGGCGAAAGGAGGAAAGAGAGGGGATGGAGAAGACAGACAGGAGATCCCAGACCCAGGAAGAAGATCTAATACAGCCTCCCTCACAACTTTCTATAGAAGCCTCCCAACCAGGTCAACCCCAGTGCAACCAAACACTCTAAATCAAAACACCCATGCCACATCCAATGCCCCCACCCACTACATTACAAACTTCACCCCCACAGCAACAACCCATAGTTCCTTACCAGGTCTCCCACTTCCCCAACCCCAATATACTTCCCAGACCACAGTCTTAGAAAAGAAGTTGAAGGTGTGGTATACAAATGCAGATGGAATAACAAACAAGTATGAGGAGTGGCACGAAAGAATCAAAGAGACATCCCCAGACATAATAGCACTCACAGAAACAAAACTCACCAGAATAATAACAGATTCAATCTTTCCATCCGGATATCAAATCTTCAGGAAAGACAGAGGGAGGAGAGGGGGAGGAGGAGTTGCACTGCTCATTAAAAACCAGTGGGGTTTTGAGAAAATGGAAGGAATGGATGGCATGGGCGAAAGGGACTACTTAGTAGGAACAATCCAGTCTGAGGGACATAAGGTGATAATTGCAGTAATGTACAACCCACCACAGAACTGCAGGAGGCCAAGAGAAGAATACGATGAGAGCAACAGAGCAATGATCAACACACTAGCCGAGGTGGCCAGGAGAGCACACATGGGGGGAGCAAAGTTACTAGTTATGGGTGATTTCAATCACAAGGAGATTGACTGGGAAAACCTGGAGCCCCATGGGGGTCCCGAAACATGGAGAGCCAAGATGATGGATGTGGTACTGGAGAACCTCATGCATCAACATGTTAGAGACACTACCAGAGAGAGAGGAGAGGATGAACCAGCAAGGTTGGACCTTGTATTCACCATGAGTAGTTCGGACATCGAGGGTATCATGTATGAAAGGCCCCTGGGAGCTAGTGATCATGTGGTTCTGTGCTTCGACTACATAGTTGAGCTCCAAGTGGAGAGAGTAGCAGGAATAGGCTGGGAAAAACCAAACTACAAAAGGGGGAACTACTCAGGCATGAGGAACTTCCTTCAAGACATTCAGTGGGAGAGGGAACTGACAGGAAAACCAGTACAAGAAATGATGGACTATGTAGCAACAAAATGCAAGGAGGCAGAGGAGAGGTTTGTTCCCAAGGGAAACAGAAATAATGGGAAGAACAGAACGAGTCCTTGGTTCACCCAAAGGTGTAGGGAGGCAAAAACTAGGTGTACTAGAGAATGGAAAAGGTACAGAAGACAGAGAACTCAGGAAAATAAAGAAATCAGCCGAAGAGCCAGAAACGAATATGCACAGATAAGAAGGGAGGCTCAGAGACAATATGAAA